>NC_140177.1:86365499-86412999 GCF_963971535.1 Notolepis coatsorum | reverse complement strand
GTTAGAAGGAAAACGTGTGGGGGGCGGGGGGGATGAGTATGCACATCACACACCGGCAGGGTGTTCTATTAGGATGGAGGGGGAAAAAGCACGTCTTTCGTTTTTCCCCCTCTTCCTCGGTGCGGCTCATGACAAATGCTTTCATTACCCGGCGTAATGGTAGATATTGGATAAGATGTGGACACGCGGAGAATGCAGGACTCTGTATGGGGGATAATGCTGTCCGTGTCAACCTATGTTTATTCTTTCAATCCGCAATCCTTTACCGAGATAGAAAATGGTCTCAGCTCGCCTAAAAGCAGGGGGGTGGGGGGGAAACAGAGTTTGACTAGCATATCATTTCCTTTTGTAAAGCTACAGGCAGTTTTAGTATGTGGGTGAGAAATATATTACAGTAAATAATAGAATGGTATGTAGTTGTTTTTTCTATTGAAGTAAATGAGTGCTTGTTTTGGCAAGAGGGGCCTTTCCATTAAAATAATCAGCCGGGCCATACTCGAGAGAACACGTAGTGGAGTTTTTCTTACATGTGTTAGCGGTCTGTCGATCACAAAGTGAGCAGACAAATCCTCCAAAGCAAGTACAGGATTCGCTTCGCTCAGCTGGAAATCGGTGCATCGGACAAATTCCTTCTAATGTTGCGCAAAATGCAAAAACAGCTTTTTTAAAATCAAGACATTGTGTTTCTTTATAAGCGGAGAAGATCCCCCCGTGACAATGTGGCAATACAAACCGTGTTGGCAGCCGTGACCATCTGACAGACACAACTTATTTTCATGACAGTGTTGTTTCAGCAGCTTTTCGCATTGTTGGGATTTTCAATAGTAGGCACAGAGGATATGAAGGATGTATAGTACAAATGTTATTGGCAACCGTGACTATCTGACAACACAGAAGCTGGCCCAGTGTGAGTAGGAGTAGTTTTTTTTATGACAGTATTGTCTCTGCAGCATTTCATGACATTAAACTGGTAACAAAGGGATACGTCCTGCAGTGTTTCAATCTGAGATTGCAAAAGCATCTGAAACAGCATGTATACCACATGGCACAAAAAATATTTTATTGTTTCACATGGGAGGACAGGATGCTTGTGTCATCGGGATAACCCACATACTGTATTCAGTGTGCAAGCAAACAGCTGCCACTGAACATGAAGAGAGCGGCATCAACTTTCAAATACCACAATGCTATCGGGTTTCTTGTTTGTAAACATAATGGACCTCATGATCGAAAGTGTACGTAACTATCTTTGTAACTATATTCGTAAGTAGTCCGTAAGAACAAATTTACAAAAGATCACTTCAGCGGATGACTCAGCCATTCTGGTCTCCCATAAGGACTTGGCAGTAGTGGAGAGGACCCTTAGTGAGGAGCTATCAAATGTGCAGACATGGCTGTCAGATAACAAACTATCTCTTCATCTAGGAAAAACAGAGGCCATCCTGTTCGGATCAAAGAAACGGCTTGGTAAAGATATTGAAATGAAGGTAAGAGTAGGTGAGAAGCAAATAACAAACAAGGATTCTGTAGTATATCTAGGCTGCATACTGGACAAACATCTCACAGGAGAGGCCATGGCTAAAAAAGCCCACACTAAAATCTGCCAGAAAACAAAATTCCTAGCTAGACAAGGGAAACTACTGGACCAGGCAACACTTAAAATGCTAGCGGGCGCATTAGTACAGAGTCACTTTGACTATGCTGCCACCTCCTGGTTCAGTGGCGCTCCACAGGTCCTGAAAAATAAACTTCAGACAGCTCAAAACAAATTAATGAGAGTAGTCCTTAAACTACCTCCACGCACTCACCTAGGGCCAACTTTCGTTAGGCAACTAAACTGGCTTCCGGTCAATAAAAGGGTAATTCACATTAAATTAGGTCTCACACACAAGATAGTTCAAAATACAGGTCCGAAATATCTATCTAATTATTTTAATCGATTCCGTGACAATCATTCATACTTCACTAGAAGGAGCAGTACAGATTTTATTCTGCCAAAATGTAACTCCCTAATGGGCACAAATAAATTTTTATATTCTGCAGCACTGGAGTGGAACAAGCTTCCAGTGGCCCTGAAAAACATCGAAGAGGGGGGAAATTTTAGACGTGCCACAAAGAAATGGCTAGCCAGTGAAGTATAGAATAGCCATAGGAAGGAGAGGGTAGGAAGTGTTTTTTTTTGTATAGGGGTTGCTATTATGTTTTATTCTGTTTTTTATTATGATGATCTATGTTTTATTATGATGCTCTATGTTTTATTATGATGCTCTATGTTTTATTATGATGCTCTATGTTGTATTATGATGCTCTGTTTTAGTATGTTTTATTATGATGCTCTATGTTTTATTATGATGCTCTATGTTTTATGATGTCTGTCCATGTCCAAAATCAAAAAAAAAAAAAACTGTACATTGGAGGTGGTTGGGTGGGTAGGGTTGGGGGGGGGGGGACACTGTACACTGTATATTGGAATATTGACAAAGCCATACTTGGTTATTTACTGTACATTGGAGGGGGTTGGGTTAGGACATTTGCAGGGGCCAGTTTCGAATTGCAGTCTCCCGTAGGTGTTCTTTGAGAGTGTTTTTGAAAGTGGGTAGTGATTCACATTCCTTTACAGCTTTGGGTAGGGCGTTCCACATTGATGTGGCATAATTGCGAAACATGTTTAGTCCCTTATTTGAGCCGAATCGAGCTCCCTCTGGTGTTGTGATCGTGGTATTCACTGACCTTTGGGAAGTATTTTGACATGTACATGGGTACATTGGTTGTGTTGTAGTGTATCTTGTGGACCAGGCCCATTGCAAGTTGCTGTACTCTGTCGTCTACTCTAAGCCATCCTAGGTTGTCAAAGTGGGCAGGGGTGAGGTGGGTTCTAGGAGTCAGGTCAAGCAGTAGTCTGACCAGTTTGTGTTGAGATGTTTGTAATTTAGTTTTTAGTGCCTTTGAGGTGCTTTGGTACCATGAGGTGCAAGCATAGTCGTAGTACCCTTGAATGAGTGCTCCTGCCAGAGTCTTCAGGATATTCTTGTTTACCAGAGAGGAGATCCGGTACAAGAATCGAGTTCGTTGGTTGACTTTTTTTTATTACATTGGATGCCATTTTGTCACAGGAAAGATTAGCTTCTAGGATGGAACCCAGGTAGGTAATTTCATCTTTCCTTGTGACAATATTGTCACCCACTGTAACTGAGAAGCCGTCGGTCTTGCTAAGTTTGTTATTTGAACCGAGGAGAATGGACTCTGTTTTGCCCATGTGTAATGATAGTTTGTTATCGGCGAGCCATATGCAGATTTTGCCTAGTTCCGAGCTGAGGGTTTTTTCAACCTGTAACTTGTTCTTGTCAGAGACCAGCAGGGCTGAGTCGTCCGCAAACAGGAACAAGTTGCAGTCACAAGCGGACGACATGTCATTTGCATAAATTAGGAACAGTAGCGGTCCTAGTATGCTTCCTTGTGGAACACCACAGCTCACTGGGAGGGGGGGGGGGTAGGGTAACGTTTACCTCCACCATCTGTTCTCTCCCCTCCAGGTAGGATTGTATCCAGCTCACTGATAGACTATCAAAACCAATTGCTTTTAGCTTGTCAATCAGAATTGTGTGATTGACAGTGTCGAAGGCCTTTTGTAGGTCCAGCATGACCATGCCGCAGTATTTGCCCGCGTCCACCTCTTGTTTGATGTGGTCGTTCAAATAGAGAAGGCATATGTGTCAGTGGAGTGGGATGTTCTGAAGCCAGATTGGAATTCGTAGATTCAATCTTTTTCCGCAAGGTACTTTTTCGACCTGTTCGTATACTATTTTTTCCATGACTTTCGAGATGGAGGTAAGGATAGAAACAGGGCGGTAGTTGCCTGGGTCTAATTTACTGCCCTTTTTGTGCAGGGGTGTTACTCTCGCAATTTTGAAGTCCTTTGGGACGTGTCCCTGTTTTATGGAGAGGTTTATTATGTGTGTGATGACTGGGGTGATGGCGGCTGCTGAGTCTCTGAGGAATTTGGAGGGGATGTTGTCATGGCCAGTGGCCTTGTTCGGTTGGAGGGCGCTCAGTTTTTTGAGTACCTCATCTGTTGTTACCATTTCCAGTTTGAAGTTGTCTTTGTGTTCTACCCCATAATGCCCTGAGTGGGAGGGTAGTTTGTTTACCAGTGTTGTGGCTATGTTTGTGAAGAAAGTGTTTAAGTAATTGGCTACATTCAGCTTGTCTGTGATGAGCGTGTTGTCCGTCTTTATGTTTGAGAATCTGGTTTTAAGTTTTTTACTGCAGCCTAGTTGATTATTGAGTAATTTCCTAAGTTCACGTGGTTTGTTTTTGTTTTCCTCAGTTTTGTCATTGATGCAATTTTTTTTTGCAGTTTCGATCATGGAGTTTACGTTATTTCTTAGTCTGTTTCTTTCTAGTTTGAGTTCAGTCACGTGGGCTTGGAGTTCACTGCTCGTGCTTTTGGTAAGCTTTGACTGACTTTTACGAAACTCAGAGCATTTTTTGTCTCCGGCTTTCATAGCGGTCAGTATTTCAGTGTGCATCCACAGCTCAGCGCAATTTTTTACCCTGTTGGTTCTTAGGGGGGCCATGTTGTTTAGTATTGTTGAAAATTTGGTTTTGAAGCCAAGCCATGTTTCTTCAACCAGTGTACCATTGAGCTCATCTGACCAGTCCAGGCTCTCCTGTTCAAGGTTAAAGTACGTTAGAGTAGGTTTTGAGGTCTCTAGATGTGACTGTTTTGTGACAGCCAGCCTTTTGCTTTAGCTTTTTGCGGGTATAGAATATCATATAATGATCACTTAACCCGCATGATATAACCACTTTATTGGAGATCTTCGCATCAACATACCTCTGTGAGGCCGGATTTTCAGAGTAGAAGTGGATCTCCGCCAAAGCGCACGTGAATGCGGTTTCTTTTCATGTTCTGGCAACATATTTTGTCTAAATATGCCTTGTTTAATAAATGTGTATACAGAAACAATTATGTTGCTTTTGTTGATACTATTCATTAATTTGACTGATAACATAGTGCTGTAATTTCATTTTCTAATAAATATGCATGATCAAGTTCAACAACGTGTGCTTTTATTTTGATATTCCTTATTTCCACGTTGAAACTATGCGATACTGTATGTGGGGTCGCCCAAAAAAATCCTTAATAAAATATGGCTGTGGTATAAAAAAGTTTGAGAACCCCTGAGTTAAACTATAATCACTGTACTGTAGTTTACACTGTAAAGATATGACTGATAGTTTAATCACTTTTATTGTATTTTCTGTGATCTGATACTCTGTTTGTGTATAATGCTATTTGGAATTATTTTTATATGTAGGAATATTGGAATATATTTTAAATGTATGCTATTATAATGTTATGTATGTATGTACTGTTTTTGTTGTGTGTGGACCCCAGGAAGACTAGTTGTTGCTGCTGTGATGACTAATGGGGATCCGTAATAAAAGATAAAAGATAAAGATGGAGCAGTCCTCTGGACCATATATATAAAAAAAAAATGCATATGTTAATAAATATGTATGTATATATGAACATTATATATATATTTATATATACATATTATTGTACTTTTTTAAGATTATAAAACATATATAAAGATTATTTATATATATTATTTTTTTTTATAATCTTAAAAGCAAGTATGATAATCGTGATACCATGATATTTCCTGACACAATAATCTCACCAACACAATTCATACAGCAATATATTGCAATATTGTATATGGATGATATTATATCGATACACCAAGCATCAACATTTTAATGATTTAAAAGATTCTATCGTAAAAAATGTTTATTTTGCTGCAATACAAATTATTGGAGTGAGGTGAACACTGAAAACTTGATCTGATTATATAAAACAGATGTTGTATATATATATATTAGATATATATTACAATTGGCTGATGAATATGGCTTTCAATTTTTGATTTGTCGACTTTATGATCAAAATCGTTTTATTGGGCTGATGGAGTTGTATAGGCCATGGGGGGGAAATCATGTGATACAGAGAGTAAGCTGGGTGATGTGGTGTGGATAACCCACACAAAATCTAAAAAGTACAAGGGGGGGGGGGGGGGGCTTTTGGATCATTTGGAATTCAACCAAACACATTTACAAAGCTCTCTCAAAGTTTGAATTTTGGGGGACTGGTAAAGCCTGAATTCATTAATGACCAAAGTATCTTATATAATTATATCATTTTATCACAGAGCAAATATGGCTTTATACCAATTTTATTTTTCTTCTCCAAGAACAACAATGTCCATAACAAAGCAACACTGGCAAGGACAGCTTGACAGCTAAATGCCAGCTTCAGCGAGAGGAGAAAACATCAATATGGGCAGCATGAACTTCCACAGAACGTACCGTGCCACCTCTTCTTGCCTAGGAGGATGACACTCAAAACAGCATGTTTCTGTCTGGCTTACAGAGGCGAATGAAAGCGCCTTTTGGAGGAATTAAAAGCTAAAAACCACAGTGTCGGGGAGGCAGAGGAGCATGTGTCGGGAGGCAAGAAGGCGCTACACTTTACACAGCCAAGGAATCCAAAGACAGAGTCCTTTTTAAATATTCAACACAGGCCGCCCACCAGCCACTCAGCATCTCTAGTGCCTCTTACAGCCACTGAAAGTCATTTTGTTCAGAGCTCTACAACTCTCCATGGAGGGTTGTTCGAGACCTGCCGAGATAGCACTAGAATAACAAAATGTTGAGATGGGAGAGGAAGACGAGGTAAGCACACATATCGGAATATACCAGTAGATCCTTGAAAATAGCAGCAAATGCAAAGGCAAAATACCTGCTTGTCGGTTCACCACGTAACACAGGTCATAATAACTGGCTTCAGCCCCAGGGTAAAACTATTCTGCTGAACAAGGTCGAAGAGGCTCTGGTATAAAATAACTGGAATGCAAGCACCAATTATGATAGTATTAGGATAGTTTATGTATTTCAGGGGGATTTGTGTAGTTGAACAACGACCTCCTGGGTAGTGCCTTAGCAGACTGAAAGAGGAACCATGTAGCTGCCAGTGTCACACTGTCAAGCCAAGATATATTCCTTCATGTCATCCCCCTCCCCCTCCCATGTATTGAAATTAAATCAAAATAACCTTCTCAAACGAAGCACTAATTTAGCTACAAGGCTTTTGGGAAACCCAACGCAGGTGCTTGTATTCACTGTAGGAGCCATGTCCTCTTCTGCTGAATTTCATGATAAAGATCATAGCTAGTGTGGATATTCCCAAACTGAATATAATGATCGCAACTGAATGAAGAACGTCACTCATTCCTAAACTGAAAGCACATTCTCGTACAGCTGAATTTGCATACAGAAATACCCCACCAGCTCCTTATAAGGGCATGAATAACCGTGTGCAATGAGATTCAACAGCTCCTTATACTGGAAGGGAGAGGCTGAGCATTGCATCTGGGTTGTGCTGACCCCGGTATTCAACAGGTAGAGCGGAAGCGATTTACGACTGATCAAAATGAGATTAGATTAGATTAAAATGTATTGTCATTATAGAGCACAAGTACAACACAACGCAAGTTAGTGTGTCGTTGCTAATAAATATAATATATATTAAATATATAGCCTACATGACATCACAATGCCTCGGCATGACTATAAATGTTTTTTTTATGATAACACTATTGTTGTATATATTATTATTATAATTATTTAACTCCAAGGATGTCTGTAGAATTGTGAATGCAATCACCGAATTATTTCTCCTAAATTAAGTTAAGAACATGGCGCACACCAGTCTGTCTGACATACGACTTCCGTGCTCATAATCCTGCTCTTAGCTATGAGAGAATCCCAGAGAAGGAACCGTTAGTGCATGCCAAAATGGGCCCAAAAAGTGGAGTTACAATGACATTTGCTCGTAACCTTTCTCGTTGATTAGTTTCTAACTGCTCTCGAATAGCAGGTTGGCACCTTGCATGGTTGCCTCTGACATCTGTGTGTCACTGAATGGGTGAATGTGAGGCATAAGTTGTAAAGCACTTTGGATAAAAGCGCTCTATAAATGCATTATGTGTCTGCTTTTTTAACGTTTCAATTCGGAAAGTTGATGCTCCGACAGCAAACGCAGTTGCACATTGCTATTTTGTTTACCCCGTCATTCAGCGAATAAGAATGTCAGGGTGATGATCAGAGCCAATCAGAGGCTGGTCTTTGCAGAATGCACGTGTTAGAGCCAATCAAAGGCAGAGCGGAGTGGGTCTTTTCAGAATGCACATGGCCATCTCATCAGACTGAGACCGTCTGATAAAAAAACAGCTTCAATTATAGTAACGCACCGCATTTTTTGGCAGTAACGGCAACAGCGTTATTAAGATTGGAAGAGTAATCAATTAGATTACTCGTTACTGAAACAAGTAACGCTGTTAGTAACGCCATTATTTATAATTCCATTATTCCCATCACTGGTGTCATCGCATGTGTGTGTCGCTGCATGACTACGTTGCAATGTATGCAAAGTCCAATCTTCCGCCAATGGAGGCAACTCTAGCGCTGCAGTTGTACACCACTGTTGGACACATGTCATACTGCTGCTCTACAGGCATTCTTCAACACCCGTTTTGAATCCTTCCCCAGAAATCATTTGAGTTTTTATTATTATTTCTTTCCCCCAATTCTATTCTAATCTATGTTACTCTACTTTTCCGCCTACAATTATCTTGTCCGTTTGTGCAGTAAGATGCATCACACATGGTTGATGTTTCGACGGCTCCCCCTCAGCCATAAACGCTGTTAAATGTCCACTGAGGATCACAAAAGCTCTCGAATATGCGTGTGCATATTTTATGGCATAGATGGGATGGAAAATATATATATCTGAGTCCAAACAAACAAGAGAAAAAACAAGAGCAGCAGATGAAGTGAGCTTAGAGAAACTCATTCCCATGCAACAGGCCTTGGTGAATACTTTGCATGGTACAACTAAGGCTTTGTGAAGCTGTGTGTGTGTGTGTGTGTGTGTGTGTGTGTGTGTGTGTGTCTGTGTGTGTGTGTGTGTGTTTGTGTGTGTGTGTGTGTGTGTGTGTGTGTGTGTGTGTGTGTGTGTGTGTGTGTGTGTGTGTGTGTGTGTGTGTGTGTGTGTGTTTGTGTGTGTGTGACTGCGAACATGTGTGTTTCTGCATGTGTAGGTGCACGCATGTGTGTGTGTGTGTGTGTGTGTGTGTGTGTGTGTGTGTGTCTGTGTATGTCTGCATAATCCGATCACTTCCATTTGACCAGCATAATATGCAGTAGCTATTTCTGCCTCCTTTCATCTTCTTGCCTGCTTTGTGCTCCTTTGTCTTCTGGAGTTTGAAATAAACAAATTGAGCTAAACGAACAAGGAAAGATATGCTAATTCAGTGTGTGGGTTTATTGCGGAAGGCTAGTGGAGGCAACGGTCTGTCTGGCTCCCTTCTAAGAGACAGTAGGGATTGTTCAGAGATTGGTTCTGGGAGGGAGGAGGAGACCAAAGACGTATACTAACTCACATAGACACACAAAGGCAGAGAGAGAGAGAGAGAGAGAGAGAGAGAGAGAGAGAGAGAGAGAGAGAGAGAGAGAGAGAGAGAGAGAGAGAGAGAGAGAGAGAGAGAGAGAGAGAGAGAGAGAGAGAGAGAGAGAGAGAGAGTTTGAAATAAAGATTCTTCTGTTCAGTTGTTTTCCATTTCCACCCGTTTTGAGTGGCACCATTGTAATCAATGGTGCATCATCAACTCTGTAATTAGCTCTTAGTATCTGGCAACACTTTACAACATGCCAATGCAGAGTCAGCCTCGTATCAAAGGTGAAATACATATGCATCAATATGTACAGCAATATTGTGCTGTCACAACAGTTTCATGTCTGTAGGTTACGTTTTTAATGTTCGCTATTGGCCAATTGTTCTCTGCCATCTTGTTAAAATCAGGAACTGCGTATTATAAGTTGAGTTGAAAATCTATAATTTATTTCTCTTAGTTACAGCAAGATTGTGTTTGCTAGACAACATTGTGTTTATTAAAGGCAAAGTATTTAGAATGTTGGTTATTTGGATCGAGAGGTCTAAAGTAGGTAGGCAGAATGCACATTAGGGGCAGAGCACACAGTCTCCGGAGAAGCAGATATTTCTTATTTTCTTGAATGTTGAATCCGTTGGTGCAACCTTGGCTTTGTAAATTTTTTACTTTCTTTACAAGTGAAATACAAATAATTGTGCAGATTTAAAAGAACATTCACAACTTTAGAGGTAGAATTGGATGTGGTGACGATTTCTCACTTTACTTTTTCATTGTTTCTTTCTCCATCCTCTCTTTCCAACCAGCAGAATATGACACATAACAATTAGGTGCACAAACCAGAACGGAACACCTTCCATGTTGGTCGAAAAGAGGTAAGAGGGAAACTATATTACTGATAAAAGGGTTGAGGGGGGGGGGGTTCTCACCCTCTCTCTCTTTCTGAGAGAACTTTGATTCTAGCTCTTATTACTGTTCACAAAGTCACCACAGGTGAAAAGCTAAGTTTTTCCAGAGCCAGGGTCGAAGAAGGGGAACAGAAAAGGAACATTTGCCCGCGCTCAGGAAGTCATGAGTTGACCTCTCTCAAACTCCACTGCGTCCATTAAAAGTCAAAAGAAAACTAAACTGGCCCAGGTCAGGTTTCCCCCGATGGTTAACATGAGATGGAAAAGGAGACGACGGTTAGAGCAAGTCCTTGAGTGAAAGAAACTGGCTATAATTAATCAAACAAAGTGTCCGGATACAAAGTCACGTAAGAGTTCTGTTCTGAATTCAACCTTCTGATTCACTCTAACTGCAGAACCTTCTGATTCACTCTAACTGCAAAACCTTCTGATTAACTCTAACTGCAAAACCTTCTGATTCACTCGAACTGCAGAACCTTCTGATTCACTCTAACTGCAAAACCTTCTGATTCACTCGAACTGCAGAACCTTCTGATTCACTCTAACTGCAGAACCTTCTGATTCACTCTAACGGTAAAACATTCTGATTCACTCTAATGGCAAAACCTTCTGATTCACTCTAACTGCAGAACCTTCTGATTCACTCTAACTGCAGAACCTTCTGATTCACTCTAACTGCAGAACCTTCTGATTCACTCTAACTGCAGAACATTCTGATTCACTCTAACTGCAGAACCGTCTGATTCACTCTAACTGCAGAACATTCTGATTCACTCTAACTGCAGAAGTGTCTGATTAACTCTAACTGCAGAACCTTCTGATTCACTCTAACTGCAGAATCTTCTGATTCACTCTAACTGCAGAACCTTCTGATTCACTCTAACTGCTGAACCTTCTGATTCACTCTAACTGCAGAACCGTCTGATTAACTCTAACTGCAGAACCTTCTGATTCACTCTAACTGTAGAACCTTCCGATTCACTCTAACTGCAGACCCTTCTGATTAACTCTAACTGCAGAACCTTCTGATTCACTCTAACTGCAGAACATTCTGATTCACTCTAACTGCAGACCCTTCTGATCCACTCTAACTGCAGAACCTTCCGATTCACTCTAACTGCAGAACCTTCTGATTCACTCTAACTGCAGAACCTTCCGATTCACTCTAACTGCAGAACCTTCCGATTCACTCTAACTGCAGACCCTTCTGATTCACTCTAACTGCAGAACCTTCCGATTCACTCTAACTGCAGAACCTTCCGATTCACTCTAACTGCTGAACGTTCTGATTCACTCTAACTGCAGAACCTTCTGATTCACTCTAACTGCAGAACCTTCCGATTCACTCTAACTGCTGAACCTTCCGATTCACTCTGATTGATTGATTGATTGAAAAGTTTATTAACAGATTGCAGAATGGGTACAGTACAGTACATCTCAATACAATTGTTAAGGGGATGCAGACCAGAGAAAGACTTTCGTCTTGTTTACATCAGGGTCCCCCATTTTCAATTCATCATAACATATATGACATACATGACATACAGATAGACAGTACTGCTACATCTATACATTTATGACATATCAGATTTGCAAATACAGTACTGTTTGTGATACAAAAGTGTCCAGAAAAGGAGTGTATATACATTTGGCGTAGAAACTGTACATTGGAGGAGGTTGGTGGGGTGGGGTTGGGTGGGTTGGGTGAGGGCTGTACATTGGAGGTGGGGAGGGGGGGGGGGGGGGTTGGGTATGGGACACACACACATTTTACACTGTACATTGGAATATTGACAAAGCCTTACTTGGTCATTTACTGTACAACTAGGTTAGGACATTTGTAGGGGCCAGTTTCGAATTGCAGTCTCACGTAGGTGTTTTTTGAGAGTGTTTTTGAAGGTGGGTAGTGATTCACATTCCTTTACAGCTTTAGGCAGGGCGTTCCACATTGATGTGGCATAATTGCGAAACGTGTTTAGTCCCTTGTTTGAGCCGAATCTGGGTTTTACATGATTTGTGGAGCTCCCTCTGGTGTTGTGATCGTGGTATTCACTGACCTTTGGGAAGTATTTTGACATGTACATGGGTACCTTGGTCGCGTAGTGTATCTTGTAGACCAGGCCCATTGCAAGTTGCTGTACTCTGTCGTCTACTCTAAGCCATCCTAGGTTGTCAAAGTGGGCAGGGGTGAGGTGGGTTCTAGGAGTCAGGTCAAGTAGTAGTCTGACTAGCTTGTTTTGAGATGTTTGCAATTTGTTTTTTAGTGCCTTTGAGGTGCTTTGGTACCATGAGGTGCAAGCATAGTCGTAGTACCCTTGAATGAGTGCTCCTGCTAGAGTCTTCAGGGTATTCTTGTTTACCAGAGAGGAGATCCGGCACAAGAATCGCGTTCGTTGGTTGACTTTTTTTATTACATTGGATGCCATTTTGTCACAGGAAAGATTAGCCTCTAGGATGGAACCCAGGTAGGTAATTTCATCTTTCCTTGTGATAATATTGTCACCCACTGTAACCGAGAAGCCGTCGGTCTTGCTGAGTTTGTTATTTGAACCGAAGAGAATGGACTCTGTTTTGCCCATGTGTAATGATAGTTTGTTGTCGGCGAGCCATATGCAGATTTTGCCTAGTTCCGAGCTGAGGGCTTTTTCAACCTGTAACTTGTTCTTGTCAGAGACCAGCAGGGCTGAGTCGTCCGCAAACAGGAACAAGTTGCAGTCACAAGCTGACGATATGTCATTTGCATAAATTAGGAATAGTAGCGGTCCTAGTATGCTTCCTTGTGGAACACCACAGCTCACTGTGATGAACTGCTGCTGAACCTTCTGATTCACTCTAACTGCAGAACCTTCTGATTCACTCTAACTGCAGAACCTTCTGATTCACTCTAACTGCTGAACATTCTGATTCACTCTAACTGCAGACCCTTCTGATTCACTCTAACGGCAGAATGCATACTTTTTTCTATCGCAGCCTCTTTCAGATACATACAAGAGCTCATACAACAGAATAGCTTTTTCTGGGCCTGAGAACGAGGCATTCATGCCGAGCGGACAATGGAGAGACGTGGATTATGATCCGAGGTCAACTACAGGGACAAACACACTGCATTTAAATAATTATTTATCTCCTCTCTGTCTCATTCTCTTTCTACCTCCATCCTCCCCTTTTTTTATTGTTCTCTGTACCTCACTATCATATTATCTCTATCTCTCTCTCCCTTTCTCCGTCCATCTCTTTCCTTCTCTATCTCTCCCTTTCTCCCTCTCTATGTCTCTCTGTCTCTCTCTCTCTCTCTCTATCCCTATCTCCATCCTCCCCTCCTGCCAGAGAACACATATACCGATGGGTTTATTTGAGGTGATACTGAGGATAGACGGCAGTCATGATGATGATGATGATGATAATGATGATGATAATAATGATGATGATGATGATGATGATGATGATGATGATGATGATGATGATGATGATGATGATGATGACAATGAGTATGATGGTGGGTAAGTGGCAACTCTTAAAAAAAATTAATAAGCAAGACCTGAACACAATGGCGTTCCTGCCACTTCACATGAAGTGGATTTATGGGGATGAGAGTGCAGCTCGCGGTGGGCTGACGGTGTTGATGGTTGGTGAAGGTGACTTCAGAAAATCCAAACCAAAACACTGTTACTCATACATGGCATTCTTCCCACTTCATATTAATCCCACATTTAAAATGTGCACTGTAATTGACATTATGGTGTTTTTTTTATTACTGTTACCGACATTACAGTCATTTGAAATCCACACTGTTGACTATTCATCATTTGGTGTCTATATCTAATGGAGCCTTTTTTCTGTTATCTTGTTAAATGCCAATGACAGGTGGCATGGTCTCCCACCCATAGAACATATTCCATAACCACTCTCAACATAGAGAACCATTTAAACATTAAATTCAAGTAAAGAGAAAAAAAGAAAACATGAAAATCTTTACACCCAATATCAGTGATATGCAACATTTAATGATGAGTTTTATTCGTGGTAATTTTCTTGGTTTAACATTCAATTTATTCACATGCCAGAGAAGCTAAATTCAACTCAGTGTTAACGCTTGACTATAAAATAATGCTACTTCAAAAACACTCAAAACAATAGATGCAATTATCAACTCATGTTCTTTAAAGGTGTACTATAAATGTCATTTTTCAGTCTCTAGCATTGTATTATAGTATTAGGAGTTCGTATCAATGTGTTTTAGTGTCTAAATACCATATTGGCGGATTGCTTTGATTCAGCTCAGCCCCTTTCCTCCTCCAGTAAATCAGGCCATTTTGATTTGAACGGCTGATATACGTCATACGGCCGCTGGGTGATGCGATTGGCTCTGTGGTTGGAGCTAATGCCCGCCCCCATTCTACCTAGACTAGACAGCGAGTGGAGGAAGCCACTTCCTCAGCTGCGAGGCGGAGTGGGGCCCGTGCGCTCTGGAGGGAGAGAGGGAGAGAGAGATGGAGAGAGAGGGGGCACTTGGGGGTACCTGCCGGCCGCGCGCCACACACCCGCAAACGGGAGATTGAAAGAAAGAAAGAAAAAAAAACCTTGTCAATAACGGCCTGTCTTTTTCTCTCTCTCTCTCTCTCTCTCTCTCTCTCTCTCTCTCTCTCTCTCTCTCTCTCTCTCTCTCTCTCTCTCTCTCTCTCTCTCTTCCCCCCCCTCCCTCCCTCCCTCTACCAGTGCAGACTGTGGACTGACTGTCACTCAAAGTGCTTATGGGTGGAGCCAGGCCATAACAGCCTGATTTCTTGAGGCTGAAAAATTATGGTTTTGAGTACTTGATTAGAAATATAAAACAATCTGCTAAATGTGAGACATTTACTTGTGGCCATATCTGATGCCATAGCTTCAGTTTATAGGTTTAGTTCAAAAAGTTGTAAAAATCTCTCTGCTGGACAGAGACCACGAAACTCGGGAGAGGGCAGGAGCTCCGGGCACCACACCACACGCGTATCTCAGCGGGAGATGCTTCGGCGTGAGGGGGGAGGGGGGAGGAGGGAGGGGAGAGGGGGGAGGAGGGAGGGGGGAGGAGGGAAGGGGGAGTAATGTTGTCTGTATCAGTTCTTTTTTATTTTTGTGTACTTGGCTTGGTCGCCCTATTGCAGTTTTATTTTATTGTTTTCAGTGTTTCTCATTTGCGGTGTACCCAGCACATCTATTCATTATCTTGCCGGTATTATGACCCAACCTAGATCAGCACAGCGGTCGGGAGGTGTACTTAGGTTTTGCAGCTGGAATTGCAGAGGCCTAAATCAACCGATCAAATGTAGTAAGGTGATACATCATCTTCAACATCTTGGCGCTAACATTGCTTTCCTTCAAGAGACCCACTTAAAGGGAACGGATCATATCAAATTAAAGAGGAGATGGGTGGGTCAGGTTTATCATTCGTCATTTCAAGGGAAATCCAGAGGGGTAGCCATTCTAATCCATAAATCTGTCAACTTTGTTTACTCCGATATTATCTCGGATCCTGGCGGGAGATTTGTGATAGTTATAGGACGGCTGTATGATGTACCAGTAATTCTGGCTAATGTATACGGCCCCAATTGGGACAATGAGAACTTTTTTCAAACACTGTTTGCCAGGATACCTGATATGTCAACACATTATCTGATTCAGGGTGGAGACCACAATGTCTGGATTAATCCTAGATTAGATCGCTCATCACCCAGGAATAGTGTACCTTCAAGATCTGCCAAAATCATTCATGCCTTTATGAATGAATTCAAGGTCTCTGACCCCTGGCGATTTTTAAACCCACAAGGAAGACAATATTCTTTCTTTTCACATGTTCATCAAACTTATTCTCGTATTGACTTTTTTCTGATTGATAATCGACTCATCCCATCACTACACTCCTGCTCTTATGAAGCGATCGTATTGTCGGATCATGCTCCAGTGCTTCTGGAGTTGTGCTTCCAGGAATATAACAACTCGCCACCTCCCTGGCGCCTAAATTGCCGTTTATTGTCAAATGAGAATTTCGTTAATTTCATACACAACCAAATCGATTTTTTTATATCGACCAATAAGACCCCTGAGATTTCAGCATCTTTACTATGGGAGACATTGAAGGCATATCTGAGGGGTGAGATAATCTCATATAGCGCCTATGAAAGGAAGGATAGAAAAAGACAGATGAGTGACTTGACTAAGCAGATTAGTCAATTAGATAACATACATGCTACTCAACCATCCCCGGATGTCTATAAAGAACGTCTCTCCCTCCAAGCTAAATTTGATGTCCTCTCCTCTGCTTACGTGGAGGATCTAATGATTAAATCCAGACAGACGTACTATGAGCATGGAGACAAGTCTAATAAATTATTGGCCCATAAGTTACGACAGGCCTCTGCCTCACATCAGATCCCTCAAATCCAGACAACCAATGGTTTAACTACGGATCCCAAGCTAATTAATGAAGAATTTAAAAACTTTTATTCCTCCTTATATACATCTGAACAAACCTCTGACCCTTCTGCCTATGATAATTTTTTTAATTCATTGGATATACCACAGATAAACCCGGAGGCTGCCACAGGGCTGGAGGGACCAGTCACGATAGATGAGCTCAGAGAGGCCGCCTACTCTATGCAAACAGGGAAGTGTCCGGGGCTAGATGGTTACCCTATAGAGTTCTACAGGAAATTCTTTGATAAACTGGCACCCATTTTAATTGACATGTATGCAGATTCATTTAGGTCACTTAAGTTACCCCCATCCCTTACTCAAGCCTCGATTTCTCTGTTGCTAAAAAAAGATAAAGACCCCCTATCCTGTGGAAGTTATCGTCCTGTCAGTCAGTTGACGGTAGATTTAAAGCTTCTATCAAAGCTCTTAGCTATGCGCTTAGAACCTGTCCTTCCCACTATCATATCTCCAGACCAAACAGGTTTTATCCAGAATAGATATTCATTTTCCAACATTAGACGTCTCTTTAATGTCATATATAGCCCTTCCTCCACAACTAGCCTGGAGGCTGTCATCTCACTAGATGCGGCCAAAGCTTTTGACCGTGTGGAGTGGGGATATCTTTTCGACACATTGAAAAAGTTTGGACTGGGGGATAACTTTGTAGCTTGGGTGAAATTACTTTACACCTCTCCCACTGCCTCAGTAAGGACTAACAACACACGTTCAGCACAGTTCCATCTACACCGCTCCACGAGACAGGGTTGCAATTTGAGCCCACTCCTGTTTGATGTTGCCATTGAACCGTTGGCCATCGCACTTCGATCAGACCTTCGTATAAAAGGTATAATCAGAGGGGGTGTTGAACAGAGGACCTCCCTATATGCAGATGACCTGCTTCTATACGTGTCTGACATCTCCACATCTATTCCAGCTGCACTTGACATATTCACCCGATTTGGCCGTATTTCAGGGTATAAACTAAATTTAGACAAAAGTGAACTTCTTCCATTGAATGCAGAAGCTCGAAGTTATCCACTGCATAACTTCCCATTGAAAATTTCCCCCCATGGCTTCAAATATCTCGGTATCCAAATTAGGGATACATTTGGGGACCTATTCAAATTTAATTTTGGCTCTCTACTGACTCGATTTCAGGAAGATTTTGAACGTTGGTCATTATTACCTCTCTCTCTTGCTGCACGTATCAATTGCGTTAAGATGAACTCTCTCCCAAGGTTTTCTTATCTTGTCCAGTGCCTGCCTATCTTTCTTCCCCACTCATTCTTTCAAAAAATTGACAGCCTAGTGTCCAAATTTATTTGGAATAACAAAGTTCCCAGAATTAGTAAAGCTCTATTACAAAGGAGTAGATCTCTGGGTGGCATGGCTCTACCTAACTTCAGAGCCTACTATTGGGCAGCCAATCTCAGAATCATACAGCAATGGCTACAGTCAGACAAACCTCTGGTGTGCCCTATGTGGGTTGACATCGAAGCCTCATCTGTCAAACCTGCTTCACTAACCGGTCTTATACATGCCCCCATTAGTTCTCCATTGGCCCCCTACTTCAAAAATATAATCGTTAAAACTACATTCAGAATTTGGAATCAATTCAGACGCCACTTTGGGTTTAAAACTCTATCCCACTTGGCCCCGATAGCAGCTAACCCTTTATTTCACCCCTCATTGATGGATGGAGCATTCTCCTTATGGGCCTCACTCGGTATTAAAACACTAGGTGACCTATATATAGATAATGTTTTTGCCTCCTTTCAGCAATTATCAGAGAAATATTCAATCCATAGCCGACATTTCTTTCGGTATCTACAGATTCGTAGCTATGTCTGTAGCATTAACCCTATATTTCCCAACCTTCCAGAGGTAACACCCATCGACTCCTTTTTAACCCCGATGTCTTCCATCAAGGGCATGATATCGACTATGTACAATCTCATTCTCTCCTTATGTCCAACCACAATACACAATATTAAAAGTAAATGGGAGGAGGATTTAGAGGAGGAGATCTCGGATGACATTTGGGTTGACATTCTACGTCTTGTTCATTCTTCTTCTATTTGTGCAAGACACGGGCTGATACAATGCAAAATTGTTCATCGAGTACACCTGACGAAAGTCAGATTAGCCAAAATGTATGAAGATATCGATCCTATATGTGATAGATGTCATTCGGCCCCAGCCACATATACTCACATGTTTTGGACATGCCCCTCCTTGCACAGGTATTGGACAAATATTTTTGAAACCATCTCGGGAAGTATTGAGACAAATCTTGAACCAAATGTATTGACAGCGCTTTTTGGATACTCCCCACCTATGTTATCACTTTCAAAGCACAAAGCACACATTGTGGCATTTACCACTCTACTGGCCAGGCGGCTGATTCTGTTTAAATGGAAGTCCGCTGCTCCCCCCACTCACCTTCACTGGATTAGAGACATACTATACTTTATCAAACTTGAAAAGATAAGATGCACTCTGAGAGGTTCTTCATCTATGTTCAAGAAAACGTGGGGTTCATTCCTTGTACTTGTGGATGATGTACAGTTCCATACTATTCCAGAATAACAATTTGTATGCTGCTTGTTGGTATTCATCTGTGTGAACGTTAATTCAACGTGAGTTATTTGATATACCGGATATACATTGGAGAAGCATATTTGGGTACCTAAACATGTGCTATATATTTGATATACTATGTATATACGTTTGAGACGACTGTCGAGCGACCAAGTCAGTGTTTGTTTGTATTATTATTTACTTTTGAACTCTGTTTTATTTTTTCTTGTTTTTTATTTTTATTTTTTTTATTTTTTTTTCTTCTGTTTAATGTTGTTATCTGTTCTATGTGGACAATGAAAATACAACAATGTATATATACAGACATATACTTATAATGTCTATGTCCTCAAAAAAAGTATAATAAACAAAAAAGTGAAAAAAAAAAAAAATATAAAACAATGCATTTTTTTGAAAAAAACCTTACAAATGTCTTCAATAGACTAACAGGAATTGTGTAAAGTTGCCCAAATAGTGCTAGGAATAGCAGTACATAGCCCCTTTAAACCCCAGAATAATCTGCAGCCGCTGTTTTTGAGAGGGGAACCCAGCAAAAACAGAGCTAATAAATACATCTATAACAACAAAACAATGCATGTTACATAGAACATAACACAGTACAGACATGGTACAACTAGTTGTCATGTATTGGGTGCTGTGGTGACATGACCGGGAACAGGTACGAGGGTATGTAAAGTGATGACATGATTGAGACCGGGTGGTTGAGAGAGGCGGTCAATTAATAAAGCCAGAGACCGGAAGTGGGCGTGAGATGGGATAGTCGTGTGTGAGAGAGGCTCCACTAAACTCCAACAAAAGTGACAATTTAAGATGGCAATTCAATGGTAGAAGTAAAAAGAAAGTGGACAATATAAGTTGTAGATGCGCAACTGAGCTATGTCGAGACAGAAGAGACACAGAAAGGTTAAAAAAAATTCTACAAACGAGGACGCTAGCGGAGAAGCTAACGATAGCAACGGCAGCCGGTCGGAATCGGATGAAGACCAAACTGAAACTACAGCGCTGACCACGACGGACATAATGGCAGCTATTAATCGACTGAATCAAAATGTCGATTCAAGGTTTGAAAAGTTGGATGCATCACTTGCCGGTCTGAAACAGACAATGGATAATATTGAGGAAAGGGTCGCCTCAAACGAGGATGGCCTGAATGAACATGAAAACCGAATCAAGATTCTGGAAGGCAAATGTGCCGTGTGGGAGGAGGAGGCCAAGACGCTCGGTGAACGAGTGGACGACCTCGTCTCGCGCTACAGACGACAAAATATCCGCATCATAGGTGTAAAAGAGGGCACGGAAAAGGGCAATCTTACAGACTTAACTGCAAAACGTATAACAACATTGCTGGGAGATGAGAACTTCAACAACAAGCCTGTTAAAATTGACCGGGCATATCGGGTCAACATGAAGACGGCAACAGATGGCACTCCACGCCAAATTATAGCACGGATCCACCATGATTCAGTGAAGGAGCGCATTCTGAGGCTTGCAACACAAAAGTTCCCCTTACAACATGAGGGAACGCGCATCTACATTTTCCCGGACCTGGGACCGGCAGTGTTGAAACTACAGAAGCGATTCGACAATATCAGGACCAGATGCAAGACTGCGGAGGTGAGATGCGGATTCCGACACCCAGCGACGTTCGTGGTATCGGTTGGCACAGTCAAGCGCACGTTCAACGACCCGAAGGACGCGGAGAAGTTCCTAGACGACAACAAAGTGCCGCGTTAATCCAACCCGACGGTACAGACAACCGCTTCAATACGTGATCATGCACGAGTTACAGCGGCTCATCGCGCCCATCCTACCTACTTCTCATCTGTTTTTGTTGGACAGGTGGAGACGAATGCATACACAGACTATCATGGTATGTTTACTAGCTCTTAAGGTGTTTAGATTTAGAGGTGTTTTGTTCGCAGAGGGGACTGTATGGAGGAAAAGAGGGCCCCGGAGGACAGCGTAGTGTTTTTCATGTTAGTTTGCGGCAGTGCATATTCTTTTTTATTTCTATTTTTTCTTTCTAATGGCGGAATGTATACAACACTTTGGACGATTTTTGCTTTGTCACATGATCATGGATAATATGTCATGTCAGTAAATAGTACAAGGATTGTAAGCTGGAATGTAAGAGGTCTAAATCACCCAGTTAAAAGAGGTAAGGTAATGGCTCATCTAAAAAGCCTGAAAGCTGATGTTATATATCTTCAAGAGACACATATTAAGAATATAGCCAGGAACAAGTTACGCATGGGATGGGGATCACAAATATTTCAATCAAACTTCGGGGCCAGGGCCAGAGGGGTCGCTATTATTATCAAGAGGGGTGTGTCGTTTGATCATGAATGCACAATCGCGGATCCGAATGGTAGATTTGTAATTGTATCAGGGACACTTAATTGTGTTCCTGTAACATTGATAAACGTGTATGGTCCAAATTTTGATGATCCACTTTTTTTTGAGACAGTTCTGAATAGAATTCCTGACATCGGTAATACAAATATTATATTGGGTGGCGACTTCAATTGTGTAATTGACCCTGTGTTGGATAAAAAGTCATCAAAGGTATCCGTGAACAGCAAAGCCAGTGAGGTGTTAAAAAGTGCCATGCACAATCTAAACCTCGTTGACATATGGAGGCTACGCAATCCTACCAATAGAGACTACTCTTTTTTCTCTCCAGTGCATAAATCCTATTCTAGGATTGATTTCATGCTGTTAGACTCTAAACTGATATCCAATGTTGTGTCCACACAATACCATACTATCCTGATAAGTGATCATGCTCCCATGTCACTGGATGTTAGGTTCACTAGACATAGAAAGGAACGCACCTGGAGATTTGACAACACAATCTTAAAAGAGAAGAGTTTCTTAAAATACATGTCAGCTAGGCTACCTGACATTATAGACACAAATGATACAGGGGATGTGGATGACTCAACACTGTGGGAAGCTATCAAGGCAGTGCTTAGAGGTAGCATCATATCATACGTGGCAGGTAGGAGAAAACAAATGTCAAAAAGACTAGTGGAGTTGGATGATTCTGTGTCTCAACTAGAACACCTGTACAGGGTCTCTGCGGATCCCGACATCCTGAATTCTATAGTATCTCAAAGAGATGAGTACAATACTATTTTATCTGCACAGGTCAATAAGCAATTGAATATGATAAAACAGATACAATTTGAAATAGGTGACAAACCTCAGAAACTGCTGGCACGTCAATTAAGACAGGCGCAAGCTTCCCGTGCAATACTAAAAATAAAATCAGACACAGGCACTGTTCTTACAGACCCTAAAGAGATAAATGCACGTTTTACGGAGTTCTATTCAAAATTGTATACATCAAATGGCAACCATGACATTGATGCTATTAAGGCATTTCTCTCTGAATTAAACCTACCTCAGCTTGATGGCGAGGCAGAAGCTGCATTGGAAAGGGACATCTCCATAGGAGAAATAGTAGAGGCAATTACAGAATTACCGAACAATAAAGCACCTGGCCCTGATGGCTTTACTGCAGAATTCTACAAGCACTACTCTAAGGAACTATCTCCACTGCTGCTTCGTATGTTTAAACATGCCGCATCGGATGGTAGACTACCTCAAACGCTGTATAATGCAAATATTTCATTAATTTTAAAAAAGGACAGAGATGAGTTAGAACCATCATCTTACAGACCTGTGTCACTGATTCAAATTGAAACAAAGCTGCTTAGCAAGATTCTGGCCAAGCGGCTAAAAGCTCACATTCAGAAGATAGTGCACCCGGATCAAACGGGCTTCATTCCTAATAGACATATTTATTACAATTTAAGACGATTATTCAATATACTTTATACGAAACACAATACAGAGACAGTGGTGATTTCAGTGGATGCTCAGAAGGCCTTCGATCAGGTCGAGTGGCCATATATGTATGTGACCCTAGAGGCATTTGGTTTCGGGAAGGTATTTATTGACTGGATACGGATTTTGTATGCCCATCCCACAGCAAGTGTAGTTACTAACCAGGATATTTCCTCTCAGTTTCCACTATACCGTGGGACAAGGCAAGGAGATCCATGCTCTCCTTATCTTTTTGATTTAGTCATAGAAACACTAGCTACAAAAATTCGACAACATCCTAGAATATCACCTGTCTCCATAAAAGGGCAAAAGCATCATTTATCAATGTATGCAGATGACATTTTGTTATACGTATCTAACCCACAGGAGTCCCTTCCTCCAATTATGGAAGTGTTTAATTATTTTGGCTCTCTTTCAGGTTTTCAAATTAATTGGGATAAAAGTGAATTAATGCCAATACAAATAAATAAGGATAGCTCCTCATTGAACTCTATCCCCTTTAAGATTACCAAAGATAGATTTACTTACCTAGGAGTGACCGTTACTAAAAAACCTGAACTCTTACTGGAAGAGAATTGGAAAATAAAAATAAAACAGTTGAAACAGAATATAGATTTTTGGAAGACCCTCCCACTGTCACTGGTTGGGAGAGTAAACACTATTAAAATGGTGGTTCTTCCGAGATTTACATACATCTTTCAGTCAATTCCAGTATTCATACCACAGCGGTATTTCAAAAAGTTAGACTCGATTATAATCCCCTTTATTTGGCAGAATAAAGCTGCACGTATTAGCAAAAAACACTTATGTAAAACAAAAAATGAGGGTGGCTTTGGTCTTCCAGACTTCAAATGTTACTACTGGTCTGCACATTTAAACAATATGGCTTTCTGGAGAAGTGCTAACCTTACAGAGGGCATGGAGGAGGTCACTCCTGCATGGCTCTCAATGGAGCGAGCAGCCTGTCAGGGAACCTCTCTCCTAGCCCTTTTGAATAGCCCTGTCAAGATAAACAAGTCATTATATGAAGGGAATTTTATAGTACATAGCTCCTTGAAGGTATGGAAACAGATTAAAACATACTTGAAAGCTCCAAATATGTATACAGACACTCCAATCTGTAATAACCATGCCTTTAAGCCATCCACTATGGACCAAGGGTTTGCTCAGTGGAAGGTGAAGGGTATAGGGTGCTTGAAGGACTTGTATCAAGAGGGCCAGTTCCTATCATTCGAGCAACTGAAGGTCAAACACGATTTACCGTCAACACATTTTTTCCGCTATCTACAGATACGGAACTTCGTAAGGACTCATGTAGATACATGGTCAGACATTCCTCAGCATCAAGCACTGGAAAATATAATTAATGTTAGACCAGGTAGTAAAGGGGCGGTGACAATAATATACCAGACACTTTTCAATCATGTAATAGTTAGCACAGAAAGATATAGGACTGAGTGGGAGTCAGAACTGGGGATACCCCTCAATGAGGAATTCTGGGAAACATGTCTTACAAATATTCACCGGTGTTCTGTAAATGTTAGAATCAACTTGATTCAATTTAAAGTGATACACAGGTTGCACTACTCAAAGGTGAAAGTGAATAAGATGTATCCTAGCGTATCACCACTGTGTAACAAATGTAAAAATCAAGATGGTACACTACCCTTACACATCAACTCTGGTCTTGTCCCAACTTACACACGTTCTGGTCTGATATATTTGACTTTTATTCAAACGTTTTTAATAAACAGTGGGAACCCTGCCCCTTAGTGGCCATTTTGGGATATAGTGACGATGTCACTAAGTACTCTGAAAATGAAAAAAGGCCGATATATCTAGGTGCTGTGTTGGCTAAAAAGCTCATTTTGAGACTTTGGAAGTCGGATGCAGCACCTTCATTTGAAATGTGGATGAGAGAGCTGGGGGAGACCCTCTACTTAGAGAGGCTTAGATTTAAAAATACAGGACGGAGAAAGGTGTTTGATACGACATGGGGACCGGTGTTGGACTACTTAAAGGGTCTGAGGGAGGATGAAGAGGATATATAAGTTCAAAATGTTACTCGTATTACAGCAATGTCTGAAGGTATAATCTCTGTGGTGTCTTGGCTTTTGGCCTTTTTCTAATGATATATAAAATGAAATATAAGTTCAAAAGGTCACTCATATTACAGTAATGTCTGAACTGAAGGTATAGTCGCTGTTGTGTCTTGGCTTTTGGCCTTTTTCTAATGCTCTGTTTTTAATTTATTTTTTTTTGGTCTCTTTTCTTTTTTATTTCCCAGCAAAAATCTAGCTTATTTAACTATCCTGTTTATATGTATGTATGGACCCGCCAAAAGAAAGAGAATGTTTTATTCTTACTTTGAATATTTTTTGTTATATGCCGCTGGACAATTGTTTTTGAACAAGAAAAAAATAAGATTGCATGTGTGCATCAATATGGAATGTAACTAAAGTAATGTGCAATAAAAATACTTATAAAAAAAAAAAAATTACACAACTAGAGTGAATAAAGACACAATAATTGATTAATAAAATAACTATTCACCATTAAAAAAAAAAAATACAAAAAAAAAAAAAAAATTAATAAAGCCACTTGTGCATGAGCAAATCAAGGTTGCACCAACGGATTCAACAATAAGCTAGGCACACAACAATGGCGACGTGGATTATTGTGGATGTCTGACGACCAGGTTGAACGCCACAACGAGCAACATTGAAAAGTTGTGAATTCAACCGTTTACATGCTACACGGATACAGCCACGCTCCGACCAAGATGGGCGCCATGGCTCACCCTGTTCAAACCCTCCGCAGATGGAAAATGACCCACAATCAATACCTATAATACCATGGCTGTGGTCAGGGGTGTAAATTACTTGAGTAATTGTACTTTGTTACAATACTTAAGTACTGTTTTTGGGGATTTGTACTTTACTCAAGTATTATTAGGTTAGTATACTTGTACTTTTACTCCATTACATTTCAGAGAAAAAAAACATACTTTTTACTCCTTACATTTAAAATGTGGATTTAGTATAACCAGGCGTGCATAAGAACAGATAATGAAATCTACTGCATTGGAAAATCTACTGTCTGCACAAGACCGAAGCAGACTACAAAGAGTGACACGTTCAGCCGAACGCACAATTGGAGGGGGGCTCCCCACCCTCCAGAACATTTACAACAAGCGGTGCAGGGGCAAGGCTAAGATAATCATTAAGGACTCCAGTCACCCGAACAACTGCCTCTTTGAACTGCTGCGGTCAGGCAAGCGATACCGGAGTCTCAAGGCGAGCACAGAAAGACTCAGAAGAAGCTTCTATCCCCAGGCCATCAGGCTGCTCAACGAACAATGAACACTACACAACAACCACCAAACGCACATAGCACACACATCCACACGCACACACTCACTTTAAACAAACACACTGTAGCACCCACTCCCCACACTTTATATTTATTGATAAAGGATTGCACTACAACTCGTACACCTTACTGTAAATTGTACCTAAATTGTACCTCATCCCATTTCTGCTTTGCACTATATAGTATTGTATATTAGTACACTGCATAGTATTGTATATTATATGGTAACTCAGTTACGTCTATTCTGCATCGAACATTGTACATATGTCTATACTGAACACTGTGACCTCATTTTCTACTTCTAATTTACATGCTATACTATGTTATTGATACTTATCTTGTCTAGCACAGTCTCTGGAGCGTAACAGTAAGAAGCATTTTGTATAAAAGTATTCTGTATGACAACTATTAAAGAAACTTGAAAACTACTGTAGCTTTTTTATTTTTGCCAGGGTGCCACCATTTTGAAACTAATTTCAAATCTAATTGTTGCTACATGCTAGAAATAGGGGAGACAAAGTAACTGCGCTCCCATATATGCCAATAACGTTACGTTTTGTGGTTTATTATCCTGAGTAATAAGAGATATTAAAAAAATGCATACAGAAGTAATTTGCTTGAAACCCCATAGAGGCCTTTGGGAAGTGTCGTTCGGGAAAAATTCCAACACTCTTCTTCTTTCATGTAACGTCAGAGGTCCAACTCTGTATCTTGTAGCCATGCCCTTAACTCTGGTCCCACATCAAAGAGGCTGGCTTCCGAGGGAGGTTTGTATAGGGGGCAGATGGTCAGGATGTATAGTTTACCTATTGGTAAACTAACGTATTGATGATAATGTAGTGGGTTCTATAGACATAATTCACCATTGTATTGTTTTGATGTGTTGATGGGGCTGTCACTTTAAGGAGGTTGGTTTTGGGGTTGGGCTGAGAGAAGACGCCCTGGTGGGATTTCATTGATAAAATGTTTGGTTAAGTGATTATTTGATTTTGGGCATTTTCATGTCCCTGGGATATATTTGAAAGAAAAAAAAATATTTCCAGATTCTTTATGCTATCATTGATTAGTATAATTAATTACTTACCTAGACTTAATTATTCAATTTAAAACATACATTTTTTATCTTATTTTTTGTTGTTTAATGTTGGAATTTGACCATTTTCACCTTGTCCCAATCCAGAGTTTTAACGTTTGGTCTTGTATTTCTCTAGAAAAAACTATTAAAAAACAATACTTTTAGGTATATATTACTATAACTACATTTGAATCAATGATTCTCTGCCAAATATTTAACTTAAGTACAATATGTGAAAAAAAAATCAAAATAGGTTTGTCCCTTAATATCTGTGTCATTACCATCACGTTGAACTATTTGCAATACAATGAAGTGTTGGCTACGCCCCTTGCTTTGGTACCCATTACAACCTGTAGTGACAGTGGAGCACATGGCTGTCAGAGTGGAAGACTTACATTTTGATCACCAGGAATGTAAGATATTTTCACATTTACTTACTCATACTACAGAATATGTTTATTGTGTGTCATTACCAAACACACTATAATTTGATAATGCTTTTGAATCTTAGTCAAACTTCTTCATATTTGTAGGTACATTGAGTACATTGCTAGCTAGCTAAGAATTGAATATAAGCAAGTTTGATGTTATGCTAGCTGTTAGCTTAAAAGTAAGAAAATGTCATTACCATCACGGTCATTACCGCCACACAATGAAGTGTGGTGGTAATGACAACGTGTGGTGGTAATGACAAAGATATCTGTTTATAGCTTTTTTTTTTGATAACATTACTTGTATGTATATGTATATGTAAATATATGTTGTGTCTCATTTATAACTGATATTGATTGTTATTTATTTATTTATTGGTTTTTGTATTTGTTTATGCTAGTGTCTTCACCATGGCACCTAAATCAACAGGCCAAAGGTCAAAATCATACAGAGACAGACTTAAAGATGATCCAGAACAATATCAAAGATACTTTCAAAAAGAAAAAGAGCGGTATAAAAAGAGAAAAGAGACGGGTAAGCTGCAATGCATATCTCAGCTGCCCAAATGCACACAAAGATATAAAAGGCATCAATGGCGAATCAATCAAAGAAACAAAAGAACAAACGATAAGCAAATATGAAATATGGATGACTACCTAACAGTGAATAGGCCACCAGTGTCACCAACACAACAACCTGAGCAACACAATGCTGTCCCTGTCCCTATTGCCAGATGTGAAAGTCCCAATCAGCCTACACCACAAGAAACCCCACAACAAAGAGGACGAAAAAAGGTGAACAGAAACAGAAGTAAAGTCTACAGAGATCTGTGTGAAGCCAACCTGATGTTGGAGAGAGCAAAACGAAATATGGAGAAATATAAAAAACGATATGAAAGACTGTCAAATAAGCTCAAACCACAAGAATCGCCACGATCAAAATCAAAACAACAAATGAAGTCAAAGAAATGTGATCTCAGGAAGACACTATATTGTTCCACAATACTCTAGTGTCAGAGCTGAGAGACACCAACACTAAAGAGAAGCAAGTAATTTCAAAGATTCTAAGGGGGGGAATTCTGAAAAAGTACAAGTTGGTGTATCTGGCTCAAAAGGAACTTGGATTCTCTGCAAAGATGATGCGGAAATACAGAAGAGGAACTGGACTTCAGAAGAAACATGCAAATGCATTGCCTCTCTCTACCAGGACAAAAGTCAAAGAGTTTCTGGAACGTGATGATACCTCACGGGCAACAACAGGGAAGAGAGACACATTGACGCAGAAGAAAGTGAAAATGCAAAAGCGCTTTCTGAATGAAACGTACAGTCTTTGGCGGAAATTCAAGAATGAACATCCACAGCTCAAGATTTCCTATAGTAAGTTATGGAAAACCTGCCCATTTTGGATAGTGAGGCCAACCGTCCGTGATAGGGACACATGCAAACACTCAACTGATGGCTGACAAACTGCTCCATCACAAAGTGCTAAAGACTAGCAACATTAAGGGCTAGATCCACAAAGAATGGATTGCACAGTGCTAGTTGCACCCTACTTACAATTCATTATAAATAGAAAATGGGGGACCTGGTGTAAACAAGACGAAAGTCTTTCTCTGGTCTGCATCCCCTTAACAATTGTGTGTATTGAGCCTTACTGTATTGTACCCATTCTGCAATCTGTTAATAACATTTTCAATCAGTTAAGACTGAGGAGATGGTGTTTGACCCCATCCACACACAGTCCATCTCGCCGGTCTCTTCATATAAATATCTTGTGATTTTTGTCGATAACACACTAACCTGGAACACCCATGTAGATAGCCTGTGTAGCAGACTACAACAACGACTGCACTTTCTACGTCGCCTTAGAGTTCATGGTGTAGATAAAAAAAATGTGTTACTTTTCTACCAATCTGTATTAGAGAGTCTCATCAGAAATGGTATTACAGCTTGGTTTGGTAACCTGTCTGTACAATTCAAGTCCAAACTGGTCCGTCTGATGCAGTCTATTTTTTAACAGGCTACTCTAAGGCAAGCCAATAGAATAGTCTCGGACCCCTCCCATGTCTTACATGCCGAGTATGAGCTACTGCCCTATGGGAGAAGGTTTAGAGTTCCACGCTCTAGACTAAATAGGTTTAAAAACTCCTTTATTCCGATCTCAGTGAAACTTTTAAATAGTGCCAGATAAAGGGCAACTATCGAATAACTGATATTTGGTTGTTATATTATTGATATTCGATAACCGATATTTGGGTTTTTTTGCGTATACTATTATATTATACTAGTATATTTGTGTATACTATTCTAATGTGGTGTTGCCAGACATCCTGCTGTGCAGGTACTTTACTAGACATGTTGTGTAGGCTATTATTGTTAGGCAGATTTATTGTGTTCTTATTTTGTTATATAGGATGGCCTAAAGATGTGTTTCCTGTTTATGTTCATTAAGATGCATTAAGTTATGTATTTGTCAACTTGTCAATGCAATTAAACTTTCAAATTTAGTTCTGCCTTCTTGTCTATTCTCAGTCCTTGCCCCACAATGTTGGAATGAACTCCCCACCCCAGTTAGGACAGCCGAAACCCATCCAATCTTTCGCCGTCGACTAAAGACGCACTTCTTCAATCATTATCTGAAATCTAAATCTTGTCTTCTTTTTAAGATTTTCCCATTAAAAGTTTTAAAACACATGGTGACACATAGTGTGTGACAACCATCCCCATGATGGGGTTGGTTGTCACAATGTGTCAGAGTGTCTTTGATAGGTGATTAACTCTGTGTTACAATACTTTGGAAAATGAGAGGGATACACATTTCAAGCCAACATCTTAAGCTTCAATTTAATGTAGGAATGACTATTGAAAGATGTTTTGATTATGAGCAATTCACACTAGAGTAAAAAGTGTGACAACGTCCCCCGTTCTCCCCTAATATGGTATAGAATGGAAATTGTGCTGGTCCCAGAGCCCCAACTGATTACTAAAAGACATATGATGCTCAATGCCTCTGTCTGGAAACAAGTATGCTCCCTCATGGAGAAGAAGATGTAGGCATGTTAAAAGAACAAACCTCTTACTGTTAAAGTATGTTGTTTGAAACCATAAAGGTTGTCAGTGTTTTTTTTAGATGGTTTCTTAGATGTTCCTATCCTGTTGTAACAGTTGTTGATAATACCTATGATTCTGATGTTGTGTTACTGTATCCATGAATGAATTCAATAAATCTATCTAAATGTCATTCCCATCACATTTCGTCATTACCACAACAGTACGTCATTACCAACACATGACATATTTCTTAACAAATTTGTAACAAATAGTTTAAATCTGACATTTTCCTACATGTTTTCCTATATTACAAGCCCCCCCTTAACATTTTATGTATGAAAAACAAGAATCATGGACCTGTTGTTGTAGTAATTGTATCTTTCTTGACAGGATCTAGCAATATATTTAAAAGGCTGCATATCTAAAGATCTAAAGCATGTTTAAATTCAAGTAAAATATTTCAAACCACTAATACATCAGAAGTAAGGTATAATGTTACATAAATGCCTTAAAAGCACAAATGTTTTACTTTTTATTTTACATTTTAAAGAGTTATTTGGTAACGTGATGGTAATGACAATGTTCTCTGACATTCTAGGAAAAGTGTTAAATATATTAAATTCCATAAAGTGATGTTTACAACAATGTTCATATTATGATTCCTGACAAAATGACTATAAAGCTTAATTGATCATTTAAGGTTTTATGCAATTTTATTTTTGATAAATAGATTTTCCCAAAAGTGCCCAAAATCAAATAAACGCCCTACTACGAGCTGGGAGAGGCTAGCACGGCATAGTTCTGACAGCTGTCACTTGTGCTATAAATGAAATAAATGACACACGGCTTTGTGTTGTCGCAAGATAGAAATTGTGCGTTTCTCCTTTCCGACGATTTCTACAATAATATACATTATAACTGCTGTTGTGACATGGTTATGATGTTTATACTTGAATACGTTTGAAAAATAAAACGATAATTTTGTCAAACAGTCTGGAGAGATTGATTTATGACGTGATGTAATTTTGGGACCGGTACCGGTCTCGTCAGGCTTAAGAGGTTAAGTATAATTGCTGGGTACTTTTTACACGCCTGGCTCTGGTGAAGCAGAGGAGACAGGCTCCACTTTTACACCTGGCAGGACCAGGCGTCCAGGCTGTACCCTCCACCGGACACTGTGCCCTGTGCCAGAATTCATTGCAGCGTTTGCTCGATAGAGAGGAGTGGTCATTTTCTGTGAACAATCATCGGCTATAATGAAGACAAGAGTTTATTTTTTTACATTTATTTTAACTCATTGACCGCAATGCTGTTTTCCCATCTCTACTCAATGGCGCCAGCGTTATTGACCATTTTCGCGATGTTTGCGGAACCATTGTGTGTTCTGTATTAGAGCTATGGAGACAATAGTATGGCTCATTTGACAGGCATGTTTTATAGTCCAACACTGACTAACCAGTTCATTTCTACATACTTTAGTTTGTGCACTATTCCATGTTAAACATCGCCCCTTTCCAAAATAATCCAGTATTTTTTTCTAGATTGCGAGATATGACGTGTTATATGCATACAAGTTCAAGTTCAAGTTCAAGTTTCTTTTATTGCCACACGGCCAGGCCGGTGGAATTCGAGCACGGTGCAGGTGGTAGCTGCGACAATACACCACAGTCCACAAAGACATAAGAAGACACATGGAACATAACATAACATCAACATAACATAACATACATCACATAACAGCAGGGGGTGAAATTAGGAGGAGTTGGAGTTAAGTAATTGTATGGCCTTGGGGAAGAAACTGTTGTTGAACCTCACTGCCCAGTGACCTGAACCTCCTACCAGAGGGGAGGAGTTGGAAGAGGTGATGAGCTGGGTGCAGGGGGTCACTGATGATTTTGTGTGCGCGTGTGATGGTGTGATGTTTGTGTATGGAGTCCAGGGCCCCGTTCCCCGTACCTGGATAACTGAGTTAGCCGGATAACTTTCGGTGAAGTCTGACTTAAGCCGGACTTTCCGGTTCCCCGAATCTGGATTGTCCAAATCACCATGACAACAGATCCAAAAGTTTGAGCCTGGTCGAAAGCAGGGTTTAAGTTCAAGTTAGCCGGATGAACCATCGCCACGCCCCCGCAAAGAAGTGACAGCCCGTTTCCTGAAATTATTCCCACAGTCTACGATCTGCATTATACCATTCTGAATTACGTTTTTGTGCTCCATTCTTCCAGAGGGGGCTTTTGAAATGTAAAATAGACCCAAAATGCTGATACTAAATTCACTTTGTCCTAAATAATGCACGTTATATATACCGTGGCGCTCGCTCGGTGCGATGTACACATTATGTGGTTATTTTAATTGTAACTGGGATTAAGATGTCTGATGAGATGCGCTGTTTGACGGATTTGAGAAATTGAATGAGCCGTTGACGTCACATTAATGAATGAGGATAAAGAGATCAAACTTCATTCAAAATAAAGAATATTCTAAACACGGGTCTCTCGTTCATTAATGTATAAACAATGAATTTATCCCATCTGGCACAGTGGCACAGCGGTAGTGCTCAATCCTGGCAACCCAGCGACCGGTGTTCGAAACCCCGTGTTTCCAATATAATTTTTTGGAATATAATATTAATGATTATACGCCAAAGTAGCCTAGTTTTAAGTTAAAATATTATAAATCTACATGCATTGAGGATGTCATTCTTTATATAGCTCTCAACGTGCACCAAATTGAATTATTCCTACATCGCAAAAAGAAGGGAAAGACTAGGTTTCGAACCCCGGTCGTCTGCGTGAAAGTCAAAAGAAGAACCCGTTACACCACAGTGGAGATAAGTAAAAGATCGACCATACATCAATCAATGGGAAGAGAGCCGTATCGTTATTCTGTATAACAGTTTGACTAATTATTTTCGCTAGCAAGATCTCATTTGATTATTCAATCCAGCAGGCAAGTTTAAAGAAATATAATCTGATTGATTGAGGTAATGAGGGACCTAAAATTAGCCTATAGATAACGCATTTAACTTGTCGGCGAGGCGATTGAGCCGTACTGCAATATGTTAATAAAGTTCTAAATCAATTAATCAATCAATGCCGCTAGAGAATCAGGATCTCTGCTATCGATACGTGCTGGCTTTTCAACTGGAGCGGCCGCGCGCACTTATCCTGGGTCTCAAGTCTGGCTTGAGTTAACGAGACTGAATCCACCTTCGAGGAACAGGAAAATCCCGGCTTCAAACATCGGGTTAACTGAATCTGGATAATGACATCTTGATCGACTTAGTTGAACCAGGTACGGGGAACAGGGCCCAGGGTGGGGAGTGTGCAGTTAATGATTTTGGATGCCCTTATGATGATCCTGTCTAGTCTGTGTAGTGTGTGTTTGGGTGTGTTGCCGTACCATACAGTGATGGAGAGTGAAATGATGTTTTGTATAATGGCAGTTCCGAAACATGTTTGTTTCAGGCTGCGATTAAATCTACCAAAATCTGAGAGTGCTGGTTCAAGCGTATTGCTTTCTTTCTAGTATAATGGCTGTGTAAAATTGTATCATTAACGTCTTCCTAACCTTGTACTTCTTGAGTTGTCTCAAGTGGAATAATCTTTGATTGGCTGTTTTAAGTAGATGAGTGGTGTGGTGATCCCAGTTGAGTTTATTGCTGATGTGTGTTCCTAAGTATTTAAATGTGTCTGTGGCTGCAATGGGTTGGTTATTGATGAGCATGGGTGTTTTAGTGGGTGTGATTTTCAGAAAGTCAATAATGAGTTCAACGGTCTTGCTTTCGTTGAGTATCAGGTTGTGTTCTCTGCACCATGTTGGTGTCCGCTCCACCTCCAGCCGGTAGTCATCCTCCTTGTTGTTGGAGATCAGCCCTAGGATGGTGGTGTCGTCCGCGTATTTTAGTGTTTTGACTGAGGGTGATGCTGATCGGAGGTTGTTTGTGTAGAGGGAAAAAAGCCACGGGGAGAGAACACACCCCTGTGGTACCCCAATGTTGGTGGTCAGAGGGAGAGAGGTGAGGTTGTTGTAGCGGACTACCTGTTTGCGGCCCTTCAGTGTGTCCAGCAGCCAGACACAGAGGGAGGGGGCAATGTTCATGTTGGTCAGGGTTTGGAACAGTATGAGGGGGTCGATGGTGTTGAAGGCACTGCTGAAGTCAATAAAGAGTATCCGGGCGTAACTGTTTTTGGTCTCCAGATGCTGGAGGGTGTAGTGCAGTGCCAGGTTGACTGCATCGTCAGTAGACCGGTTTGTGCGATAGGCAAATTGTAGAGGGTCCATCAGGGGGGATGTGAGTGTTTTTAAAACTGACAGGACTATGCGTTCCAGCACCTTCATGGCTACTGCCGTCAAGGCCACGGGTCTGTAGTCATTAAGGCTAGATATTTTTCCTTTCATGGGTATGGGGATGATGATGGATTGTTTGAAGAGGGCTGGGATCTGCATTTGCTGGAGTGAGGTGGGGAAAATGCCAGTGTAGACTGGTGCTAGCTGGTCAGAACAATAGCTGAGGCAGGCAGGTGAGATGTTATCCGGGCCTGCTGCCTTGCCCTTATCCAGCCTCCGGAAGAGGTTCCTCACTGTATCTATATCAATGGTGAGTGGGGTGGATAGGTGGGGGGGTGGGGTGGGCCAGCTGTCTTTAAGAGGCTTCTCAAACCTGGCAAAGAAGGTGTTCAGCTTGTCTGGGAGGTGGGGGTCTGCGTCGGGGGGGGGGGAGGGGGGGATTTATTTTTGTAATTGGTTAGTCCATTGAGAGTTTTCCAGACTGCCCTAGTGTTGTTTGAATCAAATTTACGCCCAAATCGTTCGGGTTGCTTGCCTGAACTCCAAATAATTCCAAATCAAAGGTATATACAGTACCATGTACATATGTGTCTTCACAAAATCATCAGGGGGGGGGGGGGGGGGGGGGGGTCATTTTACCTCAAAACTGCGATCGTTACCAAAAGCATGTTTTAGGTCCGGTAAAATACGACACTGTGATTGACACAAAAGCATGTTTCTGGTTAAAAATATACCAGCAGGTTACCTAAAATAGACCTTACCTTAGTCAGAAGGTACTCCAAAATGAATAAATCCCAGTCGTCCCATCGCGATCGCAATTACTCGTGTATATTGGGCATGGCTATCATACGGGAAACAATAGGTTTGAGGCATCAAATCTCCGACCGATTGCTATGTCCTGATTCACTTTGACGGGGAAGCAGCTGGAGGTACCTCAGTACTGAAAGACAACTGATATCCCCAGTTCAAAAGGTAGGCGATACTGCCACCTGGATTGGATCGTCATTGCAATTTTAACGTAGGCAGCGGTGCCAGGGAGACACAGGCAGCTCCGAGGGAGTGTTTAGAATGGGGATCAAAATCAAAGGAAAAAGATCAAAGGATCTAAAAACGAGAAAACTAGTTTTTGGCGCTGAGCGGTTGGCGACGAAACACGAGCATACTTGTTTTTGGCGGCCAATGAGTTAACGAGGGGGACAGACTGGGACATTTTTATGGAGTCGTCAAGCTCGTTCCATATCTGCGGACCCGTACAGACCATGATATGGCGCGTATAACTTTGTTCTGTAATAATTTTATTTTTTTATATAACTGGGAAAAGTGTTGGACAATATGATGTTGCAGTAGGTGAGAATGACTGAATGTGGATGACGATAGTGTTTTTATGAGATGATCAATATGGTAGTTGAAGTTCAAGCATTTGTCGATGTGGACCCGATGTGGAATTTTGTGGAGGCTACTCTATTGATTTATTGCCCATTTATTGCAATACGGATACACTTTGTGTTTGTTTTGTTTTTATTAGAGCAAAATACTATATAATTGTTACCGTTACTGCCAAAAAATGCGGCGCGTTACTATGATTGAACCTGTTTCTTTCATCAGACAGATCTCTGCACTGAGAGGCAATACTGTTCTTCCTGGTTAGTAGACAGTGTGCGATTGGCTGAGGTTGAGTAAAATGTCATGGTAAGCCAATCAGAGGTAGAGGTGGGTGGGTGTCTAACGCAGGGGCGGATTTAGGATTGTAGGAGATCCGGCGCTTAGCCCAGATAGGTGCCCGCGTTTTTTTTTTTTTTTTTTTTATGAACCTGTACGTGCAATTTCCTGCAATATAGAGCCTTCAATCTTGACCAATAAAGCTGCTCTTTTCACTATAAAACTCAGTTAACCATAACGTAGTTATGGTTAGATTTATATATTGGGGGGGGATATATCATATTTTTCATATGATCAAAAAGTGGTGGAGCAAGAGCATACCTTTGCTCCCCCAAGTTCAATAGTGGGAGAGCAGAGATGTTCCGAATGCTCTTATGGCCAGGCGTCTATGATTCACTGATACAAAGTAAAATAGTGCAGTGCAATAAAATAGTTAGTAAAATAGAATAAAATAATGCAATAGTGCATTGCAATAAAATAGTTATCATCGTATTTTTTCGGGAGGCCGGTAAGGAGTGCATTACAGTAGTCGAGTTGGCTTGAGATAAAGGCATGGATCTGGTTTTCAGCGTCCTTTTGATTTATAAATGGCCGTACTTTAGCTATATTTCTAAGGTGGAATAATTAAGTTTTTGTCAACTTGTTGATTGTGATTTAAAGCTTAGGTCTGAGTCTACCATAACACCAAGACTTAACTCACTCAAATACAGTTAGCAGCTGGATAGACCACAGATGGAAATTAGCTTCTGCTAAATCTGGTGCAAACATATTTTCATGTAACAATGATGAATTGTCAAAAAAAAAAAAAAAAAAAAAAATCTGGGCTTTTCAGAAAACATTCGGGGCTTGAGCCCAAGTAGCCACCCCCATAGCCCCGCCCCTGGTCTAACGCATCCAGAGTCTGACACACAGCGCCACAACACAAACGACTCAGTCAGCGTGAGACTTCGGGTCCGTGTAGTGTACGTTTTGATAGTTTGTTTGGCGAGCCCAAATAATCCAAAACGAATCCAACGAACAACACAAGCGAGCAGTCAACAACAGGTCCATGAGCGTTTTTTGTTCACTCTTGTTGTGTTGCAGCACAGGACACTACAGTAGTGGCTCTACTGCTGACAGCCTTATCAACATAGTGCTGCACTTCCTGGTTTAATAGCACAGTCTGGTGCTCAGAGATATATATATCTGTATGTCATACAGATCATTTAATCATGTCTTAAATGTCATGATTAGATTTGTTTAGATGATTAGATTAGATTCTTATATCTGTATGTTGTGTATGTCATAAATGTCATGAATTGAAAATGGGGGACCCTGATGTAAACAAGACGAAAGTGTTTCTCTGGTCTGCATCCCCTTAACAATTGTGTGTATTGAGCCGTACTGTACTGTAACGATTCTGCAATCTGTTAATAAAATGTTCATTCAATCAGTATATATTTGTTATTTATTTTTTGTATAGTGCTTAGCAAGCATAATTTAATGTTGCCCAGTTGTGGCCTGTTGAGGGGCAATACATATCAACAGTTCCAAAACATCTATTGTGTTTGTATTTGTATGATCCACTATATAAACATAGTAATTATAATATCTACATACATGGCATTTGATTGGAGGCTAGTCTCACTTTGTCCCACAGCAACATTAAAATAGTTTAGATTTGTGTATGTTGTTTATGTAAAAAGAAAAAAAACTTGAAAGTAACGCAATAGTTACCTTCTGAAGTAACTAGTAACTTTTATAATTTGTAACTGAGTAAGTAATTTAGTTATGTTTTGGAATAAGTAACTAGTAACTGTAACTAGTTACTTTTTAAAAGTAACTTGCCCAACACTGTCCATATGTGATCTCTCATTTAGCCATGTCTCACTGTCTCAAGCGAGCGAGTAGATCTGCATAGTGTTTATTCAGATGTCTAATGTTTATATGCAGGAATTAATAGTTTTCATCCTTATTCATGTATTTCATCTGGTCTGGGAGGTAGCTTTTACACTGAAGCTGCTCGGCCATGCCGTCGTCTCCATTCATTAAATCATCTAAACCCATTTGTAGTCTGTGATATTGAGTGACTGTCGATTATTTTATCTCCCCCTTTCCCTATCCTTCTAGTACAGTTGGTACACATACAGTATGCACACATACAAAACACACACACATACAAAACACACACACACAAAACAGACATCAACATAGCAGCCAAAGCCATATCAAGCCAGGGTATGCTAAGCAGATGGCCTGAAGTAAACAAGAAAATAAGAAAAAAATACAAATACTGTATGATATGATATGATATGATATTTGCATTTATAATGTGCCCCCCAGCGAATTTTTACATCGGTCCGGGGCGCAGAAAACAGGTAACCAGGCAGATGGACAGACAGAGAACATAAGAACACCTCATATATATATAAATATAAAGAATATATAAAACAATAGGGCTCTCCCAAGCCAATGTTTTCAGTTTGTATATCCAAAGACCGGTGTTCCATGTTCCATGTTCTGTAGCTCCTATGTCCACCCCTAACTAGAAATAAATATAATTTATTTTCTCTGAAGAGCTTGGTGTGAAATTAAGGTGTGAAATTATTTCCAATGTATCTGGATCTGTCTTCTCTACTCTGCCTTCTCTGTGCATATCTCTCCAGCCAGCGTGTGTGTGTGTGTCTGTGTGTGTGTGTGTGTATATGTTAGTGTGTGTCTTTGTGTATGAGGATGTGTGTGTGTGTGTTTGTGTGTGTGTGTGTGTGTGTGTGTGTGTGTGTGTGTGTGTGTGTGTGTGTGTGTGTGTGTGTGTGTGTGTGTGTGTGTGTGTGTGTGTGTGTGTGTGTGTGTGTGTGTGTGTGTGTGTGTGTGTGTGTGTGTGTGTGTGTGTGTGGGTGTGTGTGTGTGTGTGTGTGTGTGTATGAAGATGTGTGTATGTGTGTGTGTGTGTATGTGTGTGTTTGTGTATGAGTATGTGTGTGTCTGTGTATGCGTGTTCATAATGAAACAGACGATTACACCACGTATATTTCTGGACAGAGCCAGGCCGTAGCATAAGCTGTATAGGACGATGCTATGGGTGCCATCCATAGCGCAAACGAAGGAACGGCTGGCCGATGGCCATTGTATTTATCATACAAATTTAAGCTTCAGTGTACTGTGAACAATGCTACCACCTGTGCATGCTCCAGTCCGTTCCCACTGTCTTTTCAAATCGATTAGGGGGAGGTGGATGTGCCCACTGTGTCCCACTGATGCATAATTATTTGCTATGTTATGCCCAGGCTTTTTTTTTTGGGAAATCATTCTGCAGGTATGTAGGAAGATAGCCAGCAAGGTATATTCATTCACCAGGTAACAGTTGGGGTACATGTTTGATATACAATAGCCTAATTCAAATACAGATATGATGTCAAAAAGAATAAAGCCATCTGGTGCCCAGAAATTAATTAATTAATAGTGTATATTATTGCATAGTAACTAGACTAACTGTGAGGTGATGTGATGAATTCATAGTGTATCTATTGCATAGTAACTAGATTAACTGTGAGGTGATGTGATGAATTCATAGTGTATCTATTGCATAGTAACTACTAGACTAACTGTGAGGTGATGTGATAAATGTATAGTTTATCTATTGCATAGTAACTAGACTAACTGTGTGCTGTACACAAATATGTTCCATACAGTTGGCCTTTTCCCGCCGATAGTTCACTCATATTTGAGCGAGTGTGCGAGGTGTTGCCCTATACGCTCCAAAAGGGACAGTGCACCTGGGGTGATGAAAGCAAGACTGCAGCAAAGTTGTATTTTTATATTACAGTAAATGTGTGCTTATCGCAGTGTTTTAGTCTGTAAGAAATTATTATTACTGTAAGTGGTCATACAGTTACAGCGAATTAGGGCTGTCTACCATTTTGCGGCGGTCCCGACGGCATTGATTTTGAGGTTGATTGCTGTTCTGTTATATGCCACAGGAGACACAAAGCCTGACAGAACTGCCTTGCAGCATTGATAGATAGCCGCAGTGCTTCAGAAATAGGTCTCGAAATCCATAGCACACATGAAGAATATTTATCAATTTCAATTTGACATTCATAACTTATAAAGTTAAGATAACCTTTCTCTAGGCTTTTGAAAATGTAGGGGAGCAGCCGAGATAAATCGCTAAAATGATATTACTAATATTTCCCAAACAAGATACAGGATCATCATGATCACATATTTTTCTAATTATCTTCACCTAGAAAAGAAACAAAAAACCTAATTATATCATAAAAAAGTGCTCAAATACTTTATTGTAATATGGAACATGAGAAAACGGTCTCGATATTTAACTCATTCAGCGTCATACCCGACATTTCTCGGGTTATCTCGCCAGCGGTTGAGCGCCACTACAGATTTCTCGGGTTTTGATCCTTTTATCTTTTTCCTCTGATCCCCGTTCTAAACCATCATCCGGATCATTCTATGTGTCCCTGGCTCATTTGCCTACGTTGGAATTGCAATGCAGATCGAATCTCACCAGGTGGCAGTATCACCTACCTTTTGAAAGAAATGGATCAGGAGAGGCAATGAATGAACCGGACTATCGAGACTCGCTCTGAGGGGGAGGAGCTCCTGCAAAGCAAATGCTAGCAGATCTTCTCGCCTCAAAACCTATAGTGTCCCTGGTCGCTCTAGTAGCACACCATGTAACGTGCTGCGTCGCGAAGCGGCCAACCCGGGTTCGATTCCCGGACCCGGCCTCCTTTGCCGACTGTCTTCCCCTGCTCTGTCTCCCATTTCCTCCTCTCGCTCTCTCTCTACCGGACTGCCCGTAAGTACAAACCAATAAAAATCTACAAAAACATGTAAAAAAAAATAGTGTGTCCCGTAAACACGTGTTTATTACTCGTTTATATGTAATTACACGTGTTTACGGGGCACACTATTTTTTTTTACATGTTTTTGTAGATTTTCATTGGAATTATTCTTTTTGGATTACCTTATGGCTAAGGTAAGGACCCCCTACATCTATTTTACCGAACCGGAAACATGTTTATGTAACGATCACAGTGTCTTACTTTACCGGACATAAACCAAGTGTTTTGTAATGATCGCATTTTCAGGGTAAGACTACCTACCTTGATAATTTTGTGAAGGCACATGTGTACATGGTATATACCTTTGATTTGGGAGTATTTGGGGTTTCAGGAGCTCAACCAGAACAGTTTGGGCTTATTGCATATAACATGTTTTATCTCGCGATCTATGTAAAAAGACTGGATTATTTTGGAAATGGAAGACAAACTACAGTGTGTAGAAAAAAACTATTTTTTACATGTTGGACTAGAAATAGTGTCTGTCAAATGAGCCATACTATTGTCTCCATAGCTATAATATAGAATATACAATAGTGTCCGCAAAGATCGTGAAATATCGTGGAAATGGTCATGAAAAGCTGGCGCTAGACAGTGAAGGATGGGGGGAGCTTATGGCACTCAATGTGTTAAGATAAGTTATTTCGAATGTGATTCGTTCATTGCGCACAAGTTTCAGAATGTGCTGCCTCTAAGAAAGAAATGTGAGTAGACAAAAATGTTACTTCAGTGTGTTCAAACCTCTGTTACTCTATTTCATTAGCACTCAAAGTGATTTTTCTGGAACTTCAGAATGTTACCTTTCAAAAGAGACCAGACTCATGCATGTGCTATAAGGATAAAGTATAATAAATAGCTAATTACTTTGGGTATGCAATCATCAAAACAAAAGCTAAAATAGCCCCATTTTTGCCTGATGATTAAGTGGTTAAAATGCAATAGGTTTGCGCTCTCCTCCCCCTTTGGAATGCAGCTTCCATCACCACCGCGCCATTATAAGGAGCTGGCAGTTTCTGTATGTAAATTCAGGTGTAAGAGAACGTGCTTCCAGTTTAAGAATGAGTGACGTACTTCATTCAGGAGTTTGCAGCTGCTATCACCTGGAATTTAAGAGCACCTCTCCATGCATTCAGGAATCCAGGGAGGACTATCGTAGGTGTCCTCTTACGAACTGGTTCAGGCTGCGGTTACACCTTTCGTTTTAATTTTCGTTTCATTGTCATACGCGTTTCGCCGCGACGTCCTGCGCCTCGAGTCACACTTTCGTTTTTTTTTTGTTTTTGTCACCTGAGCACACTGATGTAGTACACTGCCAAAGCAGTAGGTGGCAGTAGGTGGCGAACATGAAGGCAATTTCAACCAATCAGAACTTGAATGTGCCAATACACTTCCTGGTAGCTCCAGCAAAGAAAATGTCAACAAGGCAGACGCCTATGGGCGCCACCATCTTGCCTATTTACTCAATGCAGCCATTCTTTTTCAGCAAAGCCTAATAAAAGTGCAATAAACAAAACGGATACATTCACTGTGTGTTCTGCCTGTCATTTGTTGATGAAACAAAACTAACATCAACACAAGTGACCACCAAGAGCGGATAGTTTAGTCTAAAAAAAGATCGGTAGCATTGTTAGCTGCATGCTAAAGTCAATGTAATTTGCCATTATAACAGTATAGCATTGTGGCTAGAAGCTAACGTTAGCTCACGCTACTTAGCCAGCACCAAACTGATGATATCGGGAGCTATCAGTGGTTAGATAACATTAGAGACAACGCTGTGTGTATTAAACAAAGGTGAATAGATGACTGGGCCATTTTGTTTAATGCTTGTTAAGTTGAAAGAGGAGCTTTGAGCTAACAGGGTTTGATAGCTAATGCTAGCTCATGTTAGCCAGTGGTAATGCTAGCAGAATGAATGGATGTAAACTTTATTTAACATATTGCATAATGGGTACAATACAATACGGCTCAATACAAACAATTGTTAAGGGAATGCAGACTGTTGTAGCTTGGACTGGGGTCCTTATAAGAATAACTTGACAACACATAGTAGCTGCAGCTATTTGGGACACAGGGACACGGAGCTGGGAGCTCTCTGTTGTCACCGGAGGGCACGCAGATGGTATCTACTGCGCATGGGCGTTTTCGCAACAACGGCTCCGTGCAGACTACACGCTGTTGTCGGCGCGTTTTTTAGCGGTTCTCCAAAACGCAAACACAATTTAGCGTTTCAGCCATATCCACACAAAAACGCCAAAAAACGCATTTCTGTGTAATAGGGACATGAAACGTATTCAAAAACGTATAAAAAAACGCCACAAAAACACCAGTCTAACCATGGCCTCAATGTAAATGTGAATGTCTCGGAGTGTGTCCACACACACACACACACACACACACACACACACACACACACACACACACACACACACACACACACACACACACACACACACACACACACACACACACACACACACACACACACACACACACACACACACACACACACACACACACACACACACACACACACACACACACACACACACACACACACACACACGCGTCTGTTGTCATTTATTTATTTATTTATGTATTATTCACTGTCATTTGCAGTGTTTGTGTATAGTGCTTTTATAAATTTTTCGGACATCACAGTGGCTATAAATGTAAAACGTAATTGCTAATGATACAAATATTGTCGTATTTATTATTATTATAATTATTTAATTCCGAGGATGTCTGTAGAATCAGCGTTATTATAGCAATCGCCATGATTTCTCGCAAAAGAACACGGGTGCGTACGCCGCACACAGTCTGTCCGATGACTGCCTTTCAGAGTTTATAAATCCAAATGCGGAAAGTCAATAAGCATCATGAACATTTGCGCAGCGTAATCATCAGGCTGTGGGGTGCCATGCACGTTACGAGCACAGTCGAAAGCCTACAAGGTTTTGATCTCCCCATCCCCCTTTGGAATGTTTTGAATTTAAATGCAAATACAAGCTGCTGCATTTGCATTGTGTTTGTGACGTTGTGAAGAAACGAAATACCTAATTATAGGGGGGAAAAAGTGCTAATTTACTTTATTGAAGTGACAGTGTTAAGTTACAATATAGTCTATATTAACCAGACAGTATGTGCCAGGGATTGGATATGTGTCTCCACTCTTTATATGTATTATTCACAGTATAGAGTTTCATAAATATACGAATATATCGTTTTTGTATGAGTAATATAGCATAATATAAGAATATAGGACATAATAATACTGTATACATACTGTATATGTTTATACTGCGCTCAATATATATATTCATTATTATGTATGATATATGTATAGTTTGTTTCCATATAGAGTGCACTATAAATCGAATGTATTATTATTATTATTATTATTATTATTATTATTATTATTATTATTATTATTATTATTATTATTATTATTATTATTATTATTATTATTATTATTGCGATGCAAGGGGCACCAGAAAATATTATTGCCTAGGCACCAAATTGTTCGGCTCTGTTTCTGGGTGCAGACTTTTGTAACACACTAACATGTATTACTTTTTCTGGAGTACTTCACCTTGTTGTTGGTATTTGCACTTATTGATTGTCACTTCTGGTTTGCTGTCACTACACTGATTGACTGTCACCACTGGTCGCTGTCACTGGCTGTCACTTATGCTGTCACTAATTGATGCCCGTGGTATGTCAGGAATGTGGCTTTATAATGACCTCCTGTTTCCTTTCTCCCGGTCGGAGCTTCAGACAGTCCTGCATGCAGACGGATTCAGAACAAGTGCTGGACCTGCTTGTTGCCGTTAATTTATATTTTGTATTTAGCCTAAGGTCTATTCTCAGTTGACACCCTGCGTCTTTCTTGTTCATTACATTCATTGCTCCTGTGTTCTTACAATAAAAAGACACACTACTGAAGAAGAGCAAACCACATCTCTGTATCATTCCTTCCTCTACAATTGGAACTCAATTTCCTACCTGCATCGATATATATATATATATATATATATATATTAAGGCTGTCAAATATATCGCGTTAATATCGCGTTAACTCCCGATTCTATTAATGCCACTAATTTTTTTAACTCAAGATTAACTAAAAAAAAAAAAAATTTTTTTTACTAGACTTCACTCAGGTGCTTATATTGTTTCCTTTGCTTATATATTATTGATGCTCTCATTGATACTATGTTTTTTTCTGAAGTGTGTGTGTGTGTGTGTGTGTGTGTGTGTGTGTGTGCGTGTGTGTGTGTGTGTGTGTGTGTGTGTGTGTGTGTGTGTGAGATATAGAGAGAGAGGGGGGTGAGAGAGATGAGGAAGGGGCAAAAGAGAAAAAGAGCTGGGAGAGTGTGTGTGTGAGGGAGAGAGGGGTGTGTGTGATTAATCAGCCCTTGTGTGTGTGAATGTAACAAGTTCCTAACGTTTTCTTTCCCCTATTATTTCATGCACACTTTATTCATTGTTTTAAATTATTATTTTCTTTTAAGTTATTTTGTGCATCACTCTGTTTTGAATTTGATGCAAATTTGCAATGCATGAGGGTCATCCTTTTGTGTTAAATGGCTGCACAAAGCAAGCATTTGTTGACTCGCATGTTGATAAGAGTATTAAAACTTGGAACTTGAAAAAGATCTGTTTAAGGTAAAAAAAAAAAAAATGATTAATTTGCGATTAATCGCGAGTTAACTATGGACAATCATGCGATTAATCGAGTTAAATATTTTAATCGTTTGACAGCACTAATATATATATATAAATACATGCATTTTGAAAAACCACTTGTCAAATCTGGAAACTTCTTCTACATGTCACAGCAGTGTCAGATGTCAGTAATAGCATAAAGGAAATAAAACTGCATATACAGTTTCGACAGAACATCGATGGTATGTTGACAGCAGGCAGAAATAAATCTCCCTCGAGAGACATTATGCAAATGTCGTGAACTAGATGGTATAGTGCTTGTATAAGGTAGATGCTTATTTTTCTCTCTCTGGGAGAAAACACATTGTACACATTGTAAATCTATGGGCAGTTGTTTATGTTGGCTGGTGGTGTTGTGCATGAGTTCAGTATTGCGTTGACAAAACCCCTCAGGAGTTTGGGTAGCAGAGGGCAACAGTGTATATTTTTCCAGACCTTTCCTCAGAATGATATCTTGGAATTGACCTACCTCGAGCTCCGCCCTCTTTTCTTGATCCCCCAATCACAAAGAAAGCAACAATTGTCTTTTTGATTATTGATTATATTGATTAATTAATTTATTAATTGATTATAAAACAATTATAAAACCTGACTGTTCAGTGAGTGTTTACACACACTGAACATTCAAAGGGTTAAGCCTAGTTGATTTCTCTGACTCACACCGATGTAAGTTGACTCTTGATCCCATTAATCATTATTCTACATGTGTGAGATGATGCCAGCTGTC
>NC_140177.1:85998529-86363529 GCF_963971535.1 Notolepis coatsorum | reverse complement strand
AACTCTCATTTCAGAAATAAAAAAAGTAAAACAAATAAAACAAATAAACAAAACAAAACTACACCGATTCCACTCCAGCCTCCACCACACTGGGGCTCTGTAGCACCTTCTGCACAATCTTTCTCATCCTGTATACATCTGTGTCAACAAAACGACCATCTCCTTTAAACCTCATATGTTCCTTTGCTGCTACAACAAACAAATCTTTATCCGGAAAAAATCTGTCACCTCTACACTCTTCCTGTTCTTTGTCAACTTTAAAAACAGTTTCATTGCAGTGAATAGGAAAAAACCATCGCTCTCAAAGTCATCATCACTATCAACAACCATATCTGCCCATGAACCCCCCTGTGTACTCTGCGTACTGCTAAGTTCTTCCGTCACACCTGCCTTCTTAGCTTGAGAGCTCGACACCCCAACTACCTCAATCTTCCTCTTCTGCCTAGCAACCCCCACCCCGCCGTCCCCCTCCCCCATTTCAATATCCTCTACTCCCTCCACCCTGACCCCCTCAACATCTACAGCTACCCCAGGTACACTCCCCACATCTGTAACCCTTCCCGCCACGACCCCACCCTGACCCCCTCAACTGAGTCCTCTGACCCTGTTCCCTCAATAGCTACAACCACCCCAGGCACACTCCCCTCATCCCAAAACATCCCTGCCACCACCCCCCCCCCTCATCCTCATCCCCTTTTCCAGTCCCTTGTGTCTCAACAGATCCACCCTCCACCTCCGTAATCCTTCCTGCCACGACCCCCCCCCCCCCCCCTCATTTTCATCCCCAGCAAATGTCCTCAGTATATCAACAGGTTGCTTCGTACCTGCTACACCGGTTCTGTGACCCTGCAGCTGGATACCATCCGCTGTGCTACTGACGGTCTGCACAAGGACACTATTTACATTGCTGGCGGTCTGCAGCGGGACTCTGTTGTCGTCACCGCTCGCTGCTTTGCGCTGCAACACTCTTCCCTCCTCTGTACCACTACTTGCGCTGAGCCCAGCCCGCGCTCCTCCTGGGCTGAGGCGGAGTTCGCCTTGCCCCTCTCCCCTGCACTCTCTACACCTGCACTACGCGCAGCTTCGACTGAGATCACCGTCCCCGCTGCACTATGCGCATCTGTGACTGGGATCACCGCCCCCGCTGCACTGCACGCATGCTGAGGCCGTGCGCCTCTCCCCTCTTCCCTCACACAATCTCGGATTAAATGTCCCTCTTCCCCGCAACGGAAACACCTTGAGCTTCCAGAGTTCACAAAAACGACGTAATCAAAATCATCAACTCTTAATTTCAAAACAAAATCAATCTCCTCTCTGTTGTTCTCGAGAATCATTAAAACTTGGCGTCTATGTGACACAACATGTTTTAACAACGGAGATTTGCATCCAGATGACAGTTTTCTTATCGGGGAAATTATCCTCCCATACTTGCAAGTTGAGTTATCAGTACTTCGTCACTTATGAACGGCGGGATGTTATTATATTAATCCTTCTGCCTGGTGTGGAGAGATGCTCCACTGTAATAAACACATCCTCGATATTGATTCCTGATTCAACAACCGAGTGCACTTTCTCAAGGCAGTCTAAGAAAATGACAATACTACAGCTCATCTTCGCGGCTGATTTCACACTTTTATGTCCAACGACTTTACCTATTGCCAAGCTGCAATCCTCTACGGACACATTAGAAGCATTAATCTTTATACCATGCTTCCTGCTCATTTGGCAAACTCCATACTGGCGTCTGACGTCAGCCAGCAAACCAGCCTGGCCGACGCGACTGCAAACAAACAAAACACTCCCACTTAACCCTATACACACCAAAACACACAGCAAACCAACACTACCCTTATAATACAATATCCCATAAACAAAATACCAAAATAGACAGATAAAGATAGAAAAAAAACTCACTACACCTCCAACCTCCAACCTCTCCAACCTCTCCAATCTCATTCCCAGCATGCACCGAGAGAGAGAGAGAGAGAGAGAGAGAGACAGAGAGAGAGAGAGACAGAGAGAGAGAGCAGACATTTTTGCTTTCTGAAGTTTCAAGATTATATTTTTTGAAACCGAAGTTAGTTAGAGGGAAGGCTATGACAAACATGTTATCCTAAGGCTACTACTGCTAAATTAGATGTTGTTTATTTTTTTTATTTTTTTACTGTGTGCCTTCCTTAGGGCAGTGGTTCCCAAAGTCGGGGGTCGCGACCCAAAGGTGGGCCGCAAGCAGCCACAGGAGGGCTGCGAGATGATTTCCAAAAAAAAATCTTTAAAAAAAATACATATTTTTTTTCTCTTTTTTTTGTCAGGCCACTGAACTTAGAAGCAGGCCAGGACAGTGTTTCTAGTTGTATTCTAAAATTCTATTCTATTGTATTCTAAAATGTGACTATATGGTTTTATAATAAAGGGGAACTATCTTATAAATGGCCTTTTTGAGTGTTTAGCATTGTTTCCTAGCTATGTGAACTTATATTAATATGATCTATGTCTCTATTCTCATATTGGCGCATTCTTCCAATTCTCCTCTCACAATATTCACCCTCACTGAACTGAGTCATCTGAAAATGTGATGATTTGTGATGTCAGAGAGACACAGCTGCATGATAATGTGGCTGTGTGGCATCAGGCTCATGATGAGCTGCACACAGTGGTTGGAGCCCAGCCCAAAAATGCTGTTTTTGAGGACTTGATTAGAAATACAAAACACTGAATAAAAAAAATAAAAAAATTACAGATGTGTTCCATAGACGCACAGGAATTGTGTAAAAGTGCCCAAATAGTGAAAGAAATAGTAAAATAGTTCCCCTTTAACTTAATAAATAAACAAAAGCGAAAAATCTACTTATTTCAACGAACATTTCAAACTAAATAACAGATTATGCACATAAAACGCTGAAAACAACCGAAGCAACAATAGTATTTTAATGAGGCTATTATTATTATCATTATTATTTTGCAACAAGTTAGCCCTCTCCTAAATAGCACATATAAATGAATAACTAACTTGAACTAACTTAATAGGGTTGAAGTGATATTTGGTTTAAAAAATCGGTCGCCTGGCAAAAAAAAAAAGCCTGACGATGTGCATTGGGCCGCGGCTCTCTGCCGCCTTATTTTCTGGGTCCCGGCCTGAAAAGTTTGTGATCCCCTGCCTTAGGGGAGAGATAGATTACCTTATTGGCCAATGGCCATGCAGTGCAGAGCAGTTAGGGGCTCAGGCGCACTATGAATGACATAATGCTAGGGACTCATTCATTAAACTGGGTACTATATGTACAGTATATATACAATATATACACGTACATTATACTGATACTGTAACGTCTTCATGGAGTGTCAGTTTGAATACCCACTACCTAATTCCGGGTTAATGCTGTAACATTAGAATATTCAATACCTACAATAAATTAAACTATATGAAATGTGACATCTGTGAGGATTATTGCCAAAAGGTTTATGATCCAGAGCTGATTCTGACATTGAAGAAATGTGAAAGTCAGAACCCCATTTCACACCCAGCGCATGAGGGTTCCTGGTTATTAATGACACAACCTTAAAATCATTTAATTCAATTTGGAATATTTCATAAAAGCTAATATGGCATGAAGCTCTGACATTTTCCTTATTAGTGAGGCCTTTGAATCTCTTTGGTGTGAAGGCACTAATCATTAGAGGTCCTGTGATATGTCCAATTTAAAAGTTTAATCTCTGTAAAGATAAAATTAATAAGTAAACATCACAGTCATACAGGTTTTATTAACAGTGCAACACTACATCTGACTATGTTAAAGCATTGAAATAATAATATGTGCAATATTAAATACTGTGCTGCTGCAGATCGGTCTTGGCCTACAAATGGCAGTCCACGGACTTACAGTAAGAAAACATATTTGTTTTAATCTTTATTATTATTATTTTTTTATTAACCTTTAATTACCCAGGGTAGGTTACAGTATCTGAGCACGGATGCTCTTTTTCAGGAACGCTCTGCTTCACATTCACACAGTTCCATTCACATCTGGGAGCTGCCCAGCACAACCACAGTCTGCCACCATTGGCCACTGAGCAACTCCACTGGAGCAGTTGGGGGTTAAGTGCCTTGCTCAAGGACACTTCAGCGTTTGGTGTTAAGGGGATAGGAGATTATTAATTCACTTCCCAAGGCGAGATTATTTCCTGCCGGTCCGGGGGATTGAACCAGCGACCTTCCAGTCACAAACCTGCTTCTCTAACCATTAGGCCACACATTGCCCCTTGGTGCAGTCACTCAAATTATTAAATCATTATTGTTTTAATAATTGTTTTCAATGACAATGAGAATAATTATGCAATATCTTGGCTTAATAATCACAATTAGATATTCTTTCAAAATAATTCCGCCCCGATACAGAACATTGGCAGCTGTGCTTTTATACCCTAGACTAGCAATCTCCTTGGTAGCCAACACACACATCGCACATGCTTTTGTTTGTTTAAAGGTCGAATTTGTAATCCTGTCAAACAGCGACCTCTAGACAAAAGAGCCCAACTTGGTATTGCGCTTGGTATTTACTTGTTTTGTTTTGGTCTGACATGTGGGTTGGAGTTTAGAAACGTATTATACTGTGAATTCATCCAAACCTTTCTTGGTATAGAGCCTGAGTCCAGCAGTAGCAGCCTCTCCACCTATCCTCACTGAAATCCAATACACACATCAGACAAAAACTGTAAACAAAGTGCAGTACCATGTTGTCATCTTTAGAGGTCACTTTTTGACGGCATTACACATGCTACCTTTAAATGTAGCAAGATGTGGGGATTGTGGGGCCAGGAGGCGTCTACTCGAAACCCAACCGGTTCATGCTTCCACGTTCGCGTTTTGCACTCTGATTGGCCACTGATGTTTCTGGTCGCACCAATCGTGTGACGGCAAGTTCTTTCGCCGGTTAAGCTTAGGCACTCTTTCGAAGTTGGTTAAGGTCAGAGTTTGTCTTAGAGCAGGGCGATAGAACGCCAGCCCTGATTCCAAACTCTAACCTTAACCAACTTCGAAAGAGTCGCCTAAGCTTAACCAGTGATAAACTAGGCGTTAGGTAGTTTCCGCCTGGTCGAGGCGGAAATGGGCACGTCACGCGATTGGGCGCACATGTCACATGACCAGAAACGTCAGTGGCCAATCAGATCGCACCAGAAACGGCAGTGGCCAATAAGATTCGCAAAACGCGAACGCGGAAGCATGAACCGGTTGGGTTTCGAATAGACGCGGCCAGGAGAGCATAGATTATTACTTAATTATTCCAAAAAATTACTATTTAACAAGGGGAATGCCAGCCGCTCTCTCATGCACATGTTTCCTTCTTTCTTGAGGATTAGTCTACATTATGTACATTTATGAAGAGTTATTGTTATTATATGTCTCCAAATATAATCTAGTTATTTTGCACAATGATGATTAATGTGGTTTGGGTCCAGATCCAGTGTGGAGTAAATGGCGGCGGCAAGGGAGGAAATGGCTCTTTCCGCTTCCAGGGTGTAAGCGACCATAAAAAAAATATTATCAGGCACTTAGGCATCTCAGGATGTGCCTGAGGAAAAGGGGCAGGTGGTAACATCATGAAGCACTGTTCCACACGGTCAAGGCCGCTTCCTCATTTCCTTCATCATGTTTTTTTTTTACCTTCCCCTCTTTCATTCATGTTTGTCTTTATCGGAAATTAAATTCCAGGCTTCCCGAGTACCAAGGTTAATTTTCTCCCAAGGCTGTGAGGCGTATATACTCAATACATTTGTTAAAAACAAAACTACAAAAAGGAAACGAGACAGCGGTGTGTGTCTAATATCACCTCGGCAACAATGGGAGCCATATTTATTAAAGCCGTCTGCTTCATCAGAACCTTGCTGCGGATTAATTCCAAAAAGGAGGGTGGGGTGGGGCGAGGGGTTATCATCAACACTGACTTCAATCTGGCTAGGAGTGCTAGGATGTTTACCAAGAGACACAGCTCAAGGTATGAGACACACGAGGAAAAAAAGATACACATACAAAGAGAGAGAGAGAGCGAGAGAGAGAGCGAGAGAGAGAGCGAGATAGAGAGAGAGAGAGAGAGAGAGAGAGATGAGAGAGAGAGAGAGAGAGAGAGAGAGAGAGAGAGAGAGAGAGAGAGAGAGAGAGAGAGAGAGAGAGAGAGAGAGAGAGAGAGAGAGAGAGAGAGAGAGAGACATCCTATTACACCGTACAAGTCATGGTCTAGCTGTACAATTGGATCTTGCCTGGAATGGAAATTGGCTGGAAAAGTCTGTATACTGTAGGCCATAGGTGTCAAACTCACGGCCCGCGGGCCAAATCCGGCCCGCCACGTCATTTGATGTGGCCCCCCAAGAGCTCAGGTAAAAAAAATAAAAATAAAAAATAAATCTTTTTTTTTACATTAATATTGGGAAATAGCAGTGTTAAAATAATTGTGGGTTAATGCGTTAATAAAGCTTTAACTTTGACAGCCTTAGTTATTACACATTCTTACACATACATGTATGTTGAACATCTGAGGTAACAAAGGAAAAAAGCCAAAAGCACTTACTCCTCAGACATTCTTTGACAATTTTACAGCCCAAAATACAAAAAAGATCCAGGCGGAATAGGTAACAAAGGGTTGAAGAAATATTGTCTGAACTGTCAGATGCAAACTGGCTGTGTGACATAACCGAGCATCTTGCTCAATTGAATAAGAAGCTGTAGGGACGCAAACAAGTCCCACCCAAAACTTGACCAATATAGTTGTGAACTGAGACAACCCTTATTTTGTTATTTTTGAGTACAGTTACAGTTGTGTGTTCATGCAGACACATAATAGCAATTTCATTACGAATTGAAAATGGGGGACCCTGATGTAAACAAGTCGAAAGTCTTTCTCTGGTCTGCATCCCCTTAACAATTGTGTGTATTGAGCTGTACTGTACTTTACCCATTCTGCAATCTGTTAATTAAAGTTAATTAAACTATCTTCCATTAGTTGGATGTATGGCCTCTGCAAGGTTGTGTGCAGCCATTTGTTTTTGTAACATCTGCTACATCTGTCCCACGTGTTCTTTGCAGCTCACAGTTGTTAGTTCTGCCCCTCTTGACTGTGACAAAAAGGTTTTGAACAAACTTAATGTCATAGCTTGTATTTGATGATATTCTTCTTTGTTATTTACTTGAATGGTTTGATCATTGATTGGTGGAGTAATATGGGGTTCTGATAAACTAAAATTATTTGTTAAAATAACATAAGCTAACATATATTTTTACATTTATGCAAATGAATATGCAATATGTATAACTTGAATAAGTAATAAATACAGAAACACCATGTTTAACAATATGTAAATGTGTAGCTACATTTATTTTACATTACATTAACATTTATACGGTCTTTGGCCCTTTGAGGGCAACCATAATGCTGATGTGGCCCTCTGTGAAAATGAGTTTGACACCCCTGCTGTAGGCTATGTGCTTTTCTTTTTCCCTTTTAATATAATGGAAATCAGAATTGTTTTATGTGTGAACAGAATGTGAAATTTTTAAAGTTAGTTTGCTATGAACATAATGGCAATTTACATATAAGTAATTGACTAGTATGTTGTATATTTCAAAACATGAACACCTGCTTGGGATTATGCGATCGGTTGCGTATGTCCATCCGTCCGACTATTCGTCCACAGCTAATCTTGCAAACTACAGGGCCCATTTGGATGAGCCGTTCTTGCTCATAAGCTGACAGCAGGCCATGGACCTGGATGCTGGACTATTTTTCTGATCGGTCAATGACAAGTATTTTATTTGAATAAATTTCCATCATTGTCCATTGAAAAACATATTCAGTGAAGTTACACAGTTTGACCACCAGAGGACAATACTACACAAGCTTGCTGGTAATCAGATGAATCAATGAACCCACTGTCATTGCTATACATATGCATACAAATAATTTAACACACGATTATATTGATAATATCTAATCTTAAAATGATTGCTTTTCCCCCCAAAGATTATTATGCATTAAATTAAGTTGGGTCCAAAATGTATGTTATTGCATTGTTGTTAATCATGTTATGATGCCTCAAAATGCCACCCTTTTTGTTGGTAAATCTATTCCATAATTTCCGACCTACAACTTAATAGTCCTATATTTTGTGTAGACGTACTTGATGTGGTTGGCGCTAATGTTACATATTTGAATGCTGTGTTTGTTCCTAATGTGTGCTCAGTATATATATGTGATGATGACACAAGGGTAATAATTATTTGTATTTTCAGGCTGTATCGGCGCCTATACAGCCTGAAAATACAAATAAGTATTACTGTAAAGGCCGAATGAGTGTTTTTTGTTATTGATTATTATTATTATTATTATTATTATTATTAGTATTAATATTATCATTATTACTATTATTATTATCATTATTAGAAGGTTACAATTTATGGGAATGTTACAATTTATGGGAATGTAATGATTTATGGGAATGTAATGATTTATGGGAATGTTATGACTCTGTGTAACCTGTTGGGTGGTCTCTGTTGCGCTGTGGGTGGATCACCTGCACCTGTCAGGTGATCAGCCACGGCGCGACGGAGATCATTAAATAGGTGATAGGAATCAGCTGTGGGCGGTAGCCGATGGGGAAGGCATATGATTTTCTTACCGCTTAGGAAGCTTAACGCTTTAGAACGCTTAGAACGCTTCAGCGCTTCAGGACGCTTCGGGAACGTTTTTAGATTAGTCTTATTTAGGAAACACTTTAAGCAATTAGACCAGGTTATATGACGCTTAGGATCGCTGTGATCAACCCTCCCATGTAACCTACTTATTCTAATTAAATCGGATCACCACATCGGTGTCTGATAACGGAGCTTAATGTGTGAAGACTATTTCTTTGAACGTTGAGCGCGTATGGATTCACTCCCCGTCTACACCAGGAAGCGGCACCGGCATGTTGCCGCTACATTAAGTAAGAAAATCATCTTTTATTGAAGTCACAGGGGCTTCGGTAAAGTGAAAGAGGACTCGCGCAGATATTGACGCGACCCAAGGCAGAGGCGCGCGTCAATAAGGACAACACCAGAGGAGGACTCGCAAGAGGACTGTCAACAAGGATCCAGCATTGTTGTGAGAGACAATCAAAGATCATCGATCAGCAGGAAGGAATCGATCCACACCAGCACAGTGAATGATCACAGCCCGAGGACATCGCTGCCTGTGATCAGCAACAGGATCGATCAACGAAAGCATCACCACCAAGAGGGGAGGATCCTCCCTCCCGGCTCGAGGACAACAAACGGAACGTGCGTGAGTAGAGTGTATGAATGGTATAGACACTACTGCGTACGTGGCGCGCGCAAACGGCGCCGTGGAATATAAGCCAAATTATAAAGCTGTCTTAAGAACTGGTCGATAAATATAGACAAGATGTCAAGATGTCAGATAATGAAACAGAGAACATGGATTTGACACAAGCGTCAGATATTGAAACAGAGAACATGGATTTGACACAAGATGTCAGATATTGAAACAGAGAACATGGATTTGACACAAGATGCCAGATATTGAAACAGAGAACATGAATTTGACACAAGCGGCAGATATTGAAATGGATAACATGAATTTGACACAAGCGGAAATGGAGGCTGAATTTAGTCTAAAGAGGGCTGCATTAGAGGCTGAATTAAGCCATAACAGAGCTGCATTAGAGGCTGCATTAGAGGCTGATGCAGCTGCATTAGAGGCATATGAACTTTCCGCCAGGGCTGCATTAGAGGCTGATGCAGCTGCATTAGAGGCATATGAACTTTCCGCCAGAGCTGCATTAGAGGCTGATGCAGCTGCATTAGAGGCATATGAACTTTCCGCCAGAGCTGCATTAAAGGCAGAGAGGGAGATATTGGAAATTGATACCGACATCTCTGTATCAAAAGCCAAAATCAAAGTAATGGAACATTTTGAATTAGAGGATAGATTAAGGCTGCAGGAGGCTAATTTAAAGGCTGAATTAAAGGTTAAATTAAGGCTGCAGGAGCAGGAGCAGCTCCAGCTAATTAGCCACCAGCAACAGCAACAGGAGGCCAGACCGGCTGACAAGAAACAGTTTTACTCTGACTCTGTCAACCCAAGTGACATGCCTGCCTGCAAAGAGCAGCTGAGAAGAGAGGAGAGAGAGCGGAAGTACAAGCGTAGACGGATTGAGGATCAGCGACAACTTCTGCGGCTGCAGAGACAGCTTCAACAGGAGATGGCCTACGTCGTGTCTCTACAGCAACAACAACAGCAACTACAGCAACAACAACAGCAACAACAGCCACAAGAGCAACAACAGCAACAACAGCAACAACAGCAACAACATCAGCAACAACAAGAGCAACAACAGCAACAACAGCAACAACAGCCACAAGAGCAACAACAGCAACAACAGCAACAACAGCAACAACAGCAGCAACAAGAGCAGCAAGAACAACGCCAGCAGCAACAAGAGCAGCAACACCAGCAGCAACAACAGCAAGAACAACGCCAGCAGCAACAAGAGCAGCAACGCCAGCAGCAACAACAGCAATAACAACGCCAGCAGCAACAAGAGCAGCAAGAACAACGCCAGCAGCAACAAGAGCAGCAACGCCAGCAGCAACAACAGCAAGAACAACGCCAGCAGCAACAAGAGCAGCAACGCCAGCAGCAACAACAGCAAGAACAACGCCAGCAGCAACAAGAGCAGCAAGAACAACGCCAGCAGCAACAAGAGCAGCAACGCCAGCAGCAACAACAGCAAGAACAACGCCAGCAGCAACAAGAGCAGCAAGAACAACGCCAGCAGCAACAAGAGCAGCAAGAACAACGACAGCAGCAACATCAGCAACAACAGCAACAGCAGCAACAGCAACAACAACAGAAGCTAGCCCAGAGCCTGGTTCTCCAGGCTCAGCAGAACCAGCAACAGAACCAAGTCCAGATGGCACCAACCCCAAAGTCTGCAGCCAGCCAGGCTCAGCTGAAGAAGAAGCCAGAGGAGAAAGTGAAGTTCCTTGACGGCAAACAAAGACAACAGCTGAAACGGCAGCAGACAGCCGCCACCAAGCCACAGGTGGCTCAGGTTTCCACGCACCTGCAAAATAAGCTCATGAAGGATGCAGAGCGCAAAGATGACGGCACGGATAAACGGAAGGACAAGGACAAGTACAAGAACAAGAGAAAGAAGGAGAAAGTGAAGTCACCAGACGGCAAGATTAAGAAGGAAGAGAACAGTTCTGTATTGGAAGAGAACAGTTCACGTAAGAAGAATATGAAGTCTGAGCATGAAGAGGACCCCTACCACTCTCCTAAACACCAGAAGTCTCTGAAGAGGGAGCGAGATGACGTGACAGGAATCGACTTCAAACCTAGGAAAATCAAGACTAAAAACAAGGTCAAGAAAAGTAAACGGGATGAAGAAGAGGACATCAAGCCCAAGAAGACTAAGAACAAGAGAGGAGTAGTGGTGGAGGGAAAAGACAAGTTTGGAGGATCTCAGAGCAGAGACAACTCTGGAGGATCTAAGAGAAAAAACAAGTCTGGAAGATCTCAGAGCAGAGACAACTCTGGAAGATCTAAGTGCAAAGAGAAGACTGGCATATCTAACAGCACAGAGAATGTACCTCTTCAAGAGCTAAACAAAGAAGATAGCCATGTCTGGTACAAGGTGTATCATAAAAGAAGAAAGAGAAGACAACATGAGTGGTGCTTGATTCACATCATCATTACAAGGCACCACCATGGCAAACTCTGGAGTGAGGTGGATTGTGGACTCTCAAGCCCCCCCCCCCTTTCAGCCCACTTTGGTAGGGTAAAGGGGAGGCTGACCAAGGTCCTGACAAGGCCTTGACCTTGAGAAAAGGAAACACAAACACAAGAATGTGAACATGATGCATTGGTGTATTGATCACACGACAATAATACCCAATTAAGACCAAGGAATATGCATCATTAAGACATTTAAGTTTATTATGGACTCTTTTAAGTTATGAATTAATCATCGCTATGAAGATTTATTATTTTGTAACATGGAATGTCCAGAAGACCAGAATATGGACTCGGAATGAACATTATCATATCCATTATGGATGGCAAACACGAGCAGGAGCATCAGCCACACCGGTTAAAGAGCCAAAGGTGAGGCTTGGTGAAGATAATGGGGCCGGTAAGGACTGTGCTTTAGCCATTATAGTGGACTACACAGCGCCCAGGAACCCTGGCCGCTCGGACGGATCCAGGAAGCCTTTCCAAATGACGAAGGTTCAACCAGTGCCTACTACTGGAGCCAAAAGGAGGATTGCCAGCCGTAAATGAACACTCACCTGGCCATGTTATTTATTTTGTAATTGTGTAAACACAATTAGGGGCCGGTGTAAAGGCCGAATGAGTGTTTTTTGTTATTGATTATTATTATTATTATTATTATTAGTATTAATATTATCATTATTACTATTATTATTATCATTATTAGAAGGTTACAATTTATGGGAATGTTACAATTTATGGGAATGTAATGATTTATGGGAATGTAATGATTTATGGGAATGTTATGACTCTGTGTAACCTGTTGGGTGGTCTCTGTTGCGCTGTGGGTGGATCACCTGCACCTGTCAGGTGATCAGCCACGGCGCGACAGAGATCATTAAATAGGTGATAGGAATCAGCTGTGGGCGGTAGCCGATGGGGAAGGCATATGATTTTCTTACCGCTTAGGAAGCTTAACGCTTTAGAACGCTTAGAACGCTTCAGCGCTTCAGGACGCTTCGGGAACGTTTTTAGATTAGTCTTATTTAGGAAACACTTTAAGCAATTAGACCAGGTTATATGACGCTTAGGATCGCTGTGATCAACCCTCCCATGTAACCTACTTATTCTAATTAAATCGGATCACCACATCGGTGTCTGATAACGGAGCTTAATGTGTGAAGACTATTTCTTTGAACGTTGAGCGCGTATGGATTCACTCCCCGTCTACACCAGGAAGCGGCACCGGCATGTTGCCGCTACAATTACCCTCATGTAGCATACACGTCGGCCCACATACTACATACATATACTGAGCGCACATTAGCCAGCCAGCAACTGCGTTCACAGGAATGAGGAAAGGTCCAACCACATCAAGTACGTCTACACAAAATATAGGACTATTAAGTTGTAGGTCGGAAATGATGGAATAGATTTACCAACAAAAAGGGTGTTTAACCTGCTCATACCTTAAAAGCGTGGGGCAGCATGAATTCATTGGCTCTGCTTGTATAACGTGTAGCTCCATTCAAACTGACGAGAACAAACGTGAACTTTCAACTTTCAAGTCTCAAGTGACTTCCTCTACATACTCCTGGGTCCTAGTGTCCCCCAGGTTACGTGTATATGGCGTGTCAAAAGAGACTATTTTTATTTTTATTACAAACAATGTTTATTGGTTATTGCTTTGTTTGTGCTAATAAAATTGCATTTATCTATAACCCTAATTCTGTCACTGTTTTATGTCACAAAGAAGGGTGGATCCGAAAACATGATGAAAAAGTCAACAAATATTTAACAAACTATTAGACATTTGTTAATGATGAATGAATGATGAATAGTCTTCACTTCAGATTAGGGCACACAATAGCATCTGCAAATGATTTATAGATGTTGTATGAATGTCTTAACAAATTATTTGTTAAACATGAAAAGACAAGTCTGGTAATTGCTTTGAGTGTATTCATAAAAGTCCACAAATAAACAAACTATTAGACATTTGTTAATGATGAATAGGCTTCACTTTAGATTAGGGCACACAATAGCATCTGCAAATGATTTATAGATGTTTTATGAATGTCTTAAAAAATAATTTGTTGAACATGAACAAATAAATGGAAGTACAGTATAGTCGTTTTTTCATATCCATTTTTCAAAGCATCTACAAATGGGTTACTACACATTAAACAGCATTATTTAATGATGAACAAATCAAGTACAAACAATGTTGATAATGAGTTATAAATAATGTAGAACTAATTTGTAATTGTTATACAAATATAGTTATAAACGATTTAATAATAATATACGAATGTATATAAATTACACATGATTAGTTCATTATCTACAAATACCTTATAAAGGTCTTATATTGTGTTATTATAAAGTGTTACCATTACTTCTACCAGAGAAAACATATTAAACCCATTAACAACATCATTCATTATTTATGGTATTAGTATTTAGGGTAACTTGAACGTCTTAATCTATTTTTAATAATGCTGTTTAACACACTTCACATGCCCTTAACTCATTGACTGCCGGGAATTAGACACAGCCCATCATAGCACTGCCACACTTTAAAAGATAGGAGTGTGTCACCTTGTTTGTAGAGCTATAACTATATTTTATATTCTACAATTCTACAATACTATGGCCCATTTCACATCACCTATCTATCGTTCAATATGTGAAAAATAATAAATCTTTCCATCCATACGTTCGCATGTTATACCATGGTGAATATAAGTATGGTTTTAGAGCGGTCTAGGGTAATTCCCGAAATGGAGTTATAGCCTCATACGTCAATTCCACTATAGACGTTGCCGTTTCTTGCCTGTATACTTTATTATTCCAAAATAAAATATATATCATAGGTATTATGTTCCATCATGAATGCATGAAAGGGGGGGGGGGGGGGGGGCGTTTCTGATTATTTGATTGTCAGTAACAGCATTCGTATTGAACACTAAAAAAGCTTATCAGCCCGATCGGTATAAAAGCATTGCAGGATCAAGCTAAAATTGACATCAGATCGCCCTTACCTGTGATCGGGAGTATTCCAAAAATAATATTCCAATTGTTTGATTGCCATCTGGTACATCCAATGTCCATTTGGTCCACGGCATAACCCAACACAACATATGGATTGGGGATATTTAACGCACTTCAATGGAACCGGGAGACATTTGGCCGTCTCACAGGCCAAGATACAAGGTTACAAAGGGTGCTCGATACCGCCGTCTAGCTGGATGCGGCCGGTATTGCACTTTGGCGACCTCAGACGTATTCCCTATGGTAACACCAAGGTCCCTGGATGAATAATGAATACAAATATCGAAAAAAAAGGAAAGATTATCAAATAACATAAATAAAAATAAATAAAATAAAAATAACATGGTTGGCGTTCAACGGTTGGCGGCCAAACACATATATAATCGTTGTTGGTGGGGATTGAGTTAATGCTATTTCTGTTATCATCTAATATTTCATTAGAATACTCCTTCATACATATCATAATAGTAGTTCTAGCAGTTAAAATATGTTTATATCGTTGAGCATATCATTTATATACTTTATGAATTCTCTACATGTTTTATTTTTTTGCAAGCATTTTGTAGCCCCTTTGTGATCCACAGGCTAGCTGTATAGTTTAGTTTTTTGCTGTATTGTTTTATTGGACAATTTCTGTCATACAGTGATTTGATTTTCATATGCTTTGTCAATATAATCTTCTTCATATATTATTTTCCAGTTTTGTGTTAGTAATTCACTTGACATCCGTTCACACTTGTTTGTACTTGATGTTATTGGCATCCTTATCCTTCTTATAATTACATAGACAACAAAAACGGGTATGTGGCTCAGGAGGTAGAGCAGTCGTCTAGTAATTGAACAATTGCCGGTTCGATTCCGGCTCCTCCCGGGAGCGTGTCCAAGTGCCATTGAGCAAAACACTTAACCCCTAACTACTCCCAGTGAACGGGTTGGCACCTTGCATGTTTGCCTCTGCCGTCGGTGTGTGAGTGAATGGGTGAATGTGAGGCACGCGTTGTAAAGTGCTTTGGATAGAAACGGTGTATGAATGCAGTCCATTAACCTTATACTTGAAGCTGTTATCAACATACATAGCTTTGTTCTTCCTGTTCATAAAAGTCCATTTGTATCAATTTAATTGGAAACCCACAATCCTCTCACAGCTGAGCCAAATCTCAGATCTGAGAAGAATAAAAAGTTGTCAACACAGCTGCCATTAGAAAAGGGCAAACGGCAGACACAGCTACAGTTATACACAGAAAAATGAGAGGGAGATAAAAACAACACAGGCTTTTCAGAAGTATTCTGTTGCTATTACAGTGCTATGGAAACAGTGTGTTTCCTGTCAGCAACTGCAAACATTGCAACAGGAAATACAAAGGGGCCTATTTTGAATGTGTATGTTGTCAAGTTAGAAAAGGTCTAACTTCTAACTTCACGGCCGGGGAAAATCTATTCATTTTATACACAGAGGAGCTGTCTGAGGCCGTAAGCCCTCAAGAAGCGAGAACAAGCGCATCGGAAAACACACCTCCAACTTTGAACCCTCCGAGTTGTTTGAAATAGCACTGCATCTATAGAAGGAGAGCAAAAAGCAAAGCAAAAACACTTGTTACTCAGAGGATCTTTCAAAAGATTGACAGAAAAAGGAAGCGATGGGGAGCATTCTGTCAGTGTGGTGGGACTCCCAAAAGGTGGGAGACTCCATTTGTCTTCAAAGCAAAGTGCTTTTTTGTATAGTTTAAATAGATGTGGCACCTTGGTCAAAACACGGCACTTCAAAAAGATGACTAGCCTTGGAAAAAGATGACACGCAAGCGTTCACAAAGTGAAATTCCCAAACGCAGGTTGGAATATTATCCTCCTACACCGACTCTGAATAATACACTCCAACACCAGTCCTTTTTTGGTGGAGAGTGCTCTTTTCATTATTAAAAACAGCTTGATGTCGTTGCAACACGGTACAGTATATTTGTCAAAAGAAAGAAAAAAGATGTAGCAGTCAAGGCACCACGCAGTGAAAGTCCCAAATCAGTGGGAAACCCATTTCTCAGTAATACGCTGAAACACCGGTTTGCCTTTGATGCAAAGAGCTCCTTTCATTAATACGACAACTCATCTTTCATCATCCAGAGATTGAGTATTGCGGTTACTCCCCCTACTGCGGGGGGATCGAGTCCCACCAAAACCATCCCTCAAGTGTGCCCCCTACTCAGCAGCCACCCTGGCCTTTACAGTACCGTTCCAAAAGGACAAAGAAAATAAGCCGCCTGACCTCTTAAGAAGATTGAGTCTAAAAAAAAAGACGAGCATTTGAAAGTGCACTAACTATGATTTTCAATCATTTAACGTCATTCCATCAGGCCAGTAATGAGGATCTTGAAGACACCATCACTGTTACAATGACACTCTTATTCCCCATAATTGTACATTATGTACATTAATTGAGTCTTCACAGTCGTAGAGGAGAGGGGGAGGCGTGGCACATTTAGCTTCCAGCGATATATAATCGATGGGTCTAACAGACCTTCATCATACCTTTGTTGTTGGAGAACAGATTCCTCTTCCACCGAGTCTACATAGTCCTCATTTCAATTCTTAGTCGGTGCATCTTTAAAACCTTTTGATACATTTTTGACATGTCGTCCTCGACAGAGGAGATTGGCAGCGCCGTGTTGTCTTAACTACATTACGGGTTTACAAACTTGTGTTTTCACCTACAGTGGTATGCAATGTCAATCCTGCTGGTCACACCGCATGCAGTAGTATTACAGCAACCGCTGTTCAGTAGAAGCCTAAATTGAACAAAACTGGGATATTGTAACCCAGAACTCCTCTTGGTTTGGAGGTGGAGCAACAGCTGTTCAAATTAGCTACACAATGGCTGCATTTGTAAACACCCTTCATTAGAACCTACATGGGAAGCCCTCCCTGGACCTGCTGCCTGTCTCACTCTGCAGCCTTTAACAAACACGCGGCCCCCAAAGGTACCGAATGACTAGCAAGGCCGTGGAATTCTACAGCCGCTACCGCTTCCACCGGGTTTACAAGAGGCCAGAGGCACACATTGATTTAAGGTTTACACGATCAATGTTATCAACGCGGCTTTAGCGGTGGGCCACGCCATGAATCTCAATGACGGAGCGCGGCGTGCGAGTTGTCAAACTAAACACTGGTGAAGCGCGGGTCATGATGAGAGCACAGGTTTTACGAGCATCCTCCTACCCTATCGATGACTGTTGATGATGTTTATTTGGTAGTCATGTCTGGCTAGAGGCGCCTCTCTCTGAGACCCTACAGCAGGCCCCCTAGCATAGTGAATCCCCTGTAACTGACTATTGATCATGTGTCTTCAGTTGTTACTTGAAGGGGGTGTGAAGAGGGAGTGGAGCCCCCCCCCCCCCCCCCCCCCCTCTGTGGGAGTCCAACATCATGCGCCTGGGTGCAGTTCTCACCCATATCCACCTGCCATCATTGATAACTTGTCATCAGAACGCTTGCTTTTGTGGCAGAATAGTCCCCCCTCCTCAAACAATCCCCCAGCCATGTTTCAACCCCCCCCCCCCCCCCATATCATTACCATTCACCTTTTTTTTCTCTCACCTTCACCCCCCCCCGGGCCAATCTACCCAGAATTCCCTTCTCTCCACTATAAAGAGCCACGTCTCACTCTGGGAACTCACCTGGGGATAGGAGGCCACTGTCCTTGTTGGGTCATCTAGCTATAGTATATACTCTATAATAAACCTGTGTTTATCAAGTATCTTTGACTATCTACATTCATTGATCGGGTTATTTCAATATCACTGTGAAATAACTGAGATATCTGAGCTGAATGCCGAAGTGTTTTCCTCAGTTCTTTTTCTCACAATTCAAAATGTTCTATTGCACTTTGAGTGTAATTACTCATACATGTCTCAAAACTGTACTGGAGTACCATTGTTGGTGACAGGCAGTGGCGGCTGGCCACTAGGGGCGCTCGGGCGCCGCCCCCCCCTGGTTAACCCTGGTTAAAAGAGAGAAGAATACGATTTTTTTTATTTTTTGTTTGTTTTATAGCCCTATAAATAATATTAACATGTTTAAAATGAATAATATTTACTCATTTTAAGTATGTTTGTGTTTCCAATGCACAATATAACGTTAATATATCAAATATAAATAATCGTTTTCCTGAACAGGAAGTGACTCACTGTCTGATAGAGAATACGTTCCGTTACCGTAGCTGCATTTCTCCTAGCCGTATTTCTCTCGGGCTAGACGCAATAGCGCTTTGAGTGCGTGTGCACGGCGTGCACTGTTTCATCGCTGTATCCGTCGCAGCCAATCAGTGCGTAACGCGCTGTGCGTTGAAATATGATGTATTATGATGGAACACGGGCGCGTTTTGAAGTGGTCTAAGCAGCAGCGTCTATAATTTCCGTAGCCGCATTTCTCGGAGACACTCTCTGATTGGCCGACGTCAGTTTTTTCCGTAGCCGCATTTCGCGGAGACGCTCTCTCTGATTGGCCAACGCCAGTTTCTGGGTTACAGTAGATAGTCTCGGTGTTGTTGTGATGCAGCTATTTGTCTTAGAGCGTGACGGCAAGTTCTTTCGACGGTTAAGCTTAGGCACTCTTTCAAAGTTGGTTAAGGTTAGAGTTTGTCTTAGAGCATGGCGATAGGAACGCCAGGTAGTTTGCAGGCTGTTCGACGCGGAAATGGACACAGACACAGCTCTTCACTCACACAGTACTTGTTGGCTAACAACAAGCTATATATGGATGCAGTGTGGACATGCATGGACAATGGACATCAACACAGTCTGGACAGTGGAGTGGATATACTTTATCAAGCCCTTCTGCCTGCTGGACCACTGTGCGTTTCAACTTAACAAGGTAGAGTTGTGATCTCTCTCTCTCTCTCTCCCTCTCTCTCTCTCTCTCTCTCTCTCTCTATCTCTCTCTCTCTCTCTCTCTCTCTCTCTCTCTATATCTCTATCTCTCTCTCTCTCTATCTCTCTCTCTCTCTCTCTCTCTCTCTATCTCTCTCTCTCTCTCTCTCACTCTCTCTCTGATTGTGTAGGGCATATTGGAAGCGTGGCTGCATTTGACTGACTGTGATCATATTGATTGATGGCAATGGTGATAGTTGTACCTAATTAAATATTCGCCAATGCGTGGTACATGTTTGCAAAATGTTTGGTATAGCGCCCCCCATGGAGAAGAATGTACGGGCCGCCACTGGTGACAGGTATAGACCACGGGTTGTTATGGTTACGTCATTCACCAAGGGGTCACATGGTGTCGTAGTAGTAGTAAAGTCAGCTGTTCACCGGCGGGTTGCTGGTACGGTAATGAATGAGGGGGTGAACGGGGAAGTCACACTTTGCTGACCGCACGCTACACTGTGATAAACCAAGCTGTGATTCACTTTAGTTTTGTAGTATATGAACTGATCTAACTTTAATAAACGAACCAAACACAGTATCCTGGAGCAGTGATTATGTGACGAGCGGCGCGTCTGGCAGGTATCATTATTTCCCCGATTTAGTCTCTCGGTGACTGACTACAGTTTGTTTGGACAGTCGCGATACATTACATTTGTCAGCAAAAAGTGACACTGAACGAAGGATTGGAGCCACGAAAGGTCCCGATAAGTCAGACATTATTGGACGCGGAGCAAAGGAGCAACGCGCGCACGCACGCACAAAGGACCGGACCGAGCCAGCATATTTTGAGCTGGTTCTACCGCTGAGTGGAAAACTGTTATTATGCTGAACACGCTGTGGATGTGTGTGCGCGGCCCGCCGGGCAAAACTTGTATCATGTGTGTGACAACAAACACTTACCGTGCGCTGCACTGCACTGCTCTCTTGCTGTGGCTGATATATTTAGCGGGCTTTGCAAATGCATTGAATATTGGAATTGGATTCTCATGGTGATAACTGCATTCAAAATGAGTGGTTCAAATGTTGGGAAACAGGACAAAGAAAAGAGAAAAATAACTCTCACTGCAAAAGCTCTGGCAAATAAAGTCGAATCACTCCAAAAGAAACGCAAAGGGAAAGTGGAGGAAATAAAACATCTGATAACCTCTGTCAAAAAGCTCATGAACAATTAGCAAAATGTTGCACTGGTTAAAGCACAACGTGACGTTTTGATGCAAGTGTCTGACAATGCTAATGAACTTCATAACTATTTGATGCCTCTTATTCCACACGATGAACAAGAACAACAAAATGACTGGTTCTCAAAGGTCAATAAACATAAAGATGGATTCATTAACGATGTTAATGCCTGGTTTTCAGTAACCAGAGGAAACAAACCTCAGTTAGAGGCTCATAACAGGCCTACTGAAATGCAGCAGCATGCGGTTGCAGAGGAGGACAATGGAGAACATGGGAGTTTGGGAAATGTGGAATTGACTGGGCCTCAGTCGCACAGTATTCATTATGCTCAAGAGGATGTTCAACCAGAGGACAACATATCCAACCATAGTAGCAATAATTATGGTTCAAGATCTATTAGATCAAAGGTTTCCTCAAATGCATCTACACGTCTCAGAGCCGAGGCCGACATGGCCGCCTTAATGGCTCGGCAAAAGTTGCTTGAGCAAAAGCATGCTCTTGAAGACCAGGAAGCTCAAATAAAGAAACAAGCAGACATAGCAAGGCATGCTCTACAGGACCAGGAAGATCACATACAGAAACAAAAGGAACAACTTCAGCTTGAAGCGGACATAGCCGCATCGGTAGCAAGGCTGAATGTTCTGAGAACCTCTGGGTCAGGGGTGTGGAGTGCTGCTTCTCGTAAATCGGATGGAATGGAATCCTACTTTGAAAAGGGCCTCAACATTAATGCAGAGACATTTGTATCACACAAGGATGGAAGAGGACAACCTGCATACGTTGGAGGCACAAGGCCAAAGCAAAGGCAACCTGATGGAGCCAAATACCTCCAGAAGCCCTCACCACTCACACAGACCCAGACTATGATCTCAAATGCTACAGAGCACCCAGCGCTCACACAGAGACAGAGCACGGTCCCAAAGACTACATGGCCTCCATTATCTTTGTATAGAGACATACACTCTGTTTCCAGGAACAACAGCAGTGAACAGAACAACATAATGTCTATTATGCAAAAACAAAACAACATCACTACCATGTTGGTGCATCAGCAATGCATTGCTTCACTGCCTAAAAGAGACATCCAAATATTTGAAGGTGACCCTCTGCAGTACCATGGCTTTATACAGTCCTTTGAACAGACTATAGAAAGGAGGACTGACAATGCTGTTGATTGCCTGCACTATTTGGAGCAATACACCAGGGGGCAGCCTAAACAACTAGTCAGAAGTTGTCAACATATGACTGATGGCACTGGATATGCTACGGTGAACACTTTCCAGGAACACTTTGGAAATGAGCACGTCATAGCATCCGCTTACATGGACAACATCTTTGCATGGCCAGCTATTAAGTCGGAGGATGGGAAAGCCTTACAAGCATACAGCCTATTCTTGCGCGGATGCTGCAATGCCATGAAAGACGTGCATAACCTATGTGACCTAAACACATCTGCAAACATGCTTGCTGTTATCAAGAAGTTGCCCTACAAGCTGAGGAACAAGTGGCGAACTGAAGCATGTAACATCCAGGAAAGACATCGCAAACGTGCTATGTTTACTGACATTGTGACTTTTATTGAGCGGGAAGCGAGAATCGCTACAGACCCTGTATTTGGAGACAAACAAGACGCTCCAATGACGGGGGCTTTCAAGGAAAGTGGCAGAGCTAGACCTGTGCCTCGTCTTCAGGCTAGAGGGAGTAGTTGTGCCACAACGTTCTCCACAATTGAAAGAGATGCTCATTGGGAAAACGGAGTTAAGGATGGATATGAGGAGACTTGCCTTTTCTGCAAAGAGGGTGGACACACACTGGAGTAATGTACTCTATTGGAGAGGAGAGCTCACAGCGAGAAGATGGAGTTCCTGAAGGAGAATGGAGTTTGCTTTGGATGCTTGTGCACTGGGCACATCAGCAGAGAGTGCAGGGAACGTCTGTTTTGCAGGACATGTGGCTCACGACACCCCAGCTTGCTTCACATCCACTCTAAGGAGAATGGAGATGCAGAGAAAGGCAGGAGCAACTCAGACAGAGCAGTGGACAGAACTCTAGTCGAGATCCATACCGGTGGCCTTACTGGGGCCGGTGATCAAGATTGCAAGCTTGCCATCGTACCAGTTAAAGTTAAATCAAGCAAAGGTCAAAGGTCAGTGGAAAACTGCGCCTTTCTAGACCCAGGGAGTTCAGCGTCCTTCTGCACAATGGGTCTGATGGCTAAACGGGGACTATCTGGGAGGAAAACAAGGATCCTTTTACGTACTATGGGCCAATAAAAGGTGGTTGACAGTTGCATTACATCTGACTTGGAAGTCGCTGGATTGGACAGTGACCGATACTGTAAAATACCAAAAATCTTTGCACAACATCAAATGCCTGTCAATCGAAGTAACATCCCACAACGGCAAGATCTGGAAAAATGGCCTCATCTGAAGCATGTCTATCTGCCACAGATAGATGCAGATGTGGAGATGTTGATTGGTCTGATCGTTCCCAGAGCCTTAGAACCACTGGAAGTCATCCGAAGTGTGGATCTAGGGCCATATGCAGTCAATACGATGCTCGGATGGACTGTAAATGGACCAGTTGGAGGAGACAACAGTGTCATGGCAGCGTTTGGAGCTAGTTCTGAAAGCTCGAGCAGCACCAATAAGAAGAGGGAGTATAAACGTAAAGCTCATCAGGAGGTGATCGACGAGGCCAAGCAGGAGTTGAGGATACAGAGAGGCGAGAACACATGGCTCCTCCCAAAGCTCCACCAACGTCTTCATCAGATACAGCAGGAGACCATCTTCAAAACCAAGAAGAAGAAAAGGTCAACAAATATCAAAAAGGAGAAGAAGAGACAAGAGGAGGAGAAAGCCAAGGCAGAGGCCATCCAACAGGCTGGTCTGCATAAGCTGGAGTTGAACCCATACTGGAAAGATGGAGGGAGTGGTCTTCCCCCAGTGCATAGGACTGGTACTGCAGCACATACAGCCTCAGTAGAGAATGATGGAGGTGTTGGTTGGTTGAGGAAGAGTTTGAAGAGGATGAAGGAGCAGGCGGAGAGAGAACAACGCAGCCTCAGTGACGTGGTGTCTCAGAGATATGGATCTATGGAGAAGTTTCAGAATCAACTTGCAGAAGCTGAGAGAGCAGCACATGGCAGCACACTGCCCGTAGAGCTTACGTATAAGCGGGCTCGCCTCTTGCAGTCGCACTCCTGTGGGGCAGCTCCCCTTCATCACCGCCTCTCGTACGGGCCCCACCTCCGGGTCCTCCCCTTGGAACCGCCGTATCTCGTCCCAGCTATAGCCGCTGTCTCCCTTCTGAGCCGTTATCTGCCTGGCGCCGACCACTGGGACCTCCGACGGATTGGTCCGCTTCTCGGGGCTCCGGCGAGCACGGATGGAGGCCGGCCGACCACGCGCAGCCCGGAGCAAGCGAGCCCGAACTTCTTCGGCCGAGATCGTCGCATACCCTCCGCTGTTGACTTCCGGCGGCTCCCGTGGGCTCACCTCTTCGGTTGGCCTCGCGACCAGGGCGGGGCCCCGCGGCGGGCCGTTCCGCGCCTCGGGCCTCCGGCCACCAGCGTGTCCGTCGGGCCGGCCGCCTTGGTGGCGTATCATCTGGCACGTCACTACACCTCTCTCTCCAGCCCACCGTCTGGCGGTCGCCAGGTTGGACAACCCGCCGGCTGCTGGGTGGATGACGCCCTGTACTGGCGGGAGAGGAACCTCACAGCCCGGTGCTTCCGTCCGGCGTGGTTCTCCCATCACGTGGGGGCACTCGCGGCCGATATGGCCGGCCTGTTGACAGGCGTAGCAGATCAGTCTCCCATCCTTGCTCTGGCGGGGTAGTCTGAGCGGGGTAGAGGGCACGTCTCCCCTCCGTCGGCTTCCGGCGAAGCCTCTCTGGGGTGTGTCTCGCTCCTGTCGAAACGCCTGGAAGAGCTGCTCCAGGCGTGCGCCCAACTGCTCCTGGCCGGCGAAGAGCTGTCGGATGGACTCCTGGAGCGCGGCTATGTCCAGAGGCGGCTCGCGTCTCTCCGCGGCTACGCCGTGTATCATGCCCCGGGCGCCCCCCCTAGCGGGGGGCAGGACCACCTCCTCTTCGGACCAGTCGATCGCCGCCAGCATCACTTGGGGGAACGTCCGCGTCCCGTCCTCCCTCACATACCTCCGCATCTCCCGCCTCAGGGTCTCGTCTCCTAGACCCACCACAAACTGTTCATGCAGCAGGCCGGCGGCGTCGGCGACCTGTGTGGGCGCCCGATGTTGTAGGCGACAAATCCTCTCCTCCTCATAGGCGAATTGTCGCACAGTCTCGCCGGCGGCCTGTCTTCGGGCAAAGAACTCCCCCAGCCGAACGCTGACCGGGACCTTGTCCCCATAGGTTTCCTCGAGTAGCTTGAACAAGGCTTCCGTGTCGGGGACGGTTCCCTCCGTCAGGAAGCGTACAGTCTGCTTCGCCTCGCCTTTTAGGTGGAGGTGTACGACCTCTGCTTGTTCCTCCGCGGGCACTCGACTGGCACGGAGATGGGTCCTCATTGCCTGGATCCAGTCCTCCACAGGCAGTTTCCCCCTCTCTTTTTCACCTCCAAACTCGCTGCACTTCCGCTCTCGTTGGACGTACACCACCGGGAGGGGCGCTGGAGGAAGTCATTGGATCATGGCCTGCGCCAAGGCAAGCGACTCTTGGCATCTGGCCTGCTCCAGCTGTTCGTGCTGGTGATCCAGGACGCCCGCCTAGTCCTGGAGTTGACCGTGTAGGGACTCCACTTGTGCGGCCAGGGTCCGTCTCTCCTCGGCTTCCCCTCCTTCCTCTTTGAGAGGGGCCGGCGGGTCATCTCGTTGATCCGCCCGGGACCACCCGGCTCTGACCTCCGGCTTCGGGGTGTCGTCCCTCCGACATCTTAGGTCTCTTGGTCGTCACGTACGAGGGAGTGGAGTAGGATGTGTATCATGTTCGTGACGCCAAATGCAGCAGGGTGGATTATCCCTGCTTCGTGGGAACGGGTGTGCACAGTCACTGAGACACAGTAGATCTCTGGCTAACTGCACCTCCGTCTTTGGGACTGGAGCATCAACTGGAGGCTGGCAGTGGGAGTGGATGGGGCCAGGGATTTACCAACCTGGTCTGGTACTCTGGTCTTCCTCTCCCTTCCAGGGCGGTCAGCAGTACTCCCCAACACGCTCTCACTTCCCCCAATTACTCCTTTAACCCTCCCACACCTAGTGACTGAATTGTAAATAAATAACTTGGTTCCCCCCGCAAGCAGTACCCTCCCTCAGTGACACTAGAAACCTTACAGTAAGAAAGGGAAGGTTGAATAGGAAGGGGTTAATTGCAGTAATGTTACCCACACCAAAATGGTTAAGACTGGGCACAGGAAGGGACACGCACACAGAACCCCATTCAATGTTTTATGTTAATTGGTACGGTTCAGTTACAAAGATTTAATAGGGATAGTCAACTAGAATGAATTCCTACTATTACTCAGATTGTAACTCAACACCTTATAGCCACCTATATTATACACCCACCTATGGGTTCCTACCAGGAATAATATACTTCAAATGTGTTTCACTCATCACCCACGTCTGGGTCAGTTTCATGTACAATACCTCTCTAAGGCTTTATCTATGGAGTCACAGGTCTAGAACCTCCCCACAGGGAAAAGGTTAATTGAATGGGAAATTATTATTCAAGAACCACACGTTATCACACTCAAAGGAAATAAAAAATGTGGGCCCACTGTACCAAAACAAAAGTCCTATACTAATGCCGGCATATAATGTGTATGGGGTACCCCTATGAACTGGATTTAGCAACGTTAGCTTCACCCGTAGGCCGCATCACACTGTGTACTGTGTAATAGATCCGGAGCATCAAGGCTCTATTGTACTCAACCAAAATGGCGGCCTCGCCACGCCACTACCGTCCAGGTAGCAAGATGGCGTCGAACGCTCTCGTCACGGGCGCTAGCAAGCGGGGCTGGAGCAAAGGGGCAGTAGCGGGCTGAGGGCGCGTGCTGGATGATGGCGACCTCTGCCGGTCGGGACGAACTCCCGTGCTGGCCTGAAGAAAGCCGGTGCAGAGCAGACGTTGACGCCGGCGAAGACTAGTTGTTGACGGCCGGCGCTGGGTTGACGCGCAGCAATACTCTGGCCCTACCCTAAACTGAAGCTACTCTCTGGGTCCCAAACAGCCCACCTGCTACACGGTTATACTGTTGCGCAACGTGGCTGGCTACACTACCGGTCTCTTCAGCGCCTCGCGCTCGGTGTATACTGGAGTCAATATAGCCGTTAGCAGCATGCTAAATATACCGCACACACTGCTACTATAACACGCTATCTATGGACGTTAGTCCTTGGGTTCAGTTTCTCTTACTCACGCACTAGCACGGGTACTTCTGGGATAACCCGTCATATACTCAAGTTCAATACGTTCGCCCGTGTGGTCCACAACGAGGGCTCTGTCGAGACATGACCGATCACATCCAAGTCCAAACTCAAAGAGGCTCGTTCTCCCCCCTTCCGTCTCCATTGGCTTGCTTCCTTTCCCGTCTCTCTCGTACGCTCTCTGCCTGCCACCGCGCCCCCTGCTGGTACCGCAAACTAGCCCCACAGGGAAGCACTGGATGAAAGAATATGACCCAGTGTTACTGTTCATAATCCATATTCCAGCCGGTAAAAGAAGGAGAAGTCTGCGTCATTGTTCGAGGGAATATTAATGGAAACTAGTTAGTATGTCTTGGTGCACCAGGGGAGATAAAAGGCAAGTCAGCACTTCTGAATAATAGCCATATTTTCAGGGTGCTACAATGTCATTTGTTGCTCCAGTGAAATACCAGAAGGCACAGACAGACTCCACTGCTCCTCACCTTTTGGGTTGATTGGGCATAGTGAGGGCGTTTCTCTCATAGAGCCAACAACCCTTCCACCCTGAGGGTTATTGCAAAACTGAGCGAAAAGCAAACAGTGCCATATTGCGCCGTCCTAGTCACATGGAGCCACACAAAGCACCGGACAGCTTGGGCTGGTATGATTATCTCGGCCAATCATCTGCTGAAGTCAGGGTTTGTGGAATCAGACCCTTCTCACATTGAAAACGTCTTCTTCCTCCACTTCTGGTTATTGCTGTTGTTATTATTACTGATGATGATAATAATAATAACTGTCCTCCTGTTTTAGGATATAATACAAAGTAAGTCCTCTGTATATATCTGCCTATAGGTCTGACAACCAACTGTCAAGATCTACAGTACTTTGTAATATAAATCATATATACATATCCACAGCCTTTACGTATTACAAAAATGTAAGTGATTGCACCGCAGAGGTGAATTACAACGTAACTCTAAGTAACAAGTAAATAGTTACACATGCCCTAGGGGTAGGTATAAATCTTACAATGTCATAGAATTATACTCACTAACGGTAAAACAGCATTTTCTCCTGCCATTCAGCACTGTTTAGAGATATCATTTATTGATATGGTATTTCATTATTGATCTAGCTTACTACGGTGTGCTAGGATGCCAAGTGGCTCATGCCAGCCAGCAAGCTAATGCACATGGTAACTATGTCAATGGAAAACGCTATTTTGAATGGCTTACATCAAAACGAATTAGGTTATGCCCCATGCAGTGATGTACAGTAGTACTCGAGTCCAGGACTGATTTGCAGGACTCGTGACTCGACACTGATGACTCGGACCTGGACTCGAGCATTGACTGTATTCGGAGTTGCATACTCGGACTTGTTCATTGATCATTTTTGTTTTGTTATTTTAATAAAAAAACATATTTTGTAATAGGCCCTAATCATTTGGCATAAGATATTGATGGCTATATTAACGTAACATTATTTAATTTCGGTGGTGGGCGCTGTGCCATTTATGTTTAATGTAGACCTCTTTTTATTTGTATGTCAACTGTTTGACTGCCAGAGTGGAGTGGATTCAACCTTGATGACTTGGACTCGGACTCGGACTAGGGTAATGGGGACTCGACTCGGACTTGACTCAGGCTCTTCTTTGGTGACTCAGACTTGGACTCGAACACATGGGGACTCGAGACTCGACTCGGACACACGATTTAGTGACTAGATTACAACACTGGCCCCATGTAATCGTGGTGCAACCAAATGTAGTAGCTGACTTAGTTACAAACTAACTAGTAGTTACCAAACCTCTAGTGTGGACTCTACACCCTGGTGCAGCCCCCTACTGATCTGGCAACTTAAAGGCTCTGCTTGGCAGTAACTGAAGCAGAACACATCTGTTTGAGCTGCCAGTGACTCCCCTGCTGTTGAACAGACAAACTCAGTCATCTTAGTCATCTATTATGGATGGACATGCAGCGCCAATAAAGGAGTGGTCACCTTGTTGTAGCAGAGTGCACAAGGAGTAACGCTACACAAGAGAGAAGCTCCCAACCTTCAGCTTGTTGTAGCACAGAGTGCACAGGGAGTACACAAGAGGGAAGCTCCAAATGTTCAGCTTGTTGTAGCACAGATCGCACAGGGGCACAAGAGAAGATCCCAACTATCAGCGTAGCCGCATTCAACGCCATACACAACCATCAATTTAAGGGCTTTTTTTAGTTTTTGTTTGTTTGTTTGTTTTAGACGAGTACATACATAATGATGCTTGTAAAAACACAATTAGTGAAGCTTTTGTTGAATTGGATGTATTCTGGAAAAAGTCACTTCAATACTGTAACCAACAGTGCCATGCACTATTTGGTACAGATAATGCTTTGTGTAGGAGCGTGTGTGGTAAATAGTCAAATCATGGTGATTCTCTTTTTAATGTTGTGTCCAAATGAGCAATACACTATTTTGTCAAGAAGAATCATCACTATGCAATCCTCTCGGATGATAGACCACATACCAAGTCTGTTTAGAAAATCCTAAAACAGCCGATGTACTAACAGTTGTACAGACAAAATGATACACCCAGTGTGTGATGCCGGACTCTAAAGAAACTCTCTCCCATCTTTAGAAATGACTTTTCATGTCACTTACAACACCCACACTTTTAGATGAGATTTGAAAGCATCCAAACGCACAACAGACGTTATGCAGGTACCGGTTCTCCTTCTGAAGGAACTGTTCTCTATACAAACTGGAGAGTGGTAGAGAGTTGAGCAAGCGATTTTAGGTATATTCCCTATTCTGGTCACCAAACCAGAATTTGGTGCAGTTCATTGGACAATAGGAGTAAGCTGCCTCCTGATAAGAGTGGTTTGTCTGCGACCCTACAAAGCCTGGAAACAGTCCATTCATCCAAGAGGCTTAAATGTTCTTGTGTTGGGTCTGGTGGCCCGGCACCAGGCATTCTGTCAGCATGCCAATGCCTGGCTGGGATGTCCAGGACCAACCTGAACTGAACCTTTTTTTGACATATGATGTATATTTAAAAATAAATGTACTTCCTTGAATCTGTGGAACATGTTTGTTATGTTTTTTTTTATTATATATATATTATTTATTTTGTTTGCCCATTTTTTTCTTCCCTTGTATTGAAGAGGTTGTTTTTGGTGGCTGTATCAACACCTCATTTTAAATGAATGATTTCCTTCCCTGCCTGGCTACCCCACACCTGAGAATAAAATAATTAAAAAAAAACGTACAAACTGGGCAGTGCATTAGGTAGGCAGTGTTCCTGGCTCCAAAAAGCACAGCTAATTGATTAATCAAAGCTAATTCACCCCACTGTGACATCATCGAGGGATAAGCCATTCTGAACAGCTTGCTTAGGCTGGTTAATCTGAAGACAAACCCTGGCCAAACGGCAAGGAGTACATTATGTCATTTGTTTTCCCCTCAGCACCTAAATAACATTTGAGCCATTTCAAATCCATACGAAGACTGGGGCATTTCGCTATAGATTATCCATAGATATGACCCCTTTAGGACTTCGTTTTTAAGCACATGGTAATGAAAGACAAGAAAGCAAGGAGAGGAGATAGGGTAACATGCAAGAAGGGCCGTGGCTCGGATTCAAACTCACAATCCTGCAAACACATACAGTTTTGTGCCACTTGGCATGTTGAGCCACCAACACGTCTTATGTCATTACACAAGCACCACATAACCCCCATTGTTAAATGAATTGTGATAAAAAAAAACAAAAAAAAACATCTGTGCTACAGTAGGGCTACAGAAACAAGAGGCTTAACGTTCGCTGCTCCACTCAAAGGCCAGAAGGCGCAGACAGCCTCCGCTGCGCCGCACCTTTCGGGTTGAACGGACACAGTATGTTGTAAAGCCCTGGTGATTTGTCTCAGGGCTTGAAGTGACAGGGCATCCCGATGTGCCAAGGACATGAAACTGGATCGGGATGGTTCCGGTACGGTTGTGAATAATTATTTTATGTCCTGCGTCTTCCAATAGGAAGATGTCTGGTGATGTTCGATGTGATATTATGTTAATACTATCATTTATACTTTTAAATATCTCTATGTATTTTTACTGTGTATTTTTTATACCAAGGATTGTTGTTTTTACAGTTTTATATGTTTTGTATTGTATTGTTGTGCAATGTTTTTTCGTGTCTTGAATAAAGTTGAATTGAATATTCATTCAATCTTTATTTAATCTCGATGGATCATTGAGAGCAAGCTCTCAATTGCAATGATGTTGAGAAAATGCATCACACCATATAAAAAGTGCAACAACAAGAAGACAATTGAACCAATTAAAACTATTGAACCAATTAAAACAATAACATAATTATAATAATACAATTGAAACATTTTAAATAATTGGAAACAGCTGCAGACTGTGACAGAATTGATATATGATATCATATTTGATCATGAGAAAAAAATACTGGTATAATAATTGTTAGGATATAGTAAGTGGCTAAGTGAGGGAATATCACCCTGAGGGAGGGAGGCTGGCCCTGAGAGGGAGGTTAGAAGGGTCAAAGTATGGGAGACAGCAACAATATGTACCGGTGTGGTGCTAGTCAGCTCCGGTATGGAGGGTATTGTTGTCTAATTTCTCATCAGGAGCAATTAAAGACGCCACTGTCATGTTAAGAGTCATCTCCAGATAATGGAATGTTGGTAACCAAAGAGACAGCATTCTTTTTTCCAATGTAATAGACAGTTTGAAGTTGCTGAAGTGACAAAGGGTGAGAGGCGTAATTACATTTCTCAATATTATCATTTTATTCCACTGTCGTACCCTTGCTATTATTTTACTTATTTATATTTTTTATTTCTACGCCCCACTATCCGCTGGGTGCATACTATGACCTTTATCATGTTTTGTAACAGATTACATAAATTCAAGAAGCCTATTGGAACATTAGGTTCTGATTTGATGTTGATTAATATCGGCATTATTTTATCCCACTTTATGCTTGGCTCTTACTGCTTGTTTAACACAGATTTTATGTCTTATTTCTTACTGATGTAAAGCACTTTGAACTGCAATCCCCTGTATGAAAGGTACTATACAAATAAAGTGTATTATTATATTATTATATTAAAGTGTGTCCCACTCAGTCTGACCGAAGCATTATGCTCCTACCATAGCATCAGCTTGTTGTGTGTAAGCTCGTCCTAACTGCAAGTATGTAACTGCCTTCTTGAGTCCAGATTGATTTGACAGCCCCTGTGACATCATCAAAGATGTATTTTTTGGTATTGTATGATTAATTAATGTGTGATTTGCAGTCCTTTTAATTTTTTTTATCTACTTTTTCTCCCCATTTTTTCTATTTTTTCTCCCTTCCTCAATTTTGTATTGTCCAATTCTACCCTCCCCTGTCTCGAACACTGTTAGACCATGCCTCCCACAAGCCGGCTGCAATGTGGACCACGCCTTGCATCACGTGTCCCCTCCGGTACTCGAGGAGGCAGCCGTCGCATCTTTTCACCTGCACAGCGCGATCTCTCAGCGACGAGGGTCTGCGTGGGAGGGACACGCCGCCCCGTCGCTTCCTGATTCTACTGTGCAAGCGCACCAACCGACCAGTAGGAGTCACTGTCCACAACGTCCGATCCCCACCCACCAGCTTCCTGCCCCCTAATACTGCCAATTGTATTAGTATGAACGACCAGCCAAGCTGGTAGCAACGCCGAGAGCTGGGCTCGAACCCAGCTTTGTGAGCTAAGGGAAAGCCTGAGAACACCTCAGGAAAGTTCTACTCGAAAGCGTATTTGTATCCACTTCTGTCAGAAACGTAACTGTGTTGGCCGCAAAAATAAAAAAAGGATAAATCCTGAGGCTCCGGCTGTATGGCAGGCGATGGACAAAACTGGCCCGGTGACACATGTGTGTCCATGTGACATGTGGGTGTTTTGAGCTACAGAGTCGGGGGAGGAGGAGGAGGCGGCTTCCAGGGGACACCTTACGTTACCCGCAAGGATATGAACAAGTGACCCAGCGTTTGGATCTATGGGACGCGCCTCCGACCGAGCGGCAAGCTGCATCAAGGCCCGAGCAGTGTGGCGGCGGCGCGGCGCCCATCTGCTGTTGAGGTCTGCTGCTATCTGCAAGCTAATCCACGCCTCAACGGGAGAGCTTCATGGCTGCGTTACCACCACAGCTTGTTCAGGATAACGAGATTGTGAGACCAGAGGAGGTAAAGAATATATATATATATATATATATATATATATATATATATATATATATATATATATATATATATATATATATATATATATATATATATATATATATATATATATATTTTATTTTACAGAATATTTTTTCAAAACAGCAGCGTTAGCCAAGGCAGGGATGGAGAGACTCAGATATGGAAGGAAGGTCAAATGTGAGATGAGTAAAAACAACCAGGTTAAAAAGCCCCAGGGGAACAGACCGGCGCACTAAGGCCCACACTGGGTGCTTGCGACGTCGCAAGTTTGAGTCTGGCTCTACAGCTATACCTATGTCGCATGTAATCCCTCATCAGCAGAAATGCCATAAAAAAAATTACAATCTTTCAAAACAGCATAGCATCAACATTATCTACCTGATGCGTTTTGTGGGGAAATACTGCTGAAAATGTAGTTCCCTATTTTGAGCCTCTGTGCCCCTATTTGATGTCAGCTAATAGATGCACAACATGCAGAGGAGACTCAAGGTCAGTTCATTTATTTGACGTAACAGCCGGCATCTACTGTAAGTACAGCCCTCTCTCCGTACCCGGGACTTGGCTGCTGGCGACTACCTCCTCTCCAGCTGACTAATCATTTGTGTATGCACTTCTAATATGCTTTCAATGTCTTAAAATACACATCATCCATCACGGCGCAATTGCAAATGTCAGCGCTGGAAAAAAGGGCATCTGAAGCACGGCCTGGGTGTGATGTATCCGACATGTGCTAGAAATATATAGTGTATATATATAGAGAGAGAGATAAACAAATATAGATTTCCTCAGGCTGCCGCATGCTAGATCCAAGAATTTGTTTTCTCGCCAGGCCGACAAAAGCAGATAGGGATTGATACAGTGCAGACGAATCAATAGCATTCTGATTGAAATGGAGAATGGAAAATAATCTACATCGGGATGACTTAAGTGTATTTGATATAAACGTAGTAGATCAGAATGTACAGCATCTACATGAGACAGTTCGCCGCCTGCACACCCGCCCTCCTCCTGTGAAAGAGTAAGGCGGTCTGGCTATAATTTGGTTTTAGGGTAGAACAGCCTATTAAGCATTCACTAAATCCCTGTAGACATTCCAGCCTTATCAGTGCACTGCAGTGCAAGAACACACGCACCCAATGTCAGGACGTGGCGAGGCGAGCTGAGGTGCACACACCATGTACTTCGACAAGCCTGCGTCTCTTGACATTAGTCGTGTGTCATCCTCTCCAAGGGTATCTCCCCTCTCCCTCCCCACCGCATCCCCATGACCTGAATCAGAATATTCTCTCTCGTCTTTTTTTTTTCAGTCACCCAAATTTACAAAGTTGTTCAAAGAAGAAGTACTGCTCCAGGAATACTTTTTTTTTAATATATATATATATATATATTTTGTTTATTTGTTTATTGCTTTGTTTGCAGTCTAAAAGGCATGGACAGACTTTGCACAAACTCGTTATATGTAAAATCATCAATAGTATATATGTTGTCACAGTATTAAGTATTTCTGCCAAACCATTTGGATCCCAGTAGCCTATAAAGTATTTGGGGAATCCAGTGGTCACTGTACAGTAGGTTCTAGATGCAATGGTTACCTTGACAGATGTGCAGAATACAGAGTGCATTCCTACAGGTTGCTGATGTTGTGTGTGTGTGTGTGTGCGTGTGTGTGTGTGTGTGTGTGTGTGTGTGTGTGTGTGTGTGTGTGTGTGTGTGTGTGTGTGTGTGTGTGTGTGTGTGTGTGTGTGTGTGTGTGTGTGTGTGTGTGTGTGTGTGTGTGTGTGTGTGTGTGTGTGTGTGTGTGTATTAGAACTGTGAATCTTCACTGGCCTCATGATTCAATTCGATTCAGCTGTCCACGATTCGATTTGATTTAATCCTACGATGCATCTTGATGCAGCTCAATAATATATTACATCCTCAATTTTATAATCTATATTACTGCACATGGCTACTTTTTCATCAATTAATACAAAGATACATTTACTTTTATTTAGAAAGTTGTTAAATCAGAATGTCAAAATAAATGTCTTTACTAGTGTTGCATGATACAGATACTAGAAAGGTATCTCGATACCCAGCTGTTAAAAACGGTTCAATACTCTATTTATTAGTATCAGTATTAGTATCAATACTTTTAGAATAGCCTGATGCTGTATTTTCTATGGGTTGAGTGGATGCATGACCAGAGCACTAGCTTTAATAATACAATAATAATAATATAATCTATTTGATTTGTAGGGAGCTTTATAGTTGTGGAGCAAATCCTAAAGCGCTACATTGTAAAATAACACAAAAGCTAGCAAGAGAGTAAAACAAATGTATAGGCCTACCGGTATATATATATATATATATTTTTTTTATTATTGTAATAATCGATTATGTTCTGTCACTGCATTGATGCAGAATCGTCCATGTCCGCATTGTGATGCATCTTAGAATCGAGAAATGTCCACACACCCCTAGTGTGTATACCTAATTGTATATTGCGGTGGATAGATTGGAACAGTTACCATGACGGAGATGTGCAGGATGCGGAGCTCCTCCTCTGCAGAGTCGCTGGCAGGGTCTTCGGTGGAGGAGAGGCCCGGGAGGTTCTGGCTGCCGCCCTGGTGGTGGATGTGGAACAGGAGCGTTCCGTTCTCCAGCCACTGCTGCCTCCAGCGCACCAGAGGGATGTCCTCAGAGTTCCCAGAGATCTCTGCAAGGAGGCGGCACCACACAGAGAGGGCATAGAACATTGTTATTTTTGTTGTTGTTGTTATTATTATTATTGTCACTGTATTTGTAGTGGCCTTTGTATAAACCCAACACTAGGACCACCGTGTTAGAAGGAGGATGAGGAAGAAGAAGAAGAAGAGGAGGGTGAGAGAAGGAGAGGAGAGAAGGATGAAGATATTTGGCTCAAGGGAAACAAGGAAGAGTATACATTATTGAATGAATGAAAGAATTACTCAGTATTTCTAGTACTAGGACACAAAGCACTTGGAACAATGGAATCACTGCATACATTTTTCAGCATGGGTGGCGCCTGTGGGCATTGTATGCCTAATCTTGGCAGTGCCAGGGCCATTGTCAGAGTGCCAAGCACTCTACCCCATTGAGCGACCCAGGACCACTCACAACATAACCAAGGAAATGTGTCACCAGAGGAAAAAGCATGCCCTCTGTATCTCTTTACATCTGCCCTACGCTGTCTGTGGCAGCCAGACTGTTAGGAATCATCACGTGCCATGTGTTGTACCCCCTCCTCCCTCTCCATGACAATACACGCCGCTCATCGCTTCTTTTGCTGGCTATTAGGGATGCATGCCAAAGCAGACTACAGGCACAGGACACAAGCACATTATGCATGCATGACAAGACACAGCGAGTTTCATGCTGTTATGTAAGTGTATAGTGTGAGAAGGAGTCGTGCAGATAGAGTGCATTGAACTGGAATATGATGTGAGGACATAACCCGCAGATCACAGGATTATGTCTGGAGAGCAGACTGGGGGTGTGTACAGTATAGCTGGAGTGTATAATCCATATCGATAAGAACTGCTCTATAAAGCCTTTCGGATAGGCCACTACAATAGCAAACACTTAGCAGGATAATCACCGTTCTAAAATATACATAACTACTTTGACTACCTACACTGTTACCATACATTATGTGCTTTTACGGTGATGTGCTGATGGTGATGCAGTTGTAATTGCATGAATAAAACCCAGTAGCAGCTGTAGTGTGTGGAGTGTATCTGCACAGTGTGCTATGCAAGACCATCACATTGATTACTTTTACTGTAGATCACAGGCCTGGATCTGTTCAAGATGGAACAAATCTCACTTACAGCTATAGTGGGTAGGTAGCCTGCAGTGACAATGACTGTTATTTGTCTCTGTTATTTCTTATGTGTCAGATATACCATTGCATTACTTCCAACTAAGTAAGCATAATAAATCATGCATTAGCAATTATGCATATATAAACAACTCTGTAAAGAAAACCATCCAGTGTTTATCAGAGGCTGTAGATCACACCGACTTTGACTGCATGCTTGCCATATTACTGATTGTACTGTTGCAATAGATAGATAGATAGATAGATAGATAGATAGATAGATAGATAGATAGATAGATAGATAGATAGATAGATAGATAGATAGATAGATAGATAGATAGATAGATAGATAGATAGATAGATAGATAGATAGATAGATAGATAGATAGATAGATAGATAGATAGATAGATAGATAGATAGATAGATAGATAGATAGGCAGGCATAGGCAGGCAGGCAGGCAGACAGACAGACAGACAGACAGACAGACAGACAGACAGACAGACAGACAGACAGACAGACAGACAGACAGACAGACAGACAGACAGACAGACAGACAGACAGACAGACAGACAGACAGACAGACAGACAGACAGACAGAATCCCCAAATCAAGACAAAACATATAACATATTTGAACTGCATTACTGGGCCCACTTACCTAAGGCAGGGCAATTATCATTACATGACATCTACAATACAATACCATTACAATTACAAACTCCTGACTCAAGAGTTTTTTCTTCGTCCTAGTTTTGGTTTTGAAATAATGTGGAAGTGAATTAGTCATGTGCTAGGCTACCATGCAGCAAGGGGAACAGCTCCGGTCAATGGTCTCTAACTACACACCCTCAAAACCATAGGCGGAGTTTGAACTTGACGCCAGGGGGTGCGACTGCTTGGCGAACGATACCCGCGCGCACGTGCAGCGAGCGCGCACGATTTTTTTGACCTTTATTTTATTATTTTAGCGTTTTTACAATGCCCTAACCCCTAATTTTTTATTTTATTTAGGTAGTACAGCAGCACACACACACACTCACACACACAGCACTACGTGGATCATTTTTAACTGACTTACTCTTAATCATTGACAAAGTGACAAAGATAAAGAAGGAAATACTAAAATAAAAAGACCACAACAAGTATATTGCTGCTCCACTAGACCACTTTACTGTACCAAACATGACATACAAAAATAACAAAATACTGTGCAACACTCTGCCAAGCGCACAGCCACGCACACGTATGCATACAGTAGGTTGTCAAAGGCTGTACAAACAAAAGTTCACATTTTCTAATAACAGCATTATTAGACATGCCAATCCAACGAAAGATGTGCTGGTCGCGCTGGAGAAAAGAAAAGAAAAAGATGTTGCGTTTGTCTTTTGTTATTTGTTATTCTAAGATGCTAATTCATCTGTATCTGGATAACCAATGAACGGATTCTGTCGGGGCAGGTAGCGTTATTTCGGGGAAATTGATATCTATAGTCTGGTATATTTTTCGTCCATGAAAAATGGAGGCTCTAATTATTATTATTCATAGAGACTCTCGAGCAATAATAATTATTACAGCCTCCATTTTTCGTGGACGAAAAATATACCAGACTATAGATATCAATTTTCCCGAAATAACGCTACCTGCCTCGACAAAATCCGTGCATTGGTTATCCAGATACATTAATTATCATCTCAGAATAAGTGGCTTTGTACAAGCGTTACAATGTACTATCGCGGGGCATTCTGCTGCTGCTGCTGCGAATGGTGGTGCTTGGCCGCGCGTTAACCCTTTCACTGCCACACTACAGAAGGTTCGCCTTATAATGTGACATGATTACTACTATAAAATGAATGTATTGTAAAACAAAACATAATAGAATTCAGATTTGTTTCTCACAATTATTATAATTGTATTAAAATAAAAATAATCTTGATTTTTTTTTTTATTTTTTTTTTAAAGCAATTTCACCCCCGGCCACCAGGGGGTGCAATGCACCCCCTGCACCCCCATAAACTCCGCCCATGCTCAAAACCCCTACGCTCAATATCTTCTGGCCGCCTCAGACCCACTCCTATCCGAGCTCCGGGGGGGGTCATCAAGCAGGCTATTCTCTGTTCTCGGTGCTCCACAATGGTGGAACAAACTTCCCATCACAGTCAGGACAGCCAAAACCCACGCAATATTCTGCCGTTGACTAAAAACACACTTCTTCAATCAGGATTTGTAATTAATTAATCTAATTAATCATTTGGCAGGTGGATTTGCGATGTAATGTACCATTTAAAAGTTGAAAAGATTAAATATACTGTACTTTATGGGGATCAAGTGGGAAATGTGATGTTGTGTGGCAACCCTTTATCTCGTATGTGGAACGGTTGACTACATCTCTCCTATACAGTGTATAGGAACGACTCTGTAACACAAAATGCTCTGAGAACTTTTTATTTTTTGATCTTTTCTTATTTATATATATACACTTTTTTTTTTTTTCTCTTCTTATTATTATCTTTTAATTATTATTATAATTTTTTTATCATTATTATTATTATTATATATATATATATATATATTTTTTTTCTACATATTTTTTGGTGTTGGTCTGTTTTTTATTATTATTATTATTATTTTTAATTTTTTGTTGATATGTGTATGTATGTCACGTTCGTAGTGTCTACTGTAATGTGACATATGTCTAAAAAAAACCTAATAAAAATATAATAATTTTTTTTTATAAAATGTATCTAATTAAGGCGGTTAGGTGGCCGAGCGGAGATTGCGTTCGTCACCAGCCCCGGAGCTGTGAGCTGGATTCGCCTGTTCGAATCCAGCTCACAGCTCCGGGGTTGTCACCAGCTTGGCTGGCCGTCTGCACTAATACAATTGGCTGTATTAGAGGGTGGGAGAAGCTGGCGGGGTGGGTCCGGGTCGTTGTAAACAGCGACTCCTACAGTTCGGTCGGGGCGCCTGCTAAGCGCGGATAGGACTCGAGGGGGATAGTGTGGTCCTCCCACACGCTACGCCCTCTCGATGAGAATCCGCGCTGCCAGGTGAAAAGAAGCGGTGATTGGCTGGACGTGTGTCGGAGGAAGCACGTGGTAGCCTCCACTCTCCCAGATGATCTGACTGTGGGGGGTAAGTGCGCAGCGACCAGGAAGGGACTGGGAATTGGCATACGACTAACATTGGGATGGGAGAAAATCGGAGGAATATGGAGGGGGAAAAAGACCAATAAAAAATAAATAAAAAAATATCTAATTAATTACAGGATTTGTAATTAATTAATCTAATTAATCGCATTTCAATCGCATAACAATTTTAGGCCTGATATTCTATATTCTATAATCATATTTCAAATGGCATGTCTCCGGATGGCAGAATTCAGTACTGTATCTACAAAACCTTCTGTTTAATCATCTTCCATTTATTCATTTGCTTAGAATTTTCTGGTCTGGTAAATTTTTGCATGGTGTTATCCACAGTCAAAGATAATAAAAAAAATTATCAAAAAGAGGATATGGAGAGGGCTTCAGCGTTCTTGGTTTTGTTTTGGTAGGTGCTCTTGGGATTAAATCCGGGGTAGGATTCGTTATAAAAAAGTTGAGATCCAAGGCAGCTCTACATGTTTTAAAATGCCTTTATTTGATGGCTCACATTATTTAGAGAATTTTAAAATAAAACAGGGCCTTCATCAGGGTGTTGATAACTGAATACTTTTTTTTTATTGATATTCTCATTTGGTTTATTACAATTTACTCAAGCCTAGTAACAGGGATAGTCCCTTTCGTGACTGTGATGCACCGAGTGAATCCACAGTCCCTTGCTCCTCCATTGGAATATCCCATAATTAATTCTGAAGAACTGGTCCTCTGCAAAACGCTCGTTGTACAAGTATCACAGAGAAATTTCAAAGGTACTCACAGTTGCACGAGGGTTTCGGCCAGAGAAACGCAATGGTTTGAAAGCTTGGCGTTGCTAATAAACATTTAAAATATTTTTTATAAACTGGTCAACACAGCTTTATTTTCGGCATTGGATGCGATGCGCATGCGCTGTGATTACAGCGCAGGCGCATCAGGCAGCTAAAGTCGTTTTGAGCAGTGTTGACCAGTTTATAAAAATTATTTAGAATGTTTATTAGCAACGCCGAGCTTTCAAACCATTGCCTTTCTCTGTCCGAAACCCTTGTGCAACTGTGAGTACCTTTGAAATGTATCTGCGATACGTGTACAACGAGTGTTTTCGCGGAGGACCAGCAAGGGACTGTGGATTCACTCGGTGCATCACAGTCACAAAAGGGGCTAGCACTGGGAATACATTCCCTGAGATCCATAGATGTCCCTAGAATCACATACCAAGAACATGCAAATGGACCATATTAAAAGAAAGTCTGTAAATGTGTATTCTACGTTCTTATGGAATGAATGAGATTACAAAATATTTAAAAAAAAATTAATTTGTTTTATAAATTTGTTGTTAATTTTCATAACGCGATCATTTGCTGTGTAATTAATTTATCTAATTAACGCGATAAACTGACAGCCCTAGTATTTTTATGATTTACCAGAAGTGCTGAGTCCAATGTAGTCTGGTTAAAATGCACGTTATCATCCATAAGTGTGATTGTTTTGTCCTCTTCTAGTAATAGTCTCCACAAGTCACAATCGCCATAGCTCACAAACTTGGCCCATTGATGACAGATCACGACATCATCAGGGAATGAATGCAAGGACATATTCGCTGCTTGGCAGTCAGGAACAGCACAACGTATCTTGCCTGTTTTGTTTGACAACAAACATAGAGGGGGCAGGCGTTATTATGCAGATGAGAAACTTTTGACATCAAAGGTACGCTAAGTTTCAGATGACTCACTTCAGTGAGGGACAATATTGTGAGATGAGAATTCGAAGAATGCGCCAAAATGAGAATTAGAGACATACTGTAGACCCCATTAACACTTTAATCGCCGTTGACGCTGGAACACGTCATTCCCCGCCATGCTCATTCTGCCGTTGACGCTGGACAGCGTCTTTGATATCAATATTTCAAAAATCTGTGATCGAAATCATATTTCTCCCCCGGAGACATGAGATGTACTGGTGAGCCCCTATCAACTCTCTAACGGTTCAAGAGCGCCATCTGGTGGCGGATCGGCGGATCGCCCAGGGAAGAAACAGGAAGTGGAAGCTGGTGCTCATTTCAATTTGGTCCGATCACTCGGTAATAGTCCCAGGACTCGAGCTGATCACGACGGATAGTGATCCGTTACCAATAACTCGTATATACTATTATACAACCTGGAAATGGATCGGATATTTCGACATCCCATAATAGAAAAAATTCTGTTCCACGCTCATCTCCCAACGGCGAGAGGAAGCTACGGTGAGTTTCAGCGTTATTTTGTAATGTCTTCTATACTAACTGCTCTAATGATCATATCACCCACACTAGATGAATGATATAACGTTGCCCACGGAATTATAAACGACCCCCCCCCCATCCGGTCATCATCAGATCATACGTAGTAACTTCTAGAAGTACGTCCATTTGAATTTTTTTTATCTCGCACAGATTCCTACCAAACTGTATTTGATCATCAATATAATGCATTTAGGGCTATAAATCAAGTTCTGGAGAAAGCTGCAGAAAACGATAAAAACATACTTATACTTTAGACCGTATTTTAGTATGAATATGTCAATGAAAAAGTATAACGTTGCTACACCCTGAACAATAGATATAAGATGTTGAATGGGCCATAGTAATGTCAATTTAGCAATAAAATTTAAAAAGTTATAGCCCTGCAAAGAAGGGGAACTTCTCCATGTTAAATAGGGCTGGCGAGGGATGGTAAATTATGAATTTAACCCCGGCGATCAAAGTGTTAATATAAGTCCACATAGCTAGAAAACAATGCTAAACACTGGAAAAGGCCATTTATAAGATAGTTCCCCTTTAAGAAAATAAAGGTTGTGGCAAAGTGAACAAGGCACATCGAAGGGAAGTAGAATAACAACACAGGGCAGAGGCAGAGGTTCCCAATTCGTCTTGGCAGGCGAATATTCCTGTGACTCCAATGTTTTAAATCCATTAAAATTGTGGCTTTGCATGGTCTCTTAATATTGAGGGTGGGTCTGTGTGGGTGAATACAATATTTAAAGTTAGCATAAACTGAGCTACAACTCTGCTCAATGATAGTCATGCTGTAAGTAAGATAAATGGAGCTCAGGGGCAAATTCACAAAGAATGGATTGCGCGGTGCTAATTGCTCCGTCTTTGAGCGTTATTCACTAAGGACATTGCGCGGATGAGATACTAGTGCAAACACCCCCATAGGTGTGCAGTTTGCTCCTGATTTGCTCTGGGAGCAGTCTGCACCTGCCAGCGCTGTTGGCAGATATGCAGGGAGGGGAAAATAAACCTGAAATGAGGGAGAGGGAATTAAGCTCTTATTATTCTTGTTATTGCTGTTATTGCTTCTATTGTTATGAATGAGAGAACCCACACAGCAGGAGATTTTCGAGCGACAATCACAATGAGGAAATAACATGACTTCTACTGGTGTATCATTTGTAATATAAATTAATTTATCAATACATTCATTGATAAATAACCTACATATTATTATCATGCTATTTATGTTAACTAACTAAGTTAGTTTGTCATATGTGCTGCTTAACTCATTGACCGCCGGGGATTAGACGGGTCCCGTTCTAGCACTGCCACGCTTTAAAAGATAGGAGTGCATCACCTTGTTTGTAGAGCTATAACTATATTCTATATTATAGCTATGGATACAATACTATGGCCCATTTGACATCACCTATCTATCATTCAATATGTGAAAAAGAATAATTTTTTTCATCCATACTGTAACTGAGGGGTACAATTCCCTGACTGTATTGAGAGTATGGTATCATTAAACCACTACTTAGTTATGTACTTTAATTACTGGCCATACAGTACACGGTATATATGGTGAACACCCACACAATAATACGGCTTAACAAAGAAAGTCATATTTAGAAGTATTTATTAGCAGAGCAGCAACATTAGGTTACAATATTGAGAATTATGAATTGCGCTTATATGGCGAAGAACACTTAAGTAGGTCAAGAGCGTAAGTCCATGAGCATATTAAGATGGGTATAATTAATACCACCTGTAGCATAAGAATTATATAAGGCACACTCGTAGTCAGCTGGAGATACTAAGGGGGTTCCCTCCGGTTGTAAGCCAGCAGGGGAGAGGAATTGTCGGGAGCAAAGTCTGGATCAACGAGGAATAAAGAGACTCCAGATACAGGAGACGGTGCAATAATCCTTTGGTCCGTAGACAAAGCAACAGCTATACTCCGGTATGCATGGCAGCATGGATGAAAGCTAGCCAGTCTCTGTGGGTCCTAGAGGCGGGCTCGACGGTGCTCCTCACAGGGTAGATCCCACACAGCAGTGGGGTAGACGGTTCTCTGCTCCAGCAGCCACAGTACCAAAGCAATATAATCCAGCCGGAAAAGGCTCTGCATTCGTCGGTGTAGGTTCTCCGGTGTACATATCCACACGGTTCTCGTCTAGGACTCCTCGGATGGCGGCACAAGGTTAGGCCGCCCAGCCTGGATAAGTGCACTAGCTCGGTACGACGAACCGGTGGTAATGCTGGTCACTGTAGAACGGTAGCCGCACGATACACTATACATAATAGACTATTACTTTACAATAGAATAAGTCGAACTCGACGATACAGCGTTAAACTCTGACACTTTAGCTATCAATTCGCACGCGGTTCTCAAGGCTCTATTTAGGGGCAAAAAGGGCCCACTTCACGGCACGTTGAATCGTGGTGAAGGCTTCAACTTGTTGGTCAACTCGTTTTAGGATAAGTGCTGCTGTATCCACCTGCGCCGTATTTATACGTAAGGTGAATAATCTAGTGCCAACCTCAGTTCTGTCTCGTATTACTGCGCAAACCTGGGCATGTTGAGACATGTCTTAGCGGTAGCTTTGAACTCGACATTGGGGGTATGGCCGTTGGCGCCTAGGGGTCGCTGTCCAATAGGAGAACGAATATTATGGTCTGGCCTGTACCTAGGTAAAGGGATATTCCGTGTATATGTACAAAGAATATACAAGGGATATCAGACGATATACAAATATTATACAATATATCTCAAGTAATAAATATATATATTCGGTTTAATCTGACCCTTTGTAACACATACGTTCCTGTGTTATACCGTGGTGAATATAAGTATAGTTATAGCGTGGTCTAGGGTAATTCCTGAAAAAGGCTGAGTAATAGCCTTATACGTCAATTCTACTATAAACGTTGCCGTTTCTTGCCTGTACACGCTACTATTCCCAGATAAAATCTATATCATAGGTATTATGTTTCATCATGAATGCACTAGGATGTACCCCAAAAATAATATTCCAATTATCTGATCGTGAGTCCCAGTATTGGTGTCGATCGTGTCGCCAACATAATCCACCACACATCATGCATCGAGAGCATTTGATGCTTCTCAATCCGATCGTTATAACCGCTCCATTCACCCGACAAAGAAAAGTTCCCCCGGAGACATTTGGCCATTGCACAGGCCAAGATACAAGGTTTCAAAGGGTGCTCGATACCGCCGTCTAGCTGGATGCGGCCGGTATTGCGCTTTGGCAATCTCAGACTCATTCCCTATGGTAACGCAGAGGTCCCCGGATGAATAATGAATACAAATATCAAAAAAAGGAAAAACGATCAATTAGCGTACAGTATATATACGTGGTTGGCGTTCAAAGGATGGCGCCCAATGAGTGAGGAATGAGTTAATATAGGCTACATAAACAAATCTGTCTATTTATTGATACTCCCATCAATCGACAATCATAACGTTGCATTACTGCTGATCAGCACACCTTTCAGGTTATCTGGTGAAAAAAAAAGTTTAAGTGGTAACATTAGCAAGCTATAATCTCCATGTTTTGGCCATTCAAGACCGATTTCAAATGTCCAATCTAACACATTTAGTTTGCTCATAAAATGCTTAAAATGTTAAGTGTGATTATAATAGATGACTGTTAACACATTGAGTGCCACGCCCCTTCCGGGAAGTGACCCCTTCCGTGCCGCCCATTAAACACATGTAAACGTAGTTGTAGTTTGTAGAGCTAAACCTATATTTTATAGTATAGCTATGGGTATAATAACGCCCTCGAGTCTCAGTGAGCTGCTTCTGGTCAACGTGCAAAAAACTGATTCTTTTTTCATCTGTACATTTCCGTTTTATACCGTTTTGAATATGAACATAGTCCGGCCGCTTCGCAATTCTAGTGAAAAGACACAAAAACAGCCTGATTATCGGATCTTCCTGAGATCAACGATAGATCATCATTATTATCCTTCGTCGTGCATGCATGCAATGTGATTTAGACCGGCGCGGCCCCCCCCCCCCCCCCCCCCCCCCGCAACCCAACGGCAAACAGCCATACACATAAAACACAGATAGCTTCAATAGCTGCAGAAATAAATATCAGATCAATGCAAGCTTTCATATGGTGTCCTTACCTAGTCTCTGAAAAAAAAGAATCCAATAATCTCATGGCCATTCCAGTTATCCGCAGCGATCCTGTCTCCGACGTTGTTGGGCATTGCACTTCAACGGGCGGGCAGGGTCAGTAGTCCAAACCATCCCTACAGGCGTGTGTTTTGCCGGAGTGTTTAGGACCCGCCCCCACGCCGCAGCTCGGTAGGGAAAATAAACTAACCCGTTTCTAATGGGGTGCAATAATGCCGGAAGGCGTTAGAGGGCGGTATAAGACCGTCTGCCAGCTCAGACACGCTCAGAACAGTATGCACAAGGTGCCCCGCTGAATTATGAATGGCAATAGCTAATAAAAGAAATACCGTGACAGAAACGTAGATCTACGTTTCCGGCACTCAACGATCGGGCGACAGAACCGTAGATCTACGTGTTTGGCAAACAATGCAACGTGCACAGGGGCAACTGCCTGCAGACCGGCCGTCAGAATGTTAATTTGGGATAAATAAATAATAATGGGTTTCTTTATTTATTGTCTCAATTCTCCGCTTGTGAATTGGGAGTGAAAAGGAACATGTTCCGCCTATATTACCTCATTTAAATACGCGCTAATTACATTTATTAATTAGACACAATGCTGATGGAACGCAGTTACCACCTCATTTCACCCATTGCGCCTCCTCTGTGAATAACAAACTGTGTTTCAGTGACCTGAAGAAACATGTGGGCTACTATGTGGGGTATGTCTAATTAGGAGGAATGTGCAGAAAGACAAAGTCCAATTGCCCTGTGTGAATTGACAATAAAGTGAGATACCACTGCGGTTTTGTGATGTTTTCTAAAAGACCCCTTCTCAACAACGACCCCGAGGCTGGGAAAGCCTGACCTAAAATGGAGGGAGGAGTTGAGAAGCACCGAATGTCACACTCTTTCAACACAATTGTACGAGTATATCACATGCATATCACATGCTTTATTCCATTGCACCCCGCTCCTCCACGAGACAAAGTGAAAGATTTGGAATGCGTAAAATTGGTGAAGTGATCCACTATGATCCTTGGCAGACTTTCATTTTATAAGCCATCTAAGCTTATCAAACTCCCAGTGGAAAGGATGGCAGCCATTATCCATGATGGAGATATATTTAGCTCTGGTTCTTTATTGCATCTCTCTACCTCCTATCATGAGGGGCACAGAACAGCCTGTTGAATAGAGAACGACTTCTAGTTTATGTTGTTTATTCAGAGACACATGCAGGAGTAACACAGGGACGACGCAGGTCAGACACATGCAGGAGTAACAAGGCAGACACATGCAGGACTAACAAGGCAGACACATGCAGGAGTAACAAGGCAGACACATGCAGGAGTAACAAGGCAGACACATGCAGGAGTAACAAGGCAGACACATGCAGGACTAACAAGGCAGACACATGCAGGAGTAACAAGGCAGACACATGCAGGAGTAACAAGGCAGACACATGCAGGACTAACAAGGCAGACACATGCAGGAGTAACAAGGCAGACACATGCAGGAGTAGAACAGGGCAGACACATGCAGGAGTAACAAGGCAGACACATGCAGGACTAACAAGGCAGACACATGCAGGAGTAGAACAGGGCAGACACATGCAGGAGTAACAAGGCAGACACATGCAGGAGTAACAAGGCAGACACATGCAGGACTAACAAGGCAGACACATGCAGGACTAACAAGGCAGACACATGCAGGAGTAGAACATGGCAGACACATGCAGGACTAACAAGGCAGACACATGCAGGAGTAACAAGGCAGACACATGCAGGATTAACAAGGCAGACACATGCAGGACTAACAAGGCAGACACATGCAGGAGTAACAAGGCAGACACATGCAGGAGTAGAACAGGGCAGACACGTGCAGGAGTAGAACAGGGCAGACACATGCAGGAGTAACAAGGCAGACACATGCAGGAGTAACAAGGCAGACACATGCAGGAGTAACAAGGCAGACACATGCAGGAGTAACAAGGCAGACACATGCAGGAGTAGAACAGGGCAGACACATGCAGGAGTACGACAGGGCAGACACAGGGCAGATGCATGAAGGACTTATGAGACAACAGGACCTCTAGCGTGAATGGCAGTGCAGGCCACACCTCTGTATGCAGAGTCCTGCTTGCATAAGAAATCCATGCCAGCAAGGGGGCCATATATGATCCCAATAAACATCATAACCCCAATACACAACCGACAACGTTTGCTGTCAACTTGTACTGTGACACAGCGGTGCGTGTTTATAATTGCATGCGGCAGCACAACAAGGCCTGGTCTGCACAGTGACGGAGGCCACGTGCAACAGGAGATCCCCCGCCTCTACCGGTAAATACACTTTAAGAGACCCAGCAGGCTTGAGCCTAAAATGCAAATTGTGTGCCAGTGTATGACAGGGCACTTTTTAAAAAGTGGTATGCCTCCCCCCTTGGGGAATAGCTTCAGCATGAGAGGTATATTAATGAGGCCGGGAGACAGTCGCCTCACTGCACGGGGCCGTGGAGGAATGTATGGAGGGGGGGTTAGAGTAGAGAGAGAATTTTAACAAGCCCATAGTATGCAATTACAGAGAGTGAGAGAGAGAGAGAGAGAGAGAGAGAGAGAGAGAGAGAGAGAGAGAGAGAGAGAGAGAGAGAGAGAGAGAGAGAGAGAGAAAGAGAGAGAGAGAGAGAGATAGAGAGAGAAAAGCGACTCAGGGACCACCGACCGGCACACATATAAAATAGATCAAAGTAATCTGATTATGTCACGTTATTAGTGTACCTCCCACTAATGCACACTAGGGACTATCAATTTAAGTGGTTTTAAGTCTTTCAGAGTGGAGCCAACATGCATCTGCCTTAAGACTGCAAGTTAAAGGCCTGATACTTAATCCATGCATACACAAACGCACACAGTAGACCCCATCACCAATTCAAAATATCTTTCCATTCCTATTTTCAATATCGGGACTGAGAGTATATGACAGATTAATGTGAGCTTTAAGTGTGTTTTCAAGCCACAAAATGACTTTATATTGTTGGTAATAAGCCTGTGTTCTGCCTTACAAAGGGAGTCACATTATTCAAAGATACTGTATGCTTATCTAACCATAATCGATTAAAGAAAACCCACATCAAGGCTTTCATGCTTCAAAATTGTATTTGATATTTATTGTGAAACTTGACGGTGAAATGTTAAAATACGGTACAGTAAGTGAGGCACTTCATCTGCACTATGAAATCTGAATACACTGGCAGCAATTTTTTTACAACTGCTGTAATTCAATACAATAATATTTAGTTTTATGCAGCACATTTATTCTGTCCCAGGCTTTAAGCGCACGCATGCACGCGCATGCACACACACAAAGACACACACATACACACACACACAACCGAAAACTGGCGCACCAATGTATTGTCTAAATGAAAAGATTCTCAGATGTTGCAGTAAGCCTCTTAACGTCACCATGATGAATGCTTCACGTCGACTGGGTGACACTTTTGCTTGCTGATGTTTTTACAACGCTTGATCAACTGCTCCGCTCCGCTCGTGAAACATCTTCAACATGTGGGAGAGACGACATCAGCTGTCACTTACAGGAGAGGAAACTATGCTGGTTTTTGCATTAAAGACCCTGTAGAGAATTGATGTATAGTGCCCCTTTTTTATTCTCCAGCCACGGCTGTCTCTATTGGTTTTATTTATGTTTTTGGATTCACACATGCACGTGATATTTAGCACGGTAGCTATTGGACTTGTGGTTTGAGTTGCAGTAGTGATCTTTTAAATGTGCAATGATATTATCCAGAATCGGCTCCCATGCACCCTTCAATAATGCATGAGTAGGAATGAGCAATACATTTATGTTTATTGTTTATCATCATTCTGTGTGATCGTATTGTGTTTTCTTTTTTTGTGAATCACGATACGGTACACCATTATGTTGTCAAAATAATTATAAGATATGAATGTTTACAGCGGCTGGGTGGCACAGCGGACATTGCGCTCATCACCAACACAAGAGACACCGGGTTCGACTCCGGCTGTCGGCGTTGCCTCCGGCTTGGGCCAGTCGTCATACTAACTCAATTGGCAGAGTTAGCGGGTGGAAGTCGATGGGTGGTAATCTGGACGTTGTGGACAGCGACTCCTACAGGTCGGTTGGGGACGCCTGCAGAGCAGAGACAGGAAATGGCGGGGGTAGTGTGAGCCTCCCACACGTTACACCTCGCCAATGAGAGTCCGCGCTGGCAGGTGAAAAGATGTGACAGGCTGCCTCCTTGTGTATCGGAGGGGACACGTGATGCAAGGCTTCTATCCTCCCTACAACCAGCCAGTGGGGGGCATATGCGAGCAATGTTCAAGACAGGGGAGGGGAGAATTGGCACAGCGGGTAATTGGGATGGGAGAAAAATAGGAGAAAAAAGTGGATACAAAAAAAGATATGAATGTTTACTAAATTGGATATTCGTTTTATAATGTACCCTGCAGTCATTCTGAATATTGATATAATTTATATATATGTACATACATATCTATAAAGTATCTATAACCAAAATACTGTATAGAAATATTGAGACTGGGGACTTTAAAACAGGGAGATTTCAGGGACTTAGTAGAGCCACAAGTGTACCCTCTCACTGGAATCGTCTCCTTCTGAGAGCAGGATAATCATCATCACATGCTCAGTCACCAGAGGGCACGGCGATAAGCAGGCACGACTTCGGAGCCGTTGATATTCAATTTCCCAAACCTAGCAATAATCCATGACTATTAAAGCACGAACAAGAGAAGCCCTTCAGCCGAGGGCCCAAGGGCTGAGAGAGCAGGGATATGGAGGTAATTTCAGCATTGTCATTCTATCGTGGAGAATATAGTGGGTGTCCTTGTACAATGTCCTCCACTCAACCAAACTACTACTCCATCTATATTGATAGCCTACAGTGTGGCAGGTTCGAGGCTCTCTTCACATGTTTACTTAATGAGAGTTACTTTTTGAAAAATCGAAAAGTCAGTGTGAGCCAGTTATGTGGTAGTGGATACTATTGTGAGCTAAACGTACATATTAAACATTAATGCAAGCTAACATCGCCTTTAGCTAAAGAGAAAACGAATGGATGCTTCCCATCAGAGCCACATACACAGTAGGACTACAAGTGGGACATATAGAAAGAAAAGAAAAGATGATAAGATCAGATAAGATACGATAAGATAAGATTATGCTAAGATAAAATATGACTTTAATGTCCCTGTGGGGAACATTAACTGCATAACAAGGAATAAAATAGTATATTAAGATCACAAAATAAGATAAGGTAAGATGAAAGGTTAAAGGTAAAATAGGGTAAAAAATATACGGTAAAATAAAAGGTAAATATAGAGGAGGTAAAATACAACTGATATAGCTAAACCGTGACTGTCCTGTGTGTTGGCCTTGAGGTAGAGTGTTCCATACGATGCTCCCAGCGCTGGTTAAGAGCCCTGGCTCCAGCCACTGACTCATCCCAGTGGAGCTGCAGCCCTGACATTTAGCCGTGGACCTGTCGGCTGAAGATGGCAGGAGAATGAAGAGAACAATCAGGTCATATCAGGATTCTCCGCCCTTCCTTTTCTAATGAGGAAAGATTTGCCCTGAAGGCAGAGAGGGTTGCGGTTCCATACCAGGCCATACCTACTGTGGAGATATGAAACACTTGGAGGACGGAGAGTGGAGGGTGCCCTTCCAATTTGTCCTCTAAAACTAAACAGAGGATACGTTTTGTGTCGGAGTTTGGCGAGGACTCACGTGGTGGTTATAATTGAACGCTGGCACCGAAGAACCACATTGTTTTGGACAGCCCATGCTTTTGCAGTTGAAGTGAAGTTAATCCAAATCACTTGGTCGTGTGGATGTGATATATCACCAGGAACTACTAATAAATACATTGACAAAATATACAATAAAATGGAACACAATGATCCTGTGTAGAGGGTTTTCCAACTATGCTGTACGATTCATAAACAACTAATAACAGTCTGCTGCCTGTTTGCCCACTACACACTCAAACTACACCTGTCCCGTACTGTGACTATTATATTATAACTTAGAGCCAATTTACCTATGTTTCTGTTGCTACTTTGCACAAATCAAATCCGGACTGTAATTATTGCATTATAATTTGGAGCTATTCTTATTGTGGTGTCTGCTGCTACTTGGCCCGCACCACATCCATACTGTGATTGTTCTATTATAATCTAGTGCTATTCTACCATTATATATACCATAACATCAAATAGGCCTACATAAAATACAATTCATCATCACAATATACACATTTATATAAATAAAAGTGAATTGCATACACACACAGCTAATGAATTTAGCTGTGGGTGTAGCTCTGGTGTTCTTTGAGCCAGTTTTTTACTTTTTTTCTTTTTTTAATTGTTCAAGCGTGTTATACGTCCGGATATTTGTAGGCATAGTGTTCCAATACTGTGTGGCTCTATTGTATTTAGAGCAGTTTTTTATTGTTGTTTCAATAATAGACGAGGAACCAATGTAGAAGCTTTATGCAGGGAAGATACAATATAAGTTGGGTATGTCAGGTTCTTATTAGGTGTAAAAAAGTTTAACTCTACTTTTTATAAATGAATAAATGATTAGATGAGCTCCCTATGAGTTTAATACAAGAGCCCTTGGAAAGTAGCGCATCACACATTGAATCTAGTCTAAGAAGTTGAAAGGGTTGCGTCTGCAGCAATCTCTTCAATCAAACACCACAGATACCTGTGCTACAATCTACTGTGGAAGTTCCTTTCAAGGCCCTTTGGTCGTTAGCAATCTGTTGATTAGCAATGTTTGGTATCAACCATGAAGATGTTACCATACGCATGAATAACCTCTCCGGTTCCACCACACTGCCTAGGGCTGAGCGATATGGCCACAATATCACAATATTGTTCCTAGTTTTGACAGTACAACGTATTTTACGGTAGGCCTATATAGTTTTCCAGTATGAATTACAATGTGATATGACATCCTTATATTATGCCGTTATCTTGTGATACAATTGTCATGGTGCCATTTTATTCAAATGTCTTATATATATATATATATATATATATATATATACATGTATGACATATTTTCAGCATCAGCTCAAACTAAACGTCATGCTCGACATCTTACAGGTGATGGTAATATATTCATGGTGGAGCTTCCAGAAAGAGTATGGACTGTACTTTTTCATTCTACTCTGCATTGCAGCCACAGTCAAATCTCTTGTCACAAATCACCAGCCTCTATCCCAATAGAAAACCTCTTTGAGACTCTGTGTCTCTCTCTACCATCCTGTTTTTAAAACACTGCAGCTCTCGTTACCTCCCATACGTCGACATCGACAAATGACAAGCAGTTTTTTTTAATGGAGTTTTAACAAGATGTGGTGACCGCTCAAGACGGGTCTTTCTGGAGTTGAGATGGAGTGGTTTATTTTTTTTAATTGAATATGAATGTCTTTTTTTTTTTTTTTTTTTTAACCATTTTTCACAAAGTATAAGGACTAGGCTAGAATTGGCTAGGAAGTGGAGTAAAGAACAGTTCTGAACTCTAAGTTCTAAATTATCAGTGCGCTCATTAAAAGTATATAATATTTGGATTACTGCAGGACATGGATAAGGAAATTATTAATATTATTAATTAAAGGGAAATGTAAGTACCTACACCTCACCTCTGGGTTCATGAGACTGCAATAACCATAATTGAAAGTACAATCACAATCCGCTGGCACTGGAATAAATTAAAGGAATGAAGAAATAAAACTGGGCCCTCTAAAATAAATGTGTCTTTCTGTTTTTTCAATAGTGACCACACGCTATTGATCAACTTAAGCCCTTTTTAAACAGAGACACTGGCAAAAAGGTGGCTTGAAATGTGGCTTTGCTGGTTCCAGATTGGAAGCACTTTGAGCTGACATTTTTGTATGAAAGGTGCTATACAAATACATTTTATTATTATTATTATTATTATTATTATTATTATTATTATTATTATTATTATTATTATTATTATTATTATTATTATTATTATTATTATTATTATTATTATTATTATTATTATTATTATTATTATTATTATTATTATTATTATTATTATTATTATTATTATTATTATTATTATTATTATTATTATTATTATTATTATTATTATTATTATTATTATTATTATTATTATTCACACTGCTCTCTCTCTCTCTCTATATATATATATATATATATATATATATATATATATATATATATATATATATATATATATATATATATATATATATATATATATATATATATATATATATATATATATATATATATATATATATTGAGCAGGGCCGTTAACGGCGTTAACGTGCTGCATTAACGCTATACTAGTATCGCGCAATAATATAATTAACGCATTAATCTAAAAATAAAAAAAAAAATAAAAAAAAATTACATTTTTTTTTTTTACCTTTATTTACCCAGGGTAGGTTCGCTGAGCACAGATGCTCTTTTTCAGGAATGCCCTGCTTCACATTCACACAGTTCCATTCACACCTGGGAGCTGCCCAGTACAACCACAGTTGACACCATTGGCCACTGAGCAACTCCACTGGAGCAGTTGATTCAAGCCATGTCACATAGTTCAAGTTTGAAATGATTCTTTCTGTTTTGCTCCTGAGAGTGCTAGATACTGTACTGTACTGGTAATATTATTTATTTGTGTTAACTTCTGAATAAAACAACTTATTAAACACAAGTACATCTTATTGAACATTATTTTGATATTTCATTACCAATTATCATAGCAAAACAGCTTTTTCAAACAGTCTGTAATGCATTTTGGAAACGGGAGATGGGCTCATGGTGTAATGGGCCACCTGGCCTGAGAAACATAAGGAGGAAAGAAAAAGTAAGGACTTACTTCTGGTCATTATTTGGGTAGAACACACATATTTTGAATGACTTCGGCAGGTTTTTTTTTTTTTTTTTTGAGCCATTTTAATCCAGGATTGCAGATAGATTAATCTAGATTAAAAAAAATTATCTATGCCCACCTCTAATATATATATATACATATATATATATATATATATATATATAAAAATATATATATATTTTGTTTAATATAAGAAAGAAACATTTAAAATATGCTGCAAGATATAATTTTTTGAAAGAAAAAACAAATGTTTGATGTTTTTTTACTCAAAACTGTACTCCTGAATTATTTTATCCTTTAAGGCTTTTTTAAATCTCCCCTGAGAAGTACACAACTTCAACCCGTCTAAGGCTATTCCATTTAACGCTTGAGTGCCAGCGCTTTAGTCAATGAGAGGACATAGTCTATTTGCCATCCCATAGAGCCCCATTGTGAACCCGTAAATTTCGGAACCACCAAAGTTTTATGATGGATATGGATAGTACGGGTCCCCAGCACTCAGAAACTGCCGGATGCTAAGTTGTAAATGTTGGGCAACTTTTTTTATTTGCATAATTAGCACACATTTGCATAATCACCTAAATGGCCAAATCTCAGAAACTACTTGATCAATTTCAACAATGTTGGAGTTGTTTTGGGGGTTATTCGGGATACTGAATCCAGTTATATATCGTATTTGCTTTCGCGTCCCGCTCTGAGCCTTATGAGATACCCCTTATCTCCTATGATACCTAATGTATCTCCCACGAAACAACTACATGCACCCAACCTGTATGGGGCCCCGCCCCTATGGTGGCATAGCCCATATAACCGTGACTCTGGTCACCAAACACCCTTCCTCTATTTTCGTCCCAGCGTACTGGCTGCGTGCACCATACGTAACTAGCAGGATGAAAAAGATCAGAGTCATAATGTTGAAAGCTTACCGGAGGTTGCTGGCCCCTGGCATCTTCGACGCATGTTTTCGGCGACACGACGGGCCTATATTGATGTTCCTCGTCTGATGACAGCAGATCGAGGTTCAGCTGTACAAGATTGGCTGTCGGGCCAGCTTGTACTCAGGTAGGCCCTGTGTCTTCAGGCATGGGTATTAGTGTTAGTAATGCTGGTTTGTTTTGTTACACAACCATGTTGTGTGTTGGCGCCGGGGGCAGGATGGTTTGGTGAACGTTCACTGCAGGGAACGGTTTCCAAGCTGTCTTGGGCGTGCTACTAAACATCTAATGCTATGCTACATGCTATCGCTAATGCCACATGCTATTACTACTGCTAACTGCTACGCTGTTCTAATGTCTCCGCCGTGAGATGTTGTCACTTCTCCCTCCTCTTGCCCGGTTCATCAATGAAGGTCAGTCGGTAGCTGTTGTGGGTTTTTTTTCTGAGTCCTATTTACCTTTTTTCGGGTAAATGGGTTGACAACAGGGTAGGCCGTGGCTAGGTTGCCTAGCCAGGTATGTTACCTTGTGTTCCGGCGGGGTCTGTTGAACGGTGTCCCCATCTGGGGCGATGCGTGAGCTCGGCGGTGTAGCAGTAGAGCTATATTACTGCAGGATGGGACTTGACGGCGGGTTATGGCTCAGCTGGCTAGTTCCTATCCACATTGGCGTCGGGTAGTGGGGCTATGGGTCCAGCCGACATGGTAAACATGTTGCGTGTCTGTGCGCAGGCGATTGTTGATCTGGGTCCCACATCGCCTCACGCTAGGCTGTAGTAGTATAAGGGCAGGGCCGCCTGGGAGAAATGTGAGGCCCTGTGCGAATTTAAACGCGAGGCCCCCCACCCCCTGAGGCGGCCCTGTGTAGTGGGCTATTGTTTCGTTCTGTCACTCTGCTATGAGAAGGTCTGTCTTGCTACAGTTTTCTCTCCTATCAACCATTCATACTGACGGTCAATCGGTATACTGGGGGAGTAGTGCGGGGGGGGGGCTTTGTTTACCTTTTTTGGTAAATGGGCTAAACTAGGGCTGGTGTGCTGTTGTGAATATTTTGAATGAAGGCGGGACTAGTTCGCTCTGGTCCGCCTCCCCTTAACTTTGTGTGTATGGGTTTGCTCATTCTACAGTATTTGTGGTTTAGTTCTTTTATTCATTTAACCATTTCATGGTGCACACCACAGTGGAGGTTGCTGTTTGCAATCACCACTGGTGCTCCGTGTTAACATCAGTCCTTTGTTTTTGACATATTGAAACAGTGCCCCGCCCGGCCGACGCCATGGGTGGGTCGGCCTGGCGAGTGGCTGGTGGGCTGTTAAAGCTTGTACCGCCACGGTATGGAATTGGCAACGATTAGAACTGTGTTCGAATTGCTGTTTTTTTCTATTAAAAAAATGGTGTCTGGTGGAGGGGCCTTGAGGGCCAGCCGACGTCGACACATCGCGCGAGGTTGTTGACGTTATTAGCTTTGACCCAGCCGCAAGCTATAACCGCTCAGGGTTCCCCTCTCCGCAGGGGATTTTGGTCTTCTGCTGGAGCGCGGGCGGTATTGTCCTAGGCCCTACACCACCTCACACCGCGCAGCCAGAAGAAGAGAGAGCACGGCCTCGTCAGCGGCGATGACGAGGCCGTCAACAGGCGGCCATGTTTTCCCCCGCCGGAGGTATCCTGGGCGTTGATTCGACAGGTGTCCACCAGGCCGATCTGGTGGCCTTGGCGGCCGAGGGATCGGCCATGTAGGATGGGTTCGGCTTGAACAAACAAGCCGTCACCGTCCTGCCGCGAGCAGCCCGCTCTCCGATCACTCCCTTCCCCAACACCAGCGGAAAAAGTGGGCTCTGATCGTTTCCTTTGGCTGCGGGCCGCGTGCCTTCGTTGATGCGCGGGCGGCCCCCCTTTCGCTTTTCATGGGGACAGGGGCTGACACCCAGTTGATGGCTGAGCCTGGGTCTGTCCGTGAGAATGTTGTGCTGTCAAGCGGCTCCCACACCTTGAACTGTGTTGGTTGAGCCTGGTGTTACGTCTGTCAACTTAAGTGTTGTCAGCAGGGGGGCTCGAAACCTTTTGAGGCACACAGTGCGGGCTTCCCCGGCCTCGCCTTCGCCAGGCCAGGTATCATGTTGGTGCCTCCCACTCCTGAAATATTGGCAAGTGGTCGCAGCTCACATGATTTGGGGTGGTAGTAATATCACTGCAGGGCTACGGTGTGTAGGAACCCATGGGGGCCTTACACCTTGCATGTCCGGCTGCAGAACAACTCCTCAGCATGTTCTGGAGGGGTGTTCAGTGGGGGGGCTTTTTTCATCGGAAGCCCCCCGTATCAGACCGGCCCTGTCTGTCGGGGTTCCCCCTTGGGTGCGTTTGCCTCGTGGGTTGTGTCAGGGTCAGATGTTCCAACACGGAATGCGCTGCTCGCACGGTTCCAGGTTTGGCTACGCACAGCGGGCGGGACCGGGCCAACTATCTACAGTTCCTGGCGGACCTGCGCCACGTGACGGCGGGTGCGTTGGGAGTGTCGTCACATATGACTACGGCAGTACCATATGTCGAGGTGGATGGAGAGAACGCTGAGGCGGGGACTTGTGTTTACACAACCCCACCCGTTTTCAGGTTTGGTACAGACCCCATTGTCAGGGTCTCCAGCAGTGACAGCTCTGGTCAACGAGATCCAATCTCTGTGAACGAAGCAAGCCATCGTCGTGGCGTTCTCCTCCCGGTGTTCTCTGCCTGAGAAGTCGGGAGGGAGGGGTGTAAGACCCAGGCTGGACCTGTCCCATGGGAAGGTTCAGCATTTTTTGGATCGTCTCCTACCTGTTGAACACTGTCAGGTGGGGGTCTGGTTCTCCTCCATAGACCTGTAGGATGCGTATGCGCATCTCCGATCTTCCATCCTAGGGCTTACCTACGCTTCGTTTGCAGGGTTAGCGTAGGAGTACCAGAGGCTGCCGTTCGGTTTTCTCTGGCTTCCCGCATCTTCACCAAGTGCGTGGAGGCCGCACTGGGGCCTCTGCGTCGTCAGGGGTTACGGAGTGTTCTGCCCTGATGACGTTCTGGTCCTTCGCGGTCAAGGTGGATCGTCAGGTCTCGTACCAGGCAGGTGTCTACCAGCCTGGGGTTGCTGTAGACTGGAAGTAGAGTACTCCTCTTCCCAGTCAACGGTTGGAGGGCTATGGGCATCCATCTCAGAGCGTGTTGTCAACACGCTTGGGAGGTTCCGTCCTAGGACGGTTACGGCGCTGTCTCACGTCGCATTTTCACCGACGCCTCCCTCGCTGGTGACGCGTTGGGCCAACGCAGTAGGGGGCAGCTGGCAAACCATGCTGCCCGGTCTGCGCTACGTTCAATGTGTTGGTGTTGAAAGCGGTCCTTCTGTTCCACAAATGGTGTTGATCAGGACAGACGATACGACGTCAGTGTCGTGTATCGACAGACAGGGAGGAGTACGCTCCCCCTGTCTGCACCAGGCGGCGGGCGGCTGGCTATGGGCGTCCTCCATCTGCGCGGCCTGAGGGCTCCCCACATCCCCGGCAGGGAGAATGTGGGTGCAGGTGTACTGTCGTGGGGCGGTCCTCATCCTGACGGGTGAGGATTACGTCTGGACATGGCCAGGCAGGTCTGGGACCGATGCCGTGCCGCCAGGGATTCTTCCCCATACATCTGTTAGGTCAGTTGTTGGGACGGGTACGTTGAGGGGCGCAGGTTCTTGATCCTGATGGTGTTACCATCCGGTATGCGCATGCTCCCTCCACTGTCGCGCTTACGCGGGCAGATGACGTATGTTCCAAGTGTGGTGTAAGGCGGGGGGCCGGGACTCAGTCTCCTGCCCCCTGGATGCTGTCCTTAGTTACCTCCAGTCTCTCCTTGATAGACTGTCGGCTTCGACGGTGAGGGTATATGCAGCAGCTATATCCTCCTATCATGAGGGGTTTGAGGGGATGTCTTGTTCAGCCACCCTCTTGTGAAGCGTTTCCTGCTTGGCGCTTGACGCGTTAAGCCGGTGCAACGCTCCTTGGCTCCGACTTGGGATCTTCAATTGGTCCTCGGTCGGTTGTCCTTGGCCCCGTTTGAGCTGCTCGAGCAGGCGCCGTTGGGACAGCTGTCCTTCAAGACCGCGTTCCTACTGGCTGTCACTTCCGCTAAACGCGTAGGTGAGCTCTGTGCTCTTTCGGTACGTCCAGAGTGCCTGTCTTTTCGGACCGATTGCGGTGCCACTCTGCGACCTAATCCTGCTTTCGTGCCTAAGAATATCCGGAGTTCCTTCCGCTCCCGGGATATTGTGGTTCAGGCGTTTCGTCCTCCTCCTCACACTAGTGAGTTAGATGTGGGCCTTCACCTGTCATGTCCAGTCCGTGCTTTGGGGATTTACCTCAGCCGTACTCAGGACTTCAGGGTTACCGACCAGCTTTTTGTCTGTTACGGTGGGGCTCGTGCTGGTAAGGCACTGTCGAAGCAGCGCCTGTCCCATTGGTTGTGCAAGGGCATTACCCTCTGCTACACGTTGGCTGGGCAGGATCCCCCTGGGGGCGTCAGGGCGCACTCCCGTCCTTGGTCGGGTAGCAGGAGTGTATGGGTATGGGCCACAGTGTGTTGAGTCACACGTGGTTCCGCCTGTACGGTGTGTTCAAGGGGTTCTGGTTCCCTCTTGTTCGCATTCAGGTGGAGTTGACTGCGCCCCCCCTTCGTTAAGAATGATGGGGTGACAGGGCTCCCCGCACCCCTTGATGTGGGCTTACGGGTCCTCAGGGGGTACATTTGTCGGGTCTCGCGTCCGCTCTTCCCCATATCTTATAAGGCTCAGAGCGGGACGCGAAAGCAAATACGATATATAACGATAGGTTATGTAGATAACCTAGTTATATTAGTATTGGCTGAGCGTCCCGCTCTGCGCGGCCCTGAGTTCCCTCTTGAGGGATCTTTTCCTGGGACGGGATTTGGCGAGGAAGGGTGTTTGGTGACCAGAGTCACGGTTATATGGGCTATGCCACCTGGGGCCCCATACAGGTGGGGTGCATGTAGTTGTTTCGTGGGAGATACATTAGGTATCATAGGAGATAAGGGTATCTCATAAGGCTCAGAGCGGGACGCTCAGCCAATACTAATATAACTAGGTTATCTACATAACCTATCGTTATGATACTTAAGAGAGGAAAAAAGTTTCAAAATTGCAATATTTACTGGAATTTACCAAATTTTGGTGAAATTTTTTATGAATTTTCTGTTTATAAATGTTTCAGAAGATGCATAATTTATAGATAATTTTCATGGAATGTTCAATTGTAAACAGAATGATAATAATAATAATAACTTTAATTTGTAGATCGCCTAATAGACCACTACACTTCCGCGTTACATTGAAATCGGGGAGGAGATTGCGGGGGGAGCAAATGAATGAATGTGGATGAGAGCCGTGATGTAAGTGGTTGCATTCCTAATCGATCGAACTAAATCGGCAGAGAAAAAGCCCATTTTTAAGCACCTATTCCCCATGCACATGTGCAGATTGCCCACGGATTGTGACGCCACGCACACCGGCCCTGGACTGTTCCATGAGAGGGGCGAGCTTCGGTGGCCAGTGTCCTTTCAGCCGAACAGGATAATGAAACAATGATCCCACTAAATGGCCATACGCGTCTTATGGGGACATAGGTGCTTAAAAATAGGCTTTTTCTCATCCGATTTAGTTCTGATCGATTAGGAATGGGTCGCGCCGTGTTCAGGAGATTCAGGCGCATACAAGTCTATTCGATCATGTCTCCAGCACCCCCACAGCCGTAGCTGCAATCACTTACATCACGGCTCTCATCCACATTCATTAATTTGCTCCCCCCGCTATCTCCTCCCCGATTTCAGAATCCCGGAAGACTATTGTTGATGAGTTGTTATGAAGAGCTGGCTACAATCCAGGAACATACAATGGTAAACCACTATCCATATCTTCTTCATTCCTGGTTGTGTCTGTGTGAAATCACCCCCCAAACAGTTTCAAATGTTCTCGAGGTCATGTCCTACAAAGTATCCTCTATACAGTCTGCCCCATTGTTCTGACCAGGATTATTACGTTAATTTTGGCCTCCTTGCTGACGTGGACGAGAAACCCATCTATAGGCCTAGTTATCAAATTCTTGGTTTGCAATGGTTTTGCACCTTGTGGGTAAATAAAAACCCAGTTTTCATCTACAACTCCTGTTTCCTCATTGTCTCACTGCTTGGTCCCTAACAAGGAGAAATGGGCATTCTAAACACTCTGTGCAAGGCCTCTATTAGGCGGTAAATTGTTCTTTGTTTTCACAATGTGTGCCCTCTATCGTATCAAGATACATATTCCATGTGTATGGAATAACACTCACCTTTAACATTCACTTTAAACACTTTTTAACACTACACCATATTGTATCTATTTATTAGTAAAAGATTTGCACTACCTCTCTAACTCATCTTTGCATTTGTTTGCATTGTGTACTTGTACTAGTTTGTATATTTTGTATAGTGTTTGGTCTTTATTTTTTTTAACTTTTTTACTGTCTGAAGCACAATCTCAGGGGGCTCATACAGAACCAAGCATTTCACTGTAATGTACATGTACCTTATATGTGACAAATAAGCTGGTCAGGAAGGCCAGTAACATGGTGGGAGTGGAGCTAGACTCTTCCTCTGTCAGAGAGGAAGGTCAAATATGAATTTATAATTAAAATTGATTATAATTTATTACTGTATCTACAAATCCGTCTGTTTAATCATCTTCCCTTTATTCCTTTGCTTAGATTTTTTGTGTACACTTGATCTCAAGAAGGTGCTGAATGAGTTCAGTGAGCGGAATATCTTGCGGCGCAATTGTAACATCATGTTATTCACCGGCACATATGCAAAATGACGTTGTAGAAGTGGAGCAATCTTCCATTTACTTAGGCATGTACCTTTAGGCAAAATTATCATTTCCTTATCTTGGTTGAAAGAGACATTGAATACAAACTGGTAGGCTTTTACTCTTAGCATGAAAAATTATGTACCTTGTACCACAGAATCACCATAAAGTCACAATTTGGGTCTAAAAAAATATGCAGCACAGAAATAAACATGTGTACTCGTGTCACTATTCTCTGGCCCACAATAACCTTTTCAAAGTGGCCTTCTTACTTTTGAATAAAAGCATAAAAATCGACCAACAAAATATTGGTTGACTAAAACCAAAACTAACCCTTGGACAAATGTTGATGCATGTCTATCATCATGCTTTAATTTTCTGTGATTGGTTAATTCAACCGTCACCCATGTGTGGCACCCCATGGGGCAGAACGCGTGAATATTAAAGGCAACCAACTTGTGTTCAGCTTTTCGTTCAGCGTTTCTCTGATTGGCCACACGGCCAATCAATCAATCCACTAGCACACGCCCTTGCGGCAAGAGAGACGCGGCAGAAGCGAACCAGCGGTGTTCTGTTGTGTGACTGTACTACAGCGGTGTTCTGTTGTGTGACTGTACTAAACTCTTCCACCACATGACCGACATTTGACATACAGTACACCTCCTATCTATGTTGGGATTATGTTTGGTCATGACAAAACAATAAAAATCGCTACTGTTAGTAATGCTGCCACCACCCACTTCAATGACAGAGCTCTCATATTTGCGAATGCATAAACTATATCTTAAATTATGGCGATGTGTCTAATATGGCTGTCGCGAAGTCATTGATAAGCGACAGCCATATTAGACACATAGCCATAATTTAAGATATAGTTTATGCATTTGCAAAATATGAGAGCGCTGTCATTGAAGGGCTTCTACAATGGAGGAACGGCCGCTGCTGCTGCTGGAGCTGAACCGAGTCAAGCCGCGGGCGGCGCACGGAAGCCGGGGATAAACCACCGCGTCGCCCCGCTGGCGCTTCAGGCTCAGCAGCCTCCACGGGCGAAATAACATATAACGTTACAGTTCCACACTGATGTACAGTGAGTGTCTAATATGGCTGTCGCGAAGTCATGCCTCTCCCTCTGAAAGCCCATCCACGCTGTGTATCATAGAGACATAGAGCACTGGGTTTTATCACTGGAGATATATTTCTCACTCACCATTGTATTTTGCGCCATCTGACAATATCATAATGATGTGTTTTCTATATTATATCCACAATCATTCATCTAAAAAATTGTATGGGCTTTGATTAAACATGTAACCTACACCTACTGTAACTTACTGTACCTCTGCTTCCTACAGCACAGCAGGTAATGGCGTTAATCAATGGAACGCGAAACATAATAACGTTACGCTTTCTAGTTCAGCGCATTTCATAACTGTATGGGCTTTGTTTATACACGAGTGAATCTGGTAGTTGGTTGTTAAAAACGCGAAACATAATAACGTTATGCTTTCTAGTTCAGCGCATTTCATAACTGTATGGGCTTTGTTTATACACGAGTGAATCTGGTAGTTGGTTGTTAAAAACGCGAAACATAATAAAACGCGAAACATAATAATGTTACGCTTTCTAGTTCAGCGCATTTCATAACTGTATGGGCTTTGTTTATACACGAGTGAATCTGGTAGTTGGTTGTTAAAAACGCGAAACATAATAACGTTACGCTTTCTAGTTCAGCGCATTTCATAGCGCTCCACTGCTACCGCAGCTGAACACAAGTTGGTTGGAACAGCAGCCCAACACAAGTGCGTTGGAACAGCAGCCCAACACAAGTGCGTTGGTACACAAGTTGGTTGCCCGCGCTGCCGCTCGCTTGCTCCTTGGATTTCATTTGGGACGTGGGACGACTGCCGCTTGCCTGCGCGTGGGGGCGGGGGGGCGCGGCCAATCAGAGAAAAGCCGAACACAAGTTGGTTGTCTTTAATATTCACGCGGGCAGAACAGCAGAGACCCAGGCTGGTGATAACCTGCAGCACCCAGGACAGCTTCCCTGTGGCTGGACAGGGCACATTGAGTCAGCACCACGGCCAGCGCCAAAAAGGGAAAAACTAGGTCAAGTGGTAGAGAGGGGGAGATTATTATCCCATGCAAGCACTGCAGAACCACTGGCAGATGGACTTGGACTCACCTGTGAGCAATTACTAATCAGGCCTCACCTGTGAGCCATTAGCACTCAAGCCACTTCATCTAGGATCAGTCAGTAGCAGAGGAGGACAGCTGGGGACCAGAGGCAGCCAGACAAGTCCTCACAGCAGAGGGAATTGGCCCAGTGTCGAGGTGGACAAGCTGCCCCAAAATCTCTGGGCAAGAAAACAGTGGCTCGCTGCTCTCTTTCTTCTCTCCTCTGTAACCACCCTGCCACCGGTGCCCAGCTAGATGAGGCATAAAAGCAGATTCATACTTTATTTCAGCGTTCACTGCGTCCACAGTGTCACCACGCACGTTAGGGCTGACCAGAATGCTTTGAAGCTTAAATCACTACATCAGCATAAGAAATAATAATCACTTGTAGAAATAATTAGACAACATTTATCTTTAGAATCAGTTCTTCTCGGACGACGACATCATACCTGAGAAAACATGTCTGCCTCACAGCTCTCATTTACCTACTGCATTGAAACCTTTGAAACCTTGATTATAATTTGATTCAATTATAATCACTACTGAAGCTTCGAGGCCAAACAAATGGTAATCGAGACAGCCCCTAGTTAAGTCATTGATAGTTGCCATAGCGACTGCAACTACTGCAGCGTGGTCTGCGTGGCCTTGTTCCTGTTGTTACAACATTTGGGAGGTCCACTCAATCAAACCCGGATTTTTTTTTTTAAATGCACTATCCAGAAACAACCTACAGATCAACAGACATTACATGATCATTCAAACATGAGGAGGGTTTTGCTTGAGGGGACTTTAGGAAGTGACAGACGCTGTTACAGAGGATCAAAGTTGTGACTTTCCAGTTACAGAACTGTCCTAATCAGCAGGCCACCCTATCTTCCACCTAATAGGGAACAAACAGATGTCTCAGTATCGCAAAACCAAATATGTGCTTCTCCTGATATATGTCTTGAAGCTGTGAGTGTGAGCCCACTGGCTACTGTGCGTGACGAACTTCAAAACCATTTCTTCTATTTAGCTACTTGTAAATGTAGTAGTGCACTCATGGTGGAGGAGATGGATAGACTGCTGAGCAGGTGGTAAGGAGGTGGGTGTGGGATGTCGGTACCATATCCTGCTAAGAGGAGGTGTGTAACATCTTAACAAGCGGGCAGAAAAGTGGCAATATTTTACTTGAACTTGAGGACTGCATACTTTTTTCAAACCAAAATACTATACTTTATACTTATAGCACATACATGAGCCTGGTCTCTTTTGAAAGATAAGATACAATAAAGAAAATTCACTTTTAGTGCTAATGAAATAGAGTAACATAGGTCTGCGCTTGAGTTGTAGAAAAACTTGTTACTCAAATTTGTCTGCAGTAGTTGCAATATCCAAAAGTATATTTCCAAAGAAATTGGTATGGCTGGAAATACATACTGGGTCCATAGGCTGAGGTATAGTTTACATTTACATTTAGTCATTTAGCTGACGCTTTTATCCAAAGCGACTTACAAGTTCTGTACAACAAGCCATCAGGAAGGGCACAACTCTATCAGCTGAGCAACAATGTTCATCAAAGTGTTGAGTGCTACAGTGTAGGTTAGTTTATTAGGACAAGTGCATGACAGTACGGTTAGTTAGGGTTAGATTTTTTTATTGTTTTTTTTTTTTTTTTATTATTCAGATAATGGTTGAAGAAGTGCGTCTTTAGTCGACGGCGAAAGATTGGACGTGATTCGGCTGTCCTAACTGGGGTGGGTAGTTCATTCCACCATTGTGGGGCAAGGACTGAGAATAGGCGACTTCTCTTTGATGACCCTCCCGGAGCTTGGATAGGAGTAGGTCTGAGGCGGACAGAAGATGCAGAGCGTAGGGGTCTTGAGGGTGTGTAGTTAGAGACCATTGACCGGAGGTAGGCGGGAGCGGTTCCCTTTGCCGCACGGTATGCTAGGTCGAGGGCCTTGAAGCGGATTCGTGCAGCAATGGGGAGCCAGTGCAGGTCCCTAAGAAGTGGGGTGACATGGGCCGACTTCGGTAGGTTTGAGATCAGGCGGGCCGCTGCGTTCTGAATGAGTTGAAGAGGCTTAGTGGCAGTGGCCGGGAGGCCAGCGAGCAGTGCATTGCAGTAGTCGAGGCGGGAGATGACTGTTGATTGGACGAGGAGTTGGGTGGCTTCTTTTGTCAGGAAGGGGCGTATCCTTCTGACGTTGCTCAGGAGGAATCGGCAGGTTCTGGTCGTCGCTGCGATGTGAGCAGAGAAGTTCAACTGGTCGTCGAGGACAACACCAAGGTTCTTGGCGGTCGGGGACGCAGTCACAGCTGTATTCTCGACTGTGATTGAAAGGTCGGTTAGGGGGGAGGATTTGGCCGGCAGGTGGAGCAATTCTGTTTTGCTTAGGTTCAGTTTGAGGTGGTTGGACGTCATCCAGGCTGAGATGTCGGACAGACAGGCCGAGATCCGCTCAGAGACGTGGATATCTGAGGGAGGGAAGGAGAGGAAGAGTTGAGTATCGTCGGCATAACAATGGTAGGAGAAGCCATGAGACGTGATAATGTTACCCAGTGATTTAGTGTAGAGGGAGAAGAGAAGGGGTCCTAAAACCGAGCCCTGGGGGACACCCGTCCGCAGGGGGCGGGTGGCCGACAGGGTCCCTCTCCATGACACTTGGTAGGAGCGGTCATTGAGGTATGATGACAGCCATGTCAGCGCAGAGCCAGCCACTCCCATTCCTGCGAGGGCCGCAAGGACGATCTGGTGGTTGACTGTGTCGAAGGCTGCAGATAGATCTAGGAGAATCAGGACAGAGGAGAGGCCTTTCGCTTTTGCTAAGTGAAGTGCCTCTGTGACCGCAATGAGGGCTGTCTCTGTGGAGTGACCAGTCCTGAAGCCTGACTGATTAGGGTCTAGGAGGTCATTCTGTAAGAGATAAGCAGTAAGTTGGTTGGATACAGCACGTTCAAGTGTTTTAGAAAGGAAGGAGAGAAGAGAGACAGGACGGTAGTTGCCTATGACGGTAGGGTTCAGGGTTGGTTTTTTTATGAGCGGCGTGACTCTGGCTTGTTTTAGGGAGGTGGGGACCACCCCCGAGTTGAGTGAGGAGTTGATGGTTGCAGTTAGGAATGGGAGGATGTCTGGTGCTATGGTCTGGAGGAGTGGGGAGGGTAGCTGGTCCAGCTGGCAAGTAGTCGGACGGGTATAGTGTAGTACATGTCCAAATTTGATAAATATCCGTTCAGAAATGAGTGATTAGGAGTGATTTTGGTATAAATGTGAGAAAAAAAAGCTCTGCCGGTTTCAGTTTTATCATAGACTCCAATGCATTCGGCGCATATTTTACTTCCTGTTTTCGCTCGTGACTTTTCATCTAGATCCCTGATTCCCTGATTCATTGGAAAGCCACACTCATTGGTTACAACCCTGTCCAATCATTTTCGAGATCGCCAAATGATTGACGGAGCTAGAGCCTTGGGAGTCGGGAGTGGTATTCGAAAAAATTAAAAGTCTGCCGTGTACTTTGGCGCATGCCTCACATATCGGCATGTAACTCGAGAACCGCTGAACGGATTCTGTCGACAGCAAATGGCAATCGACAGGCAACAAATAAGGCTTTAATTCGATATATATATTGTATTAAAAGATATGCACACCCGAGCCGCTAGAGGTTGCCAAAGTGGTGTGTCGCGCCGGTGGGCACTTCGTCCTTAAGAGGTGCCTGTTAAGAGTGTAAACTGCTACAGTAACAGGCGGTGTATACTGCTAAGAGGAGGTGTGTATACTGCTAAGAGGAGGTGTGTATACTGCTAAGAGGAGGTGTGTATACTGCTAAGAGGAGGTGTGTATACTGCTAAGAGGAGGTGTGTATACTGCTAAGAGGAGGTGTGTATACTACTAAGAGGAGGTGTGTATACTGCTAAGAGGAGGTGTGTATACTGCTAACATGAGGTGTGTATACTGCTAAGATGAGGTGTGTATACTGCTAACATGAGGTGTGTATACTGCTAAGAGGAAGTGTGTATACTGCTAACATGAGGTGTGTATACTGCTAAGAGGAGGTGTGTATACTGCTAACATGAGGTGTGTATACTGCTAACATGAGGTGTGTATACTGCTAAGAGGAGGTGTGTATACTGCTAACATGAGGTGTGTATACTGCTAACATGAGGTGTATATACTGCTAAGAGGAGGTGTGTATACTGCTAAGAGGAGGTGTGTATACTGCTAATAGGAGGTGTGTATACTGCTAACATGAGGTGTGTATACTGCTAAGAGGTGTGTATACTGCTAAGAGGAGGTGTGTATACTGCTAAGAGGAGGTGTGTATACTGCTAAGAGGAGGTGTGTATACTGCTAAGAGGAGGTGTGTATACTGCTAAGAGGAGTTCAAGTTTCAAGTTTCTTTAATAGTTGTCATACAGAAGTACAGAATACTTTCATACAAAATGCTTCTTACTGTTACGCTCCAGAGACTGTGCTAGACAAGATAGTATAAAATAACATAGTATAGCATGTAATTTAGAAGAAGAAAATGAGGTCACAGTGTTCGGTATAGACATATGTACAATGTTCTGAGTTACCATATAATATACAATACTATGCAGTGTACTAATGTACAGTACTATATAGTGCAAAGCAGAAATGGGATGAGGTACAATTTAGGTACAATTTACAGTAAGGTGTACGAGTTGTAGTGCAATCCTTCATCAATAAATATAAAGTGTGGGGAGTGGGTGCTACAGTGTGTTTGTTTAAAGTGGGTGTGTGCTATAAAGTGTGTGGAGTGGGTGCTACAGTGTGTTTGTTTAAAGTGAGTGTGTGCGTGTGGATGTGTGTGCTATGTGCGTTTGGTGGTTTGTTGTTGTGTAGTGTTCATTGTTCGTTTAGCAGCCTGATGGCCTGGGGATAGAAGCTTCTTCTGAGTCTTTCTGTTCTCGCCTTGAGACTCCGGTATCGCTTGCCTGACCGCAGCAGTTCAAAGAGGCAGTTGTTCGGGTGACTGGAGTCTTTAATGATTCTCTTAGCCTTGCCCTTGCAACGCTTGTTGTAAATGTTCTGGAGGGTGGGGAGCCCCCCTCCAATTGTGCATTCGGCTGAATGTGTCACGCTTTGTAGTCTGCTTCGGTCTTGTGCAGTGCTATTCCCAAACCAGGAGGTGATGTTGCCGGTCAAGATGCTCTCTATTGTACATGAGTAGAAGTTCTTAAGGATCTTCTGACTGACTTGGAACTTCTTTAGGCGCCTGAGGAAGTAGAGGCGTTGTCGTGCCTTCTTCACAACACTGTCAATGTGTGTGGTCCATGTCAAGTCCTCGGATATGTAGGCTCCGAGGTACTTAAAGCTGTTGACTCTCTCAACCGGTGCCCCGTCGATGCTGAGGGGGCTGTAGTCCTTGACCCCCGACCTCCTGAAGTCCACAATCATCTCCTTTGAGGAGGTGTGTATACTGCTAAGAGGAGGTGTGTATACTGCTAAGATGAGGTGTGTATACTGCTAACATGAGGTGTGTATACTGCTAAGAGAAGGTGTATATACTGCTAACATGAGGTGTGTATACTGCTAAGAGGAGGTGTGTATACTGCTAACATGAGGTGTGTATACTGCTAAGAGAAGGTGTGTATACTGCTAACATGAGGTGTGTATACTGCTAAGAGGAGGTGTGTATACTGCTAACATGAGGTGTGTATACTGCTAAGAGAAGGTGTATATACTGCTAACATGAGGTGTGTATACTGCTAAGAGGAGGTGTGTATACTGCTAACATGAGGTGTGTATACTGCTAAGAGAAGGTGTGTATACTGCTAACATGAGGTGTGTATACTGCTAAGAGGAGGTGTGCATATTGCTGAGAAAGTGGCATTAAAGTTGGCCAAAATATCACATCACAAATTATGTTTAACTTTGTGTTGTTTTTGTGTCTGTGTGTGTGTGTGTGTGTGTGTGCGTGCGTGCGTGCGTGCGTGTGTGTGTGTGGCTATTATTTTACCAAACAGTATTACCAAACAGTACAAAGTAACTGGTAACAATATAGTATTCCATTTGCAGCATCTAAACTATAGGCCTAAAATGAAATTAATGGCTACACATTTCAGTTCATTAATCATTTCATCATTTCACTTCTACAAGGTCCATTTGCATGTTCTTGGTATCTAGGGACATATATGGACCTCAGTGAATGTATTCCAAGTGTCAGAAATAGTGTGTCTATTACTAGGCTTGCTTAAATCGTGGACAAAGGAGAATATGAATTATGATTTTTCTTTGCATCTTTGACAGTGAATAACACCATGCTAAAAACGACCAGACATGAAGAACTGCCACTGAGCTTGTTCAGTACCCTCTTGAGATCAGGTGTACAAAAAATCTAAGGAAATTAATAAAGGAAAGATGATTAAACTGAAGGTTTTGTAGATACAGTACTGAATTTCAATGCAATTTGAAATATTATTATAGAATATAGAATAGCAGGCCTATAAATTACCTTATTATAGCCAATTCGCAGATGTATGGATTGTGCCAAATCTTATCTTTCAAATGGAAGAGTTCAATTTGGATTTAGTATCACCAGGCGTGCATGAAGAACAGAGAATGAAATCTACTGTATGTACGGGTATGGGTTCTTACCTATCTCGATGTGATTTATCTAGAGATATCTACCGGAATAATTTTAGGTGTCAATGAAGCCAGCATAGCAATCTGGTTAGATGTGGTGGAGAGGATAAAGGTTAGCATATGAATTTGTAATTCCTGGTGTTAAACGGAATAATGGATGGATTGTCCAAGAGGGAGAGCGAGCAAGAGCATAGGTATTGTATTGTATTTATTATGGGTGGGTAAATATTTTAATCTACATTTATTTTGATTTAAGTACTGGACTGTCATTATTGTTATTATTGTGTCAATCATAGTCCTGTGATTTATTGTGGATTCTGTTTATGTATTGTGTGTCTGGTTTTATGTAAAAAAGGGGAAAATAAAAAACATTTGTTCAAAAAAAAAATTTACAGTAGGTTTCTTATTCTTGCAAGAGTTCAGCCATTTTGAAACTGATTTCAAATATGATTGTTGCTAAATGCTCAAAATAGGGGAGACAAACTAACTGTGCTCTGCCAATAATGTTCAGTTTTGTGGTATATTATCCCGAGTATTAAGAGATATAAAAAAAATTCATACAGAAGTAATTTGCTTGAAGTCACCTAGAGGACTTTGGGAAGTGTATATATTTTTTATTCCAACGCTCATTGAAAGCTCTGGATGTCCTCTTCAAAATGGCGTCAAACTGACTACAATTACCGACGGCCTCTTTTTAAAAATGGCTGACTTTCGTGATCAAAACAACACAAAAATGACTACTGAAATCACTTTAACCTATTGGTAAACTAACGCATTGATGATAATATACATTATAACTGCTGTTGTGACATGGTTGTGATGTTTATACTTGAATACGTTTGAAAAATAAAACGTTAATTTTGTCAGACAGTCTGTAGAGCTTGATTTATGACGTGATGTCATCTACGGTCTGGTGGCGGATAGCACGGGCGGAAGAAGTTAATTAAGTAAAAGTGTAAAAGTAAGAGTGATTATGGTGAAAGTTATGAATAGAAAAAGTGTGGGTTTGCTAGATATATCACAATCTCCTTGTGAATGCATATCAAGACAACATTTTCACTGGTGACAATCTGAGATTATCATATCGCCCACCCCTAGGAGGTATACTGCTGACGAGTCACTATATCAATCCTGCTGAGGAGGTAGCTATGAGACACACTGTCTATATAATGAGGAGACAGAGCACTCCGGGAGTTTTGAATGGAGAAATGTCTAACAGTAAAGATGGCGGTAATAACGAAACGACTTGCTACAAAACAAACACAATATTCAGAGAAAATAATAAAATATGATGTTATTTTAAGTTGAGTAAAATTATTATCTGCTGCATTTATGAGCAGAAATAAGATAAGATATTATTTTATTGGTCCCCTTGAGGGAATTTGGGCATCATATCAGCATGAGGGAGAGGGGGGGATACAGGTAAGGGCAGGGTAATAGTAGAAATACATAAATATAGGCAATACAATTTGATCTGAATATAAAGATATGAGAAAGATAAACAGTGTAAACAAGGTATACTTATAGAATTTTGTGGTTAAGTCTCAGACACACTTAGCTGCCGTTTCCAGGGGTAGTGGACTGGTGGCTGGGGGGGTCGGGAGGTTGGTGTTGGTGGGGGACAGACTGCTGCTGTCGGGGTGGGGTGCCTGGGGGATGGGGAGGGGAGGGGCGCCGGTGTTGAGGCTTGGATGGGGTGTGGAGAGGCTCCTCTGGTCAAACCTAATGAAAAACAAGCTAAACACTCCAGGGGGCCCTCCACAGCCATGCCTTGCTGCTTAAACCCTGTAATCCTCCTGACCCATGACCACACCTCTCTGGTGTCATTTGCCTGCATCCTCCCCTCCAGTCTGTCTCTATAGCTGTCCTCTCTGGTGTCATTGGCCTGTATCCTCCCCTCCAGTCTGCCTCTATAGCTGTCCTCTCTGGTGTTATTGGCCTGTAGCCTCCCCTCCAGTATGTCTCTATAGCTGTCCTCTCTGGTGTCATTGGCCTGTATCCTCCCCTCCAGTCTGCCTCTATAGCTGTCCTCTCTGGTGTTATTGGCCTGTAGCCTCCCCTCCAGTATGTCTCTATAGCTGTCCTCTCTGGTGTCATTGGCCTGTAGCCTCCCCTCCAGTCTGGCTCTATAGCTGTCCTCTCTGGTGTCATTGGCCTGTATCCTCCCCTCCAGTCTGGCTCTATAGCTGTCCTCTCTGGTGTCATTGGCCTGTATCCTCCCCTCCAGTCTGGCTCTATAGCTGTCCTCTCTGGTGTCATTGGCCTGTAGCCTCCCCTCCAGTCTGGCTCTATAGCTGTCCTCTCTGGTGTCATTGGCCTGTATCCTCCCCTCTAGTCTGCCTCTATAGCTGTCCTCTCTGGTGTCATTGGCCTGTATCCTCCCCTCCAGTATGCCTCTATAGCTGTCCTCTCTTGTGTCATTGGCCTGTAGTCTCCAGTCTGTCTCTATAGCTGTTCTCTCTGGTGTTATTAGCCTGTAGCCTCCAGTCTGTCTCTATAGCTGTCCTCTCTGGTGACATTGGCCTGTAGCCTCCCCTCTAGTATGTCTCTATAGCAGTCATATCTGGTGTTATTAGCATGTAGCCTCCAGTATGTCTCTATAGCTGTCCTCTCTCGTGTTATTGGCATTATAGCCTCCCATCCAGTCTGTCTCTATAGCTGTCCTCTCTGGTGTTATTGGCATATAGCCTCCCCTCCAGTCTGGCTCTATAGCTGTCCTCTCTGGTGTTATTGGCCTGTATCCTCCCCTCCAGTCTGGCTCTATAGCTGTCCTCTCTGGTGTTATTGGCATATAGCCTCCCCTCCAGTCTGGCTCTATAGCTGTCCTCTCTGGTGTCATTGGCCTGTATCCTCCCCTCCAGTATGCCTCTATAGCTGTCCTCTCTGGTGTCATTGGCCTGTATCCTCCCCTCCAGTATGCCTCTATAGCTGTCATTTATGGTGTCATTGGCCTGTAGTCTCCAGTCTGTCTCTATAGCTGTTCTCTCTGGTGTTATTAGCCTGTAGCCTCCAGTCTGTCTCTATAGCTGTCCTCTCTGGTGACATTGGCCTGTAGCCTCCCCTCTAGTATGTCTCTATAGCAGTCATATCTGGTGTTATTAGCCTGTAGCCTCCAGTCTGTCTATATAGCTGTCCTCTCTGGTGTTATTGGCATATAGCCTCCCCTCCAGTCTGGCTCTATAGCTGTCCTCTCTGGTGTTATTGGCATATAGCCTCCCCTCCAGTCTGTCTCTATAGCTGTCCTCTCTGGTGTCATTGGCCTGTATCCTCCCCTTCAGTCTGTCTCTATAGCTGTCCTCTCTGGTGTCATTGGCCTGTATCCTCCCCTCCAGTATGCCTCTATAGCTGTCCTCTCTGGTGTCATTGGCTTGTATCCTCCCCTCCAGTATGCCTCTATAGCTGTCCTCTCTGGTGTCATTGGCCTGTAGTCTCCAGTCTGTCTCTATAGCTGTCCTCTCTGGTGTTATTGGCCTGTAGCCTCCCCTCCAGTATGCCTCTATAGCTGTCCTCTCTGGTGTCATTGGCCTGTATCCTCCCCTCCAGTCTGGCTCTATAGCTGTCCTCTCTGGTGTCATTGGCCTGTAGCCTCCCCTCCAGTCTGGCTCTATAGCTGTCCTCTCTGGTGTCATTGGCCTGTATCCTCCCCTCCAGTCTGGCTCTATAGCTGTCCTCTCTGGTGTCATTGGCCTGTATCCTCCCCTCCAGTCTGGCTCTATAGCTGTCCTCTCTGGTGTCATTGGCCTGTATCCTCCCCTCTAGTCTGCCTCTATAGCTGTCCTCTCTGGTGTCATTGGCCTGTAGCCTCCCCTCCAGTCTGGCTCTATAGCTGTCCTCTCTGGTGTCATTGGCCTGTATCCTCCCCTCTAGTCTGCCTCTATAGCTGTCCTCTCTGGTGTCATTGGCCTGTATCCTCCCCTCCAGTATGCCTCTATAGCTGTCCTCTCTTGTGTCATTGGCCTGTAGTCTCCAGTCTGTCTCTATAGCTGTTCTCTCTGGTGTTATTAGCCTGTAGCCTCCAGTCTGTCTCTATAGCTGTCCTCTCTGGTGACATTGGCCTGTAGCCTCCCCTCTAGTATGTCTCTATAGCAGTCATATCTGGTGTTATTAGCATGTAGCCTCCAGTATGTCTCTATAGCTGTCCTCTCTCGTGTTATTGGCATTATAGCCTCCCATCCAGTCTGTCTCTATAGCTGTCCTCTCTGGTGTTATTGGCATATAGCCTCCCCTCCAGTCTGGCTCTATAGCTGTCCTCTCTGGTGTTATTGGCCTGTATCCTCCCCTCCAGTCTGGCTCTATAGCTGTCCTCTCTGGTGTTATTGGCATATAGCCTCCCCTCCAGTCTGGCTCTATAGCTGTCCTCTCTGGTGTCATTGGCCTGTATCCTCCCCTCCAGTATGCCTCTATAGCTGTCCTCTCTGGTGTCATTGGCCTGTATCCTCCCCTCCAGTATGCCTCTATAGCTGTCATTTATGGTGTCATTGGCCTGTAGTCTCCAGTCTGTCTCTATAGCTGTTCTCTCTGGTGTTATTAGCCTGTAGCCTCCAGTCTGTCTCTATAGCTGTCCTCTCTGGTGACATTGGCCTGTAGCCTCCCCTCTAGTATGTCTCTATAGCAGTCATATCTGGTGTTATTAGCCTGTAGCCTCCAGTCTGTCTATATAGCTGTCCTCTCTGGTGTTATTGGCATATAGCCTCCCCTCCAGTCTGGCTCTATAGCTGTCCTCTCTGGTGTTATTGGCATATAGCCTCCCCTCCAGTCTGTCTCTATAGCTGTCCTCTCTGGTGTCATTGGCCTGTATCCTCCCCTTCAGTCTGTCTCTATAGCTGTCCTCTCTGGTGTCATTGGCCTGTATCCTCCCCTCCAGTATGCCTCTATAGCTGTCCTCTCTGGTGTCATTGGCTTGTATCCTCCCCTCCAGTATGCCTCTATAGCTGTCCTCTCTGGTGTCATTGGCCTGTAGTCTCCAGTCTGTCTCTATAGCTGTCCTCTCTGGTGTTATTGGCCTGTAGCCTCCCCTCCAGTATGCCTCTATAGCTGTCCTCTCTGGTGTCATTGGCCTGTATCCTCCCCTCCAGTCTGGCTCTATAGCTGTCCTCTCTGGTGTCATTGGCCTGTAGCCTCCCCTCCAGTCTGGCTCTATAGCTGTCCTCTCTGGTGTCATTGGCCTGTATCCTCCCCTCCAGTCTGGCTCTATAGCTGTCCTCTCTGGTGTCATTGGCCTGTATCCTCCCCTCCAGTCTGGCTCTATAGCTGTCCTCTCTGGTGTCATTGGCCTGTAGCCTCCCCTCCAGTATGGCTCTATAGCTGTCCTCTCTGGTGTCATTGGCCTGTAGTCTCCAGTCTGTCTCTATAGCTGTTCTCTCTGGTGTTATTAGCCTGTAGCCTCCAGTCTGTCTCTATAGCTGTCCTCTCTGGTGACATTGGCCTGTAGCCTCCCCTCTAGTATGTCTCTATAGCAGTCATATCTGGTGTTATTAGCCTGTAGCCTCCAGTCTGTCTCTATAGCTGTCCTCTCTGGTGTTATTGGCATATAGCCTCCCCTCCAGTCTGGCTCTATAGCTGTCCTCTCTGGTGTTATTGGCATATAGCCTCCCCTCCAGTCTGTCTCTATAGCTGTCCTCTCTGGTGTCATTGGCCTGTATCCTCCCCTCCAGTCTGTCTCTATAGCTGTCCTCTCTGGTGTCATTGGCCTGTATCCTCCCCTCCAGTATGCCTCTATAGCTGTCCTCTCTGGTGTCATTGGCCTGTATCCTCCCCTCCAGTCTGGCTCTATAGCTGTCCTCTCTGGTGTCATTGGCCTGTAGTCTCCAGTCTGTCTCTATAGCTGTCCTCTCTGGTGTTATTGGCATATAGCCTCCCCTCCAGTCTGTCTCTATAGATGTCCTATCTGGTGTCATTGGCCTGTATCCTCCCCTCCAGTATGCCTCTATAGCTGTCCTCTCTGGTGTCATTGGCCTGTAGTCTCCAGTCTGTCTCTATAGCTGTCCTCTCTGGTGTCATTGGCCTGTATCCTCCCCTCCAGTCTGTCTCTATAGCTGTTCTCTCTGGTGTTATTAGCCTGTAGCCTCCAGTCTGTCTCTATAGCTGTCCTCTCTGGTGACATTGGCCTGTAGCCTCCCCTCCAGTATGTCTCTATAGCAGTCATATCTGGTGTTATTAGCCTGTAGCCTCCAGTATGTCTCTATAGCTGTCCTCTCTTGTGTTATTGGCATTATAGCCTCCCCTCCAGTCTGTCTCTATAGCTGTCCTCTCTGGTGTCATTGGCCTGTATCCTCCCCTCCAGTCTGGCTCTATAGCTGTCCTCTCTGGTGTCATTGGCCTGTAGCCTCCCCTCCAGTCTGTCTCTATAGCTGTCCTCTCTGGTGTCATTGGCCTGTATCCTCCCCTCCAGTCTGTCTCTATAGCTGTCCTCTCTGGTGTCATTGGCCTGTATCCTCCCCTCCAGTATGCCTCTATAGCTGTCCTCTCTGGTGTCATTGGCCTGTAGTCTCCAGTCTGTCTCTATAGCTGTCCTCTCTCGTGTTATTGGCATTATAGCCTCCCCTCCAGTCTGTCTCTATAGCTGTCCTCTCTGGTGTCATTGGCCTGTATCCTCCCCTCCAGTATGCCTCTATAGCTGTCCTCTCTGGTGTCATTGGCCTGTAGCCTCCCCTCCAGTCTGTCTCTATAGCTGTTCTCTCTGGTGTTATTAGCCTGTAGCCTCCAGTCTGTCTCTATAGCTGTCCTCTCTGGTGACATTGGCCTGTAGCCTCCCCTCTAGTATGTCTCTATAGCAGTCATATCTGGTGTTATTAGCCTGTAGCCTCCAGTATGTCTCTATAGCTGTCCTCTCTTGTGTTATTGGCATTATAGCCTCCCCTCCAGTCTGTCTCTATAGCTGTCCTCTCTGGTGTCATTGGCCTGTAGCCTCCCCTCCAGTCTGTCTCTATAGCTGTCCTATCTCGTGTTATTGGCCTGTATCCTCCCCTCCAGTCTGGCTCTATAGCTGTCCTCTCTGGTGTTATTGGCCTGTAGCCTCCAGTCTGGCTCTATAGCTGTCCTCTCTGGTGTTATTGGCCTGTAGCCTACAGTCTGGCTCTATAGCTGTCCTCTCTGGTGTTATTGGCCTGTAGCCTCCCCTCCAGTCTGGCTCTATAGCTGTCCTCTCTGGTGTTATTGGCCTGTATCCTCCCCTCCAGTCTGGCTCTATAGCTGTCCTCTCTGGTGTTATTGGCCTGTAGCCTCCCCTCCAGTCTGTCTCTATAGCTGTCCTCGCTGGTGTTATTGGCCTGTAGCCTCCCCTCCAGTCTGTCTCTATAGCTGTCCTCTCTGGTGTTATTGGCCTGTAGCCTCCCCTCCAGTCTGTCTCTATAGCTGTCCTCTCTGGTGTTATTGGCCTGTAGCCTCCCCTCCAGTCTGTCTCTATAGCTGTCCTTGGCTGCCCTGAGTTTTTGAGCTCCTTTTGGACAGCCTTGGGCCGCTCCGTGACCCCTGCCATGAAGGCCCTCTTCTTTCTGTTTAGTAGGTTTTTAACCTCTTAACGTTTGGCGTACCGTATATGGTACACCACGCCCGTGTGTGGGACGCGTGCACGTCACGGGACTTTGCCCTCGGCTGCCGGCTAAGGGCTGCATTTTTTGCGGTGAAACCAATACATTGTTGGAAAGGTGAATTTGACGCCTTTTGATCATCACCACACTCAACCTATTGTGTGCTTCGGGTTTTGAGTTACAAGACTAAATATCAGTCGAGTGTCATTTGACAAGCCGTTCCGACGAGTGACCACATCCGGTTGTAAACGGTCCTGAACTGACCGGTCACCACTGATGGCGTAAATTATTGACCACCGTTGTAAGGAGCGTCTGCTCCGAAAGCGATCCCAGATGAGCGCTGATTGCAACGAGAAGGGGGCAGAAGAAGACCAACAAGTTATTTGTTTTGACTCACACATCTGAATGAATGGAAGTGGATGGCCATTTTTTATAATCACGCTGAATTATTGCGGTACACACATTACAAAAACCTCTGTAAAACACTCATTTTCTGTGGGACTTTTATAAAATGTGGACCTGTATGACTATACGACTGCAGGCTATGGAACCATTGTGTTTTCCAGCTCCTACAGGCATCTGGCAACAAGTCAACACAAAAGTAAGGAGCAATATTCAGTCTGTTCAAATCTTGGTTTCTCGAATACATTAGCACTCATTACCTTACGACCTAATATAATCGTGAGTTGATCCTCTCAAAACTTTTCCGTATGTCAAAATGGACACAAATCTGGCGGAGAAACTCAAAAATTCAAAACAGACATAGACGGACAGACACGATGATCAAAGTAGCTGCACTCTAAAGTTGATCCTCTCTTCAAGACTGTCCTATTCTGAAAGCACTGGGTAGCACTATTTCCCTTTATGTGGGCTGGTTTTAGCATGTACAACTTCTGCCCTCATCCCTCTTGCTAGTTTTTCTACCTACAGTACCATTAAATAGTATGGACCCTAACTTACAGACTTACAGCATTGTGAATGACTTACACCTAGTGAATGAGTTGTATGCACCACAAGAGTGATTACACATGGTTGGCAACAGGTGAAACTAAATATGGTGCAGTCAAATAAAATGATAAATGGTGCATTTTATCCAAAGCACTTCACAGTTTTAGTTTAGTTTTAGTTTACTCAGTTTATTTGATCAGGGCCAGTGCATATCAATCAACAGTTTATACATTTATAAATTAATACAAATTAAAACTGTAAATATGCCAACATTAGCAGGGTTGCTAGTTGTAGTCCCTGGGCTAGATGTTTAAGCCAGAAAATAAACTAAACTAAAAATAAAAACAGTGTACAGGGACAAATCAAAGCTATACATGTATAAACACCGTATAGGCAGGCACACATATGGCAGGCACACCTCCCCGTTAGATCCCCGGGACCGGCAGGAAAAATCTGCCGCTGAAGTGCCCTTGAGCAAGGCACTTAACCCCCAACTGCTCCAGTGGAGTTGCTCAGTGGCCAATGGTGTCAGACTGCGGTTGTACTGGGCAGCTCCCAGGTATGAATGGAACTGTGTGAATGTGAAGCAGGGCGTAGCTGAAAAAGAGCATCTGTGCTCAGCGAACCTACCCTGGGTAAATAAAGGTTAAACAATATGATAATCACACATATGCACACATACATAAATCACAATAAGGACAGACAGGCTAGTAGGCAAGCATACAGGGGCTGGGCAGCTGGACTGAGATGTGACTTGCTAATGGTTATGGTCACAGACCTGATTTTGTAACAGCCATGATTTGAGTGTGTGTGTGAAGGACCTGAGTGTATTAGTACTGCGGATGTGTGATGGGATGGTGTTCCAGAACTCTGCAGCTCTGATCGAGAAGGCTGATTTGCTAAATGCGCTTTTTCTCCCTGGGATGATGAAATTTCCCTCTAGCATTTACATTTACATTTACATTTAGTCATTTAGCTGACGCTTTTATCCAAAGCGACTTACAAGTACTGTACGACAAGTCATCAGGAAGGGCACAACTCTATCAGATGAGTAACAATGTTCATCAACGTTTTGAGTGCTACAGTGTAGGTTCGTTTTTTTCGTTTTTTTTTAAGTGCATGACAGTAAGGTTAGTTAGGGTTATCTTTTTTTTTTTTTTTTTTTTTTTTAGATAATGGTTGAAGAAGTGCGTCTTTAGTCGACAGCGAAATATTGGACGGGTTTCGGCTGTTCTAACTGGGGTGGGTAGTTCATTCCACCATTGTGGGGCAAGGACTGAGAATAGGCGGCTTCTCCTTGATGACCCTCCCGGAGCTCGGATAGAAGTAGGTCTGAGCCGGCCAGAAGATGCAGAGCATAGGGGTCTTGAGGGTGTGTAGTTGGAGACCATTGACCAGAGGTAGGCGGGAGCAGTTCCCTTTGCCGCACGGTATGCTAGGTCGAGGGCCTTGAAGTGGATTCGTGTAGCAATAGGGAGCCAGTGCAGGTCCCTAAGAAGTGGGGTGACATGGGCCGACTTCGGTAGGTTTGAGATCAGGCAGGCCGCTGCGTTCTGAATGAGTTGAAGAGGCTTGGTGGCAGTGGCCGGGAGGCCAGCGAGCAGTGCGTTGCAGTAGTCGAGGCGGGAGATGACTGTTGATTGGACGAGGAGTTGGGTGGCTTCTTTTGTCAGGAAGGGGCGGATCCTTCTGACGTTGCTCAGGAGGAATCTGCAGGTTCTGGTTGTCGCTGCGATGTGAGCAGAGAACTTCAACTGGTCGTCGAGGACAACACCAAGGTTCTTGGCGGTCGGGGACGCGGTCACAGCTGCATTCTCGACTGTGATATGCAGTATTTCAGATGGGACATAATTACTGAATTCAAGTAGAATTTGAGGCAGTCTCGGATTTATTTAAAGGGGAACTATTTTACTATTTCTTTCACTATTTGGACACAATTCCTGTGAGTCTATGGAACACCTCTGTAATTTTTTTTATTTTTTATTCATTGTTTTGTATTTCTAATCAAGTCCTCAAAAACAGCATTTTTATACCTCAAGATCTAGAGCCGTTTTGAGCCTGGGCTCCAACCACTGTGTGCAGCTCATCATGTACCTGATGCCACACAGCCACATTATCATGCAGCGGTGTCTCTCTGACATCACAAATCATCACATTTTCAAATGACTCAGTTCAGTGAGGGTGAATATTGTGAGAGGATAATTGGAAGAATGCGGCAATATGAGAATTAGAGACATAGATCATAAACCCTTAGGAGTCGACGGGGCTTATTGCACCCGTGGGCGGAGAACAAAGGGATTTAAATCTCTCACAAATGCTCAGGAAGTCCCGTTTTTCAGAAATCTGTAAAAATAGAACAAAGACCATTTTGAGTGCATATAGTGTAATCTATATGTATCCTTACTTGCTAAACGTAATATGACTTGTAAATATGTTTAATTCTTGCTAAATTGTATAGTTCTAAATGATCCCTGTATTCCCCGAACTACAACGTGTCACGTACATGCACGCGCGCACACACAAACAGCGCATAGGTGTTAATCACTGAGTGATCTAATATGCATATTCTTCAGCGCGAGAGGGGGGGGGGGTTGTGTTTCTCACTGTCTGTCGTTGATAATATAATCTGAAGAGGTCCTGCATTATTATTATTATCATTCTCGAGAATACACGCGGACCCGACGGAACGTTAACTTATGAATTAAAAGTAGTCTAACATGCTTTTCATCCTCGCCCGTGTATATACCCACGTCGCGCTAAAACAACATAACTACTGTATGGCAGAGACAGAGTGCGTGTGTGTACGAGTTATGAGTTATCTTGCAGTTCATTCAAGCGTGCATCACGGTGATGACAGCTCTCTATCTAGAGTAGAAAGGTGCGCTCAGTAGAGCACACACACACACACACACTCTCTCTCTCTCTCTCTCTCTCTCTCTCACTGTCTGTCGTTGATAAGTTCACATAGCTAGGAAACAATGCTAAACACTCAAAAAGGCCATTTATAAGATAGTTCCCCTTTAAAGTTGGCTATGTTACATTTTACGGCATGTGTGACTTTTTTTACCAGTTTTTTGAAGGTGAGGTTTGAGTCCAAGGTTATTCCGAGATATTTAAAATCTTTGACTACTTCAAGCCTCTCCTTTGCTGCAAACACGTCTGGGTCAGGTGTTACAGATGATCTTTTTTCGAAGAACATGCAGACTGTTTTCTTTGCGTTGAGGTGGAGACAGTTTTCTGACAGCCATTTTACTGTGTGTGCCATTATTGCCTTCAGTTTCAGTAGGAGTTAGATAATTTTGTGTCCTGTACTGTTGTAATTGTGTAGGGACTGTCCTGCTCCACTAGGGGCAGGCTTTTCTCATTCACTAGGCTGGGGGCGGGGCTGGCTATCATTCACAGGATAGCAGCCAGCCATCTTTTCTACCGAATTACCTGTTGCACTGTGCACACTGTACAACTCCCGAGACTGGTAAGTTACTTATTAAGGCTATGCAATAAATCTAATCATATTCACAATGTCTCTCCTAAGTTGTGCACAAACTCTAAGTTGGCTTTGAGAGTTTTATTATACTGATATAAAAGTTATAGGCTGTAGGTTGTGTATGTGTGTGTGGGGGGTGGGGGGGGTACGTCGCGCGCGGTCTGTTTGGTTAACGTTATAATGTACAGTAGTTGTGTTTGATTGATTGATTGAATTGATTGAAAAATGTATTAACAGATTGCAGAATGGGTACAGTACAGTACAGCTCAATACATACAATTGTTATGGGAATGCAGACCAGAGATAAATATCTGTATATATGTAAATGTCCGAACACAACCCCCTCCAATGTACAGTAAATTACCAAGTATGGTCTTGTCAATAATCCAATGTACAGTTTTGTTTGTACAGTTGTACAGTTGGAATAGGGTAGGGGGGACACACACATTGTACACTGTACATTGGAATACTGACAAAGCCATACTTGGTCATTTACTGTACAACTGGGTTAGGACATTTGTAGGGGCCAGTTTCGAATTGCAGTCTCCCGTAGGTGTTTTTTGAGAGTGTTTTTGAAAGTGGGTAGTGATTCACATTCCTTTACAGCTTTGGGTAGGGCATTCCACATTGATGTGGCATAATTGCGAAACGTGTTTAGTCCCTTGTTTGAGCCGAATCTGGGTTTAACATGATTTGTGGAGCTCCCTCTGGTGTTGTGATCGTGGTATTCACTGACCTTTGGGAAGTATTTTGACATGTACATGGGTACCTTGGTCCCGTAGTGCAGTGGTTCCCAAAGTCGGGGTCGCGACCCAAAGGTGGGCCGCGAGCAGCCACGGGTGGGCCGCGAGATGATTTAAAAAAAAATCAAAAATGTGTCAGGCCACTGAACTTAGAAGCAGGCCAGGACAGTGTTTCTAGTTGTATTCTAAAATTATATTCTATTGTATTCTAAAATGTGACTATATGGTTTTATATTAACTTAATAAATAAACAAAAACGAAAAATCTACTTATTTCAACGAACATTTCAAACTAAATAACAGATTATGCACATAAAACGCTGAAAACAACCGAAGCAACAATAGTATTTTAATGAGGCTATTATTATTATCATTATTATTTTGCAACAAGTTAGCCCTCTCATAAATAGCACATATAAATGAATAACTAACTTGAACTAACTTAATAGGATTGAAGTGATATTTGGCTTAAAAAATCGGTCGTCTGGCAAAAAAAAAAATTAAAAAAAAACAGACGATGTGCATTGGGCCGCGGCTCTCTGACGCCTTATTTTCTGGGCCCCGGCCTGCAAAGTTTGGGAACCCCTGACGTAGTGTATCTTGTAGACCAGGCCCATTGCAAGTTACTGTACTCTGTCGTCTACTCTAAGCCATCCTAGGTTGTCAAAGTGGGCAGGGGTGAGGTGGGTTATAGGAGTCAGGTCAAGCAGTAGTCTGACTAGCTTGTTTTGAGATGTTTGTAATTTGTTTTTAGTGCCTTTGAGGTGCTTTGGTACCATGAGGTGCAAGCATAGTCGTAGTACCCTTGAATGAGTGCTCCTGCTAGAGTCTTCAGGGTATTCTTGTTTACCAGAGAGGAGATCCAGTACAAGAATCGAGTTCGTTGGTTGACTTTTTTTATTACATTGGATGCCATTTTGTCACAGGAAATATTAGCCTCTAGGATGGAACCCAGGTAGGTAATTTCATCTTTCCTTGTGACAATATTGTCACCCACTGTAACCGAGAAGCCGTTGTAACATATGACATACACGACATACAGATAGACAGTACTGCCACATCTATACATCTATACATTTATGACATACCAGATTTGCAATACAGTACTGTCTGTGATACAAAAAGAGTCTAGAAAAGAGAGTATATACATTTGATGTAGAAACTGTACATTGGAGGAGGTTGTGTAGGTGGGGTGGAGGGGAGGGACTGTACATTGGAGGTGGTTGGGTGGGGGTTGGGTAGGAGGGGTGGGTGGGGGACACTGTACAACTGTACAAGCAAAACTGTACATTGGAATATTGATGAAACCATACTTGGTCATTTACTGTACATTGGAGGGGGTTGGGTTAGGACATTTACAGGGGCCAGTTTCGAATTGCAGTCTCCCGTAGTTGTGCCTTTGAGGTGCTTTGGTACCATGAGGTGCAAGCATAGTCGTAGTACACTTGAATGAGTGCTCCTGCCAGAGTCTTCAGGGTATTCTTGTTTACCAGAGAGGAGATCCGGTACAAGAATCGAGTTCGTTGGTTGACTTTTTTTTATTACATTGGATGCCATTTTGTCACAGGAAAGATTTGCCTCTAGGATGGAACCTAGGTATGTAATTTCATCTTTCCTTGTGACAATATTGTTACCCACTGTAACTGAGAAGCCGTCGGTCTTGCTGAGTTTGTTATTTGAACCGAAGAGAATGGACTCTGTTTTGACGAGGTGCTTCTTTCATGGTGACTTGACTTGTGATTTGCTTGACCTGAGCAATGACTTGACTTTTCTTGTTTGGCGTTTAGCAGGGACTCGACTTGACTTGCTTGAGTCTAAACACAGTAACTTGAACATTGCTTGTGACTTGGAGTGACTTGAACTTGACTTGTGACTTACTCCCTCCCACCTCTTATCAGGTGTGCTGTTATGGTTTATAAACTGAAATGTCAGTGTACCTCCGTCACAGCGATGCCAAAGTGGGAGGACAGTTCTGTCAGAGCTGCTACTATTCTTTTATTAAAATGTTTTAAGGAATAATCACCTTCCATAATCATAATCATACAAATAATAATACATAGTAATAAATACAACTGTACATATAATACAAATGTTGGGTACAGTTAATTTGCCTTGCCAGCCTCTCCTAAAACGGATTAATCTTTGCTTTAATATTACAAAGTTGAATAGTCAGAGGTTGCGCATAGCTGTCTGTCCTGCTCAGCCCACTCCTCAAGAATCACTGAGATTTAAATCATCTGGCTGATGAGCAAGTCATTCAGTGCATTGACATACAGCAAATAACAGTTGTGGGCCATTACATAATTGATGGGGGAGAGCAACACTTGCATGCTTTGCCCACTTGTGCATCTCGTAAGTGTCATTGTAGTGTGTTGTTTGTTTTTCTTTTTCTTTCATTTTGTCATTTGTCTTTGAAATGCAACCTTTTTGCTAACAGTCTACCACTAAAAATGGTCAAATGGTTTCTCCTTTTAGGGAGTTGATCCTGTACCAAAGGAAAAAGGATCCACAACAGCAAAAGAGGTTAAACTATTTTATATGTATACCATAAGTATACAATACATAAAAGAAAATATACTGTAATTGTGCATTGCCTTCGTGTGAGCATGTCATATTTGATTCAAATAAAAATAAAAAGGCCCAGTATACCCACCCCATTTCACCTCAGTGTAGTCCTTTGTAAAGCAGGGAGCTGGAGCGTGTGCAGTAGTTTAGGGCCATATCTCTGGCTTGACAATATGTACAGAGCTGACTGTGCTTATTATTCTCTTTAGTAAATATAGTACAAATAATAGTACAATATAGATGCCCAGAATGGAATTCCTCAATGCATTGAAGAACAAAGGTGTACCATGGCAGTTATCAAACCAGCTGGACATTTTAAGTCATTGAATGTTCTTGCTACAGACCTATATGTCTATTTCTCTTTCTTCTGCAGATAAAATCTTGTGTGAGCCAACTCACCAAGGCCACATGCATGGCTGAAAAGAAGAAGCGATGTGTGTTCATGCACGGTCAATTTAAGTAAGATACCCCCTACACCCGATTTTTCCGATGGGATGATAAAGACAATTTATGTTATCACTAATTATAAATTTTTAATTTTATTGTGTATATAGGCCAAAACACATGATCCAGTGTCACACGTGCAAAAAAGACATCCATACAGAATGTGCTGGTGTGAAAGAATTGTTCAGTGTTGGCTGTGACCAGTTGACAATTCGTCCGGTACATAGGTGAGTTTAGGTCTGACCGATTAGCTCCAATCATCTCACTTATTTGGTGGTTTATTGAAATTATTTCCCCATTTGCACACACCAAACATGCCGATGTTGTACCACTGCTTTGCTACTATAGTGCTATTGAAAGTACGCTTTTCAATAACTCCCCAACCTTCAAATACTTTGTTTCTGCCCTCTTCTGAAATAAGCGTTAGTGGAGCAGGGATGGCCAAATAAAATTACCTCTGATTTGTCATTGTTCAGTTGGAAAATGTGCTGTACAACATTTGATGCCAGGATCAGACTACATTAATTCAGCCAGACCTTTACACAATTTGAACAACGACAAATGGGTGTCTTTACCCCTTGTAGTGTGACATAATCAAAGAACAGCCATGTGGTGTCTGGTGAAGACAAAAATATTGTGTAGTCTGATCCTGGCATAAGACAGATGCTTTCTAGATTGAAAAAGATAGACACAAGGCTCCACAAAGTCAGATGGCCACACTAATAATTGGGGGCCTTGTCGAAAGATGTCACAATGAATTGGGATCGTTTCACCCTCTTCTGTTGACTGTGTGAGTCTACTTACTAACAGTGATAATTTTTCAACATATCCTTCACTTTTTTACAGACTGAGAAATGCTGTCAGAGAAAACAGCGTGGCAAGTCTACTGACTGCAGACGAAATAAGAGTATTGTAGATTAGAATACTGTTTTGGACTGCTATTGTACATTGGTAAATGTAGGTATGTTTATTTGAAATAGTCTTTTATGTTCTCATGCAGGGAATTGATTGAAATGGAACCCTCATTTTTCAAAGAATGTTCCTACAGCAGTCAGGGTTGGCAATCAGCTACTGCTTTTTAAGAAGAAAGCTGAATACTCCATTTTTGGTTCTGATGCTATAAGGATACCTTTATGGATAAAAAACGAATTGAGGATAACATTGATTGATTGATTGATTGATTGATTGATTGATTGATTGATTGATTGATTGATTGATTGATTGATTGATTGATTGATTGATTGAAAACTGTATTAACAGATTGCAGAATGGGTACAATATAGTACAGCTCAATACTAACAACTGCTAAGAGGATGAAGACCAGAAAAATACTCGTATTTTCGAACAAGGGAAGGCGGGGATGCTCTGCTGAATTATTTTATGCTTTATACAGTAAAACCTTTTTCAGAACTGAGAACACTACTTTAGAATAAAGCTAATTTGGGTATAAAACAGAACAAACATTCCGTGGGTCCATGAAATCAAGTCTCCCATTCATTGTGGGATCAATGGAGGAACTTAAGACTTTATACCAGATGACATCACAAGTTTAGTAGTTCATGTGCAGAAGAATTTATTGAACTTCCCTAAGCCATGGAAATAACATAATTTAATTCTTAATTTGGGTGTTGTTGCCCTTTAAGTACACCTTGTATCATGATAAATGCTTTGCATCTGACTCTTGTCCTTTTTTTTTTATCTATCTAGACTGAAGAATTGGCAGACACTATCATTAAAATCCTACCAAGCATAAGGAAAAATATGGAGATAGACTACGTGTTCAATGTACTACTGGCAGAGGTTAGAATACATTTTAAATAATAATTTTGTGTCTAGTAAAACAAGGTATGTGTATTGTTTGAATTCCAGATATTGAATTTGTGTTTTGCTATTTGTTCCAAATTAATGGAATATTTATAATTTTCAAAAAAATATGGATTATAGGAAATGTAGCTGTTATACATCTAATTTGTCTATATGCATCAATTCTGATCAATGTTAACAATTATAATTAAAAAGCTATTGGTTAATATACCTTATTATTTGGTAACAAAAACACCTACTAATTACATGTAGGCACACATGGAATTGTGGAATTTATTATGTGCTCTCCTTGGAACCAAAATCTGTTGCCACATTTTTGCTGTGATTTAGCAAGCAGCATTATGTTACTGGAATGTGCAGAGATTTGATACCCATCCCAAATAATTTGTTTGTATAATAATAGTTTGTTTGCCCATCATTTATGAATTGTTATGATATTATTTTCTATTACTAATGTCTGTCCCTCCTTCCCTTAGGCATGTCTTTATATGTTGAATAAATATGAAGGCATGAACCGATACCAAGGAGAAGAACTCATCGGAACACCAGTAGTGGCTAGAAAATACAAAAAGATAATAGATAGATAGATAGACAGATGGTGGGCAACAGTGGCTCAGGAGGTAGACGTAGAAAGCTGCTACATGGTAGATGTAGATGTGGTCGCAATAGGGGGGGGGTGATTGTTCAGTTCAGTGATGGTTCTTGGGAAGAAGCTGTTCTGCATCCTCGAGGTGCGGGCATTGAAGGCCCTGTAGGCATATCGCCTCCCAGATGGCAACAGGGAGAAGAGGTGGTGAGAGGGGTGCGTTTCATCCTTCAGGATGCTGCTAGCTCTGCGGAGGCAGCATGTTCTTAATATGTCATCCAGTGTGGGCAGGGGGAGACCGAGGATTTTTTTGGAGGTGTTTATGACTCTGGAGGGATTTTCTTTCATATTCTGTGCAGTTTGCATACCATGCTGTGATGGAGTATGTTAACACTTTCAGTGCCGGCCTCCGTTTCCTATTTACCCCGTTGAATGCCGCCACCCACTTCAATGATAGAGCTCTCATATTTGCGAACGCATAAACTATATCTTAAATTATGGCCGTCGCTTATCAATGACTTGTTTGCAGTCAACATTGTCGAAACGGATTGTTTTTTAATCGGTTCATTTCCGTTTTATACCATTTTGAAAAACGCTTGTTTCTTGAAACTTCCAGAAGATTTAAGAAGATTCTGTGATAATCGCCCTTTACTGGAATACACAAAACACGTTGTAATTTTTCTGCCTATTTGTGAATCGTTTTCAAATAAACGCTAGATTATCGATAATATATGTATACTTATGCACGCTATAGAAGCGGGCTGAAAAATCGATTATCTTATTTCCTGATCGCACACACACACACACACATACACACATATGGCACACGCTGATATATAGGTGAAAACAGCTCTGATTATCCCAATACTGGTAAAATAGATTCCTTACCTCAGATCAGATGTTCTACAAAAAGATTATTCCAATTCCTGATCGCCATTCCAAATATCGATTGTGTTTATTGATCCAGCGCTGGGTACTGGAAATATATATTCCACGCTGTTCTGATGGTCCACAATGAGTCCGATCGGCTCGGGTTACTTGCTTGAGAAGTAAAATGTGGATTCCGGATTTTTCTTTTCTCATCCATTTTCATTGAGTCCATTCCAATGCGTGCATTACCAAATGAGCAGGTTGGCACCTTGCATGGTTTCCTCTGCCATCGTTGCGTGAAAGTGTGAGTGAATGGGTAAAATGTGTGGAACTAATTCTAAAGCGCTTTGGATAAAAGCGCTAAATAAATGCAGCCATTTACCATTTAGATGTATATAGCTCTTTTTAGATTTGTTCATGTTAAATTAAAGTTTTTTACTATTAAGTTGTCACCTGTCATTCCTTAAATACAAGTTTTTTACTATTACATTGTCACCTGGCATTCCTTAAAACAGCAAACATTTTCCTGAAGGAATTGTATGGGCTAGCAAGCTGGAAGTCATGAGATTACTTGAATGTAATTCAAGCATATATACCTTTAGGAGTTGAACATGAAGTGGTATTTTAACTTTGGGTGGAATAAAGTTTAGAAACATTTGGGATGAATACACCTTTAAAGCTATTTGTGGGAATACACATACAAAAATAAAAACAAAACAATGGAAAAACATGCAGAACTGATCGCTAATGCTGTCACATCCCTGATGAAGATGGACAGGAGCACTTGGATTGGCAAGGTATTGTATTGGTGCGGACCCACGACAGGATGAAGGACGACAGGATGGGTCAAGCGCAGATGACATTTCAATGGCAACCCCCCCAAAGGAATGCTTGTGTGCTGCCCATCTCACATGTGTTACAAATAAAGACTTCATAGTCCTATTTCATTCATTTATTCATTCAAACTATTTGGGGTTATAAGCTTTAAAAGGATTTGGGGAAGATACCATAACACAATTGGGTATTCGAACCTTTAAAACCATTTGGGTGGATGTGACGTACCTGTATTACGTATACCTGTACCGGTATTACCGCGGTATCGCTGTTACATCATGCCCACCGCAGCGTTGGGCTGAATACCGGCATCACCGCTGTTTTTTAATATATTATTATTATTATTACGCTCTCGTTGGGCTTGCGGCTCTGCAGATATACCCTACTTCTCTGTCGAGATTCCAAGCGACCCTATTGGGTACCAGAAAAGTCACATGAAACACTGCAGACCACTGATTGGTCAGAAGAGATACGCGTCACATGCTTGGAGCATCTTGCAGCGCTTTTACTTCCTGAATCTCAGCCGCCACAACACGGCTAATAGTACGTTAGCTCCCACCGGAGACCGGAGTGGATTACCGACGCCGTCGCTCCTCAGGGAACGAGGCATAATGATTTTACTGCAACGAAATGTTATAATAAAAGCCCTTCGTTCTATACACTTGTCTGATTGAAAACTTTATTAACAGACCGCAGAATGGGTACAACTCGGCACGCTCTGAGCAAAGAAAGGAACTTAGATATTAATTGAGTAACGCTTGCCTTGCTATGGTCTGGTAAATACGAACGTGTAACTATACTAACGTTAATGCCACAAATCGAATGCCTTTGTAATCATAAGTAGTAACGTTATAATAATAAGAAGAAGAAAGGGTCGGGGGGGTAACCGGCGGGCGCGCCGCTACCACCCCTGCTCGCGACACCGTAGGGGAGACTTCGAATCCGTGTTTCACTTTTAATAACGAATGCGTGCATGCCGAATCCCAAACAATATTCATGCTGCAAAGTCATCCTCTAAAGATAGACATTTAGACTAGAGGCAGGCTATATGCTATAAAGAGTAGACTACAAAAAAAATGCATTCAAACTTTTTTTTTTGTGTGTGTGTGTGCGGTTATTACCGCGGCGGTAGGAAATATTTTGCAAATGTGTGCGGTAAGGAAAACATCAATACCGCGGCAGCTCTACGTACCTGGGTACATGGGTTGGTCATTACCATTATTACTGTATTTATGACACCTTCTGAACATCAGGTTAGTATATTTAATGTGTTATGTTTTGTATGTGATGTGTGTGTGTGTGTGAACATGAGAGCTAATGCTGTCTCTTTTCTCTCCCTGTCAGGTGCTGCCCATTCCTACTGAAGAGTGCTGATTACCTAATGAATGACAGCTGATGGCAATCACCTCGAGAGGGATGGGTAGCCAAATACCTGACAGCGCACACACACGTCTGGGCGCCTCATTCTGTCAATTGCCAGTGACCAGAGAAGAGTGAGGTTGCCATTGCTTGCCACTGTGGTGGAATTGATACTGTGCTTAGCTACTGCTTCGGGTGGACTAAAGTACTAGTATATGTATATAGACATTGTTGGCCTGTGCGCCACTCCTCCATCGGAGTAAGTATTCTCTTGTTGGCTTTAGGCCTAAATCCCACTGAGTGTGGAATTGTACCTTTGGTACCTTTGCTGGGGTTATTTTCTTAGTACCAACCTCTGGCTGGTGGGTGAGTGTCTGTGGGCGCTTATCTAGTTTACTTTATTATTATACTTACCTTGTTTGTTCTCCCCTTACCCTTCTCCCTGTTTGTTAATTGTTTGTGATTATTATATTTACCCTGTTTGTTCTCCCCTTACCCTTCTCCCTGTTTGTTAATTGTTTGTGGGTTGTTTTTTCCCTTTGTTGCCTATTTTCACATCAGTGGAGGTTTCAAACCCTACCCGGCATAATAAATATAATTTACTATTTTTGGAACAACGTCTTGTGTTTATTATTACCTACCTACCCGGGACTATTTTGAAAGCATTTACTGAGAGAGGCTGTTTCTGTTCATGTACAGCCTGATCCAGATACTATTCAGTGCGGTCGTTAGACCTTCGTACATGACATGGGGGCTCGTTAGTTTGCACAATTGTATAGTTCCTTGTTATTATGTGACATGTGGACTTGTCAATTGGAGCGTGTCAGGTAGGTTGCGTTTTTTTCATTTGGTAAGTTATATTATTATATATCCATTTTTCCGAGCTGCACACTTGACTGTTGTAAACCATTGTTGTAAGTTATGCTCTTAACCATTCTATTTTTTTCCACATAGGTAAAGGGTGGATCACCTGCTTGGCTAGGGGAGGGGGGCACGCGTCGTCTATTCCGGTGGAGTGCGCAATGAAATCGGTAAGCGACTGAAGATATGTGTAGTCCTCATTCCGCATTCAACTGGCGGCCCGCGGGCCAGATCCGGCCCGCGGGATGATTCTGACCGGCCCGCCAAAGATTACATGATAATAAAAAAATAAAATAAAATAAAATGAAAAAAAATTAATATTTTTTTTTTAATATTTTTAATATTTTTTTTTTTTTTTTACTTTTTTTTTTCATGTCAACGTTAACACGCACAATTGAGCCAAAAGTCACTCAATTAATGACAGATTTCATTGATAAATTGAGGGAAAACTTTGCAAGTCGATTTGATGAATTTGACATGTCCAGAGAATTGATGCATTTTGTGAGCAACCCATTTGCCAATGTAGCTGCTATTTCCACAAAAGGACAAGAGTTCCTTGCATCACTTCACATTGATGAAGGTCTCCTGCAACTTGAAATAATTGACATGCAAGCATCATCTGCTCTGAAGCAGGCACTTGAGAATGAATCCACCACAACATTTTGGATAAAGTGTATTCATGTCAAGACATTCCCCAAAATAAAAACGCTGGCAATATCTGTGCTAACAATGTTTGGCTCAACATACACCTGTGAATCCAGTTTCTCTCACATGAATGCCACTAAAACAAGCAACGTGCCTCCTTGACAAATGAGCATTTGCATCACTGTTTGCGGGTAGCCCTCACTTCCTATGAACCCTCTTTCTCTGCCATTGCCCAGTCAAAGAAGTGCAATCGCTCTCATTAGATGTGTGTATGTAGGCTAGGCCTGTCTACCCCCCACCCCCCTGATGTTTGAGAGTTAAGAGTGGACAATAAGTGCTAATAAGATGCTGTCATTTGCTGTTGTTGCACAGACATGAAGCACTTTTTCATAAGCTCAGCTGCACTATAAATGTGTTTTTTTGTTCAAGTGTTGATGTTAGAATGTTCAGATGCACATCATGCACTTGTTTGTTTTTTATTTTATTTTAAATATTGAAATGTTGAAGAGGAGATGTTGCAGTTGTTGCACAGTCATAAATGAAGCACTTTCTGCAGGAGATGTTGCAGATGTGGCACATAAATGAAGCACTTTTTTTGAAAAGTATACTACTTTTGCAATGTAGTTAAATAAAAGTTGTGAAAATGTGGTTGCGTGTTGTGTCAAGTGTACATATATTCATAGCACGGGGAGGCGCCGTGGCAGTCCGGCCCCTGGCCCCTTGGGTTTCTGACAATGTGGCCCCCTGAACAATTTAGTTGAATAGCCCTGCGCTAGGGAATTAGTTTAGACGGGGTAGTTAGTGTTACCCAGTGTGATCCTAATTAGGTGGTTAGAACCGACATTTATTGTTTTCATGAATGTTAGATGTGGATATTAAATCGAATTGGTCAGGTTGTCATACTGCATAATGTGGCTGTTGAGTGTTGCACAGGGACATTATTGAGTACTATAGGTGAGTGGCTATTTTGTGGGGCTTATTGAAGTCTGATTCGTTGTAGTATTGTGGGTAGTATTGTGTGTTGCTACGGCAGTATACTTTCTTTCATAGACTGTACAGGGTACAGAGTGCAGAGTACAGAGTGCAGAGTACAGAGTGCAGAGTGCAGAGTGCAGAGTATAGATTTTTCATGAGCAGAGCTATGGAGGTTTGTTATCAGGATGTTGGTGTGTCGGATCTTGAGAGCGTTGACTCTGCACTAGATTCAGACCATGGTTCTACTACTTCTGCTGGTGAGTTGAGCGCATTGAACGTTGAGCTGCGTTTAGCCTGTCTAGAGGAGAGGGCGGCTTTGCGCAGGGAGGAGAGAGATAGAGAAGAGAGAAAGGAGGAGAGAGATAGAGAAGAGAGAAAGGAAGAGAGAGACTGGGAAGAGAGGAAGGAGGTGAGAGACAAGGAGGAGAGAGACAGAGAGAGAGACAGACTGGAGAGAAAGGGGGACAGAGAGTGAGACATGCTGGAGAGAAAGGAGGTGGCTGATAGGGAATTTCAATTGGCGATGAGGAAACTGGAGTTGGAGTATGGTGACGCTAAACGTAGCACCATTTCCTCTCCAGTACTTTCCGGCCCCCAGGCACCCTTTGATATTAGCCAGCATATGTCCTTGGTTCCCCCCTTTCAGGATAGCACCATTTCTTCTCCAGTACTTTCCGACCCCCAGGCACCCTTTGATATTGGGCAGCATATTCCTTTAGTTCCCGTCTTTCAGGAGTCTGAGGTGGATTCATTTTTCTCTGCTTTTGAGCAGATGGTGTGGGCTTTGCGTTGGCCAAAGGACAAGTGGGCGATTTTATTACTATACAGACTCACTGGTAGGGCTCAGCAGGCGTGCGTGTCATTATCGAAGGAAGACATCCTGGTATATGAGAAAGTGAAAAGCGCTGTCTTGCGCGTGTACGGAGAGGTACCAGCAGCATACAGGCATGATTTTCGCAACCGCCGTAAATCTCCTTCCCAAACCCATGTTGAGTTCTCCCGGGAGGAGAGACTTAATTTTGATCGGTGGTGTTCTGGGTATGAGGTAAAAGACTTTGCATCATTGAGTGAATTGGTACTTGTGGAGCAGTTCATGTCCACCCTGCCAGACGAAGCTGTGGTCTATTTACTTGGGCCAGCCAACAAAACTCTGTCAACCCTCCGACAGGCTGCGATTTCGGCAGATGAGTTTGAATGGTCACAAAAACGTTTTTCTGTACGTCCTAATGTATGTGGTGGAGGTGGCTCATTCGTGGGTGAGTCAGCATTTCAGCCACGCTCACCGCCGTCTAAGAGAGCGGTGGTCTGCAATTATTGTAAGAAAACTGGCCATATGGTAAAAGGATGTCATACGCTGAGGAAGCGACAGGAGAGAAGAGGGTCAGCTCAGAAACCAAGAGGTGTGGGGTTGATTGGTACAGTGTCATGTTCTGACCAGAATAGCTCTCTGAAAAAAGAAGGTGATGGCTGTTTTAAACCCTTTCTGTTTGATGGGTGTGTGTCACTGTCGGGTGATGTCTGTGACCAACGGAAGGTGAGAATACTCTGTGATACAGGTTGTTCTCAGTCATTCATCCTGGCTGATGTCTTACCGCTAAATGAAGACTCTTACTGTCAGTCTAGTGCGATGGTAAGAGGTATAGAAATGGGGTGTATGTGCGTGCCGTTGCATAAGGTGCATGTACAGTCAGATCTTATCACAGGTTGTTTTCCGGTCGCCGTTCGCCCATGTTTCCCTGTGGAGGGCGTTGAGTTTATCATGGGGAACGATATTGCTGGGGAGAGTGTGATCCCTGTGTTGGAGGTTGAAAACGCTCCATTAACTGACTGGTGTTGTGATGAATTGATTAATAATCAACCTAATGTTTTTTCTGCTTGTGTTGTCACCAAGGCACAGGACAGGAAGCTCTTGTAGATCTTATAGGCAAGGTTTCGTTTTATTGGTTCCTTCTGGAGTTGATTGCTAAATTAAAGGTGCACTATGCAGTTTCGGAGGAAAGTGGTTTGTTTGCAGAGCCTGCAAGAGACTAATACTTATTCTATCTTATTTTATCATAAATTGAAACAAAATAATTTTTTAGGCACTGTGAACCGAAAATAAGCCTAGAGTATGTTTGTTGACAAAATTGCAGGCCTGCCCTTGTAAGCGACAACAGTGAGGTAGTAACTTTTCAGGAAGCTTTCTAGAGGACAGTATATTTATTCAATTGTGACAATGTACCATTGGACATTATTCACTTCTCACAAAAACTGTAGTGCACCTTTTAAACAATGTTTGCCCAACAACCCTGGTAACTCGAGTAGTTAGTATTTTTGAAAGATTTTGGCAGAAGAAAATAATATTTTTGTATTTTCTGTGATATTTTCTTCGCCTCAACTTTTTCTCTTTATACAAAGGTATCAATATGTGAAGCTGTTTTTGTTGACTTGCTGCTGCTGTAGACTCCAGTTAACAATCAGAATTACTTCTACTAAAACCATTGAGGTGTGGAGAAGACTGGAATACAAAGCGTCAAATTGTGTTGCCGATGATATGTGGACATTACATGTAAATGGTGGCACGTGACCATGTGTAGTCTGCTAATTTAGGTATTGCTAAAACTTGTAATAGTGGGGACGCCAAATCAGGGGGTGCATCCGGCTCCCCTGCGCTCCATTCCGGACATGGGGGAACCTTTTGAACATGTGTCTGTCATCTGCCTAAAACAAGGGCGGAAAATCATTTCATGTTGACAATTATATGTGGTTCCACCCGTTTCCCGGAGGCGATACCTCTGAGGAAAGTTATTGTTCCAGCCGTTACCAAGGTTCTAATTTGAGTGGCATCATTTTGGATCCTGCCCATGTTATTTTTGTGACGCCATTTTTTGAAAGGGGATGGGCGCTGTGATGGTGCCAGGGCAATGTGCTGATTTTTGTTTCCCTGTGTGCTGTCCTGTTAAGCGCAATGAGATGATTTTTTGTGTTTTATTTGTTTTCCCAGGAAGTTTGTTTGTTTTTCCAGTTTGTTGTCTCCTGTTGACAGGACGGTATCGGCGGAGCGGCCTGTCAAAGTAGAGGTTGTTGTTGTTGTTTCTGTTTTCCCTGGGATGTGGTACTAATCGGATGTTGGGTAATAAGTAATAATGTTTTGCTAACCCTACAGGTTCGCTCTTATGGGGGGAGGTGTGACGTACCTGGGTACGTGGGTTGGTCATTACCATTATTACTGTATTTATGACACCTTCTGAACATCAGGTTAGTATATTTAATGTGTTATGTGTTGTATGTGATGTGTGTGTGTGTGAACATGAGAGCTAATGCTGTCTCTTTTCTCTCCCTGTCAGGTGCTGCCCATTCCTACTGAAGAGTGCTGATTACCTAATGAATGACAGCTGATGGCAATCACCTCGAGAGGGATGGGTAGCCAAATACCTGACAGCACACACACGTCTGGGCGCCTCATTCTGTCAATTGCCAGTGACCAGAGAAGAGTGAGGTTGCCATTGCTTGCCACTGTGGTGGAATTGATACTGTGCTTAGCTACTGCTTCGGGTGGACTAAAGTACTAGTATATGTATATAGACATTGTTGGCCTGTGCGCCACTCCTCCATCGGAGTAAGTATTCTCTTGTTGGCTTTAGGCCTAAATCCCACTGAGTGTGGAATTGTACCTTTGGTACCTTTGCTGGGGTTCTTTTCCCAGTACCAACCTCTGGCTGGTGGGTGAGTGTCTGTGGGCGCTTATCTAGTTTACTTTATTATTATACTTACCTTGTTTGTTCTCCCCTTACCCTTCTCCCTGTTTGTTAATTGTTTGTGATTATTATATTTACCCTGTTTGTTATCCCCTTACCCTTCTCCCTGTTTGTTAATTGTTTGTGGGTTGTTTTTTCCCTTTGTTGCCTATTTTCACATCAGTGGAGGTTTCAAACCCTACCCGGCATAATAAATATAATTTACTATTTTTGGAACAACGTCTTGTGTTTATTATTACCTACCTACCCGGGACTATTTTGAAAGCATTTACTGAGAGAGGCTGTTTCTGTTCATGTACAGCCTGCTCCAGATACTATTCAGTGCGGTCGTTAGACATTCGTACATGACAGTGGAATACACCTTTAAAATTATTCAGGGAAGACACATTTGGGTATTAGAACCTTTAAAACCATTTGGGTGGAATACACCTTTAAAATAATTCGGGGAAGACACATTTTGGTATTAGAACCTTTAAAACCATGTGGGTGGAATACACCTTTAAAATTATTCGGGGAAGACACATTTGGGTATTAGAACCTTTAAAACCATTTGGGTGGAATACACCTTTAAAATTATTCTGGGAAGACACATTTGGGTATTAGAACCTTTAAGACCATTTGGGTGGAATACACCTTTAAAATTATTTGGGGAAGACACATTTGGGTATTAGAACCTTTAAAATCATTTGGGTGGAATACACCTTTAAAATGATTCGGGGATGACACATTTTGGTATTAGAACCTTTAAAACCATTTGGGTGGAATACACCTTTAAAATTATTGGTGGAAGACACATTTGGGTATTAGAACCTTTAAAACCATTTGGGTGGAATACACCTTTAAAATGATTCGGGGAAGACACATTTGGGTATTAGAACCTTTAAGACCATTTGGGTGGAATACACCTTTAAAATTATTCGGGGAAGACACATTTGGGTATTAGAACCTTTAAAACCATTTGGGTGGAATACACCTTTAAAATGATTCGGGGAAGACACATTTTGGTATTAGAACCTTTAAAACCATTTGGGTGGAATACACCTTTAAAATTATTCGGGGGAAGACACATTTGGGTATTAGAACCTTTAAAACAATTTGGGTGGAATACACCTTTAAAATGATTCGGGGAAGACACATTTGGGTATTATAACCATTTGGGTGGAATACACCTTTAAAATCATTCGGGGAAGACACATTTGGGTTATAACCTTTAACACTATTTGGGTGGAATACACTTTTAACTGTCCTGCAGCCATTTTATCACTGTCCTGCAGCCATTTTACCACTATCCTGCAGGCTGCAGCCATTTTACCACTGTACACTGTCCTGCTACTGTTGCATCACTGTGATGCACTGTCCTGCTAACCATTTGGGTGGAATACACCTTTAACTGTCCTGCTACATCACTGTGATGCACTGTCCTGCTACATCACTGTGATGTACTGTCCTGCTACATCACTGTGATGCACTGTCCTGCTACATCACTGTGATGGGTTCCCAAACTTTTCAGGCCGGGGCCCAGAAAATAAGGCGTCAGAGAGCCGCGGCCCAATGCACATCGTCTGGCTTTTTTTTTTTTTTTTTTTGCCAGGCGACCGGTTTTTTAAGCCAAATATCACTTCAATCCTATTAAGTTAGTTCAAGTTAGTTATTCATTTATATGTGCTATTTATGAGAGGGCTAACTTGTTGCAAAATAATAATGATAATAATAATAGCCTCATTAAAATACTATTGTTGCTTCGGTTGTTTTCAGCGTTTTATGTGCATAATCTGTTATTTAGTTTGAAATGTTCGTTGAAATAAGTAGATTTTTCGTTTTTGTTTATTTATTAAGTTAATATAAAACCATATAGTCACATTTTAGAATACAATAAAAAAAGAATTTTAGAATACAACTAGAAACACTGTCCTGGCCTGCTTCTAAGTTCAGTGGCCTGACAAAAAAAATAAAAAATAAAAAAATAAAAAATAAAAAAATAAAAAATAAAAATAATGTTTTTCTTTTATTTTTTTTATTTATTTATTTTTTTTTAAATCGTCTCGCGGCCCATCCGTGGCTGCTCGCGGCTCACCTTTGGGTCGCGACCCCGACTTTGGGAACCACTGTGCTACATCACTGTGATGTACTGTCCTGCTACATCACTGTGATGTACTGTCCTGCTACATCACTGTGATGTACTGTCCTGCTACATCACTGTGATGTACTGTACTGCTACATCACTGTGATCCACTGTACTGCTACATCACTGTGATGTACTGTCCTGCTACATCACTGTGATCCACTGTACTGCTACATCACTGTGATACACTGTCCTGCTACATCACTGTGATGTACTGCCCTGCTACATCACTGTGATGTACTGTCCTGCTACATCACTGTGATCCACTGTACTGCTACATCACTGTGATGCACTGTCCTGCTACATCACTGTGATGTACTGTCCTGCTACATCACTGTGATGTACTGTACTGCTACATCACTGTGATGTACTGTCCTGCTACATCACTGTGATCCACTGTACTGCTACATCACTGTGATCCACTGTCCTGCTACATCACTGTGATCCACTGTCCTGCTACATCACTGTCCTGCTACATCACTGTGATGTACTGTCCTGCTACATCACTGTGATCCACTGTACTGCTACATCACTGTGATCCACTGTCCTGCTACATCACTGTCCTGCTACATCACTGTGATGCACTGTCATGCTACATCACTGTGATGTACTGTCCTGCCACATCACTGTGATGCACTGTCCTGCTATATCACTTTGATGTACTGTCCTGCTACATCACTGTGATGTACTGTCCTGCTACATCACTGTGATGCACTGTCCTGCTACATCACTGTGATGCACTGTCCTGCTACATCACTGATGTACTGTCCTGCTACATCACTGTGATGTACTGTCCTGCTACATCACTGTCCTGCTACATCACTGTGATGTACTGTCCTGCTACATCACTGTCCTGCTACATCACTGTGATGTACTGTCCTGCTACATCACTGTGATCCACTGTACTGCTACATCACTGTGATCCACTGTCCTGCTACATCACTGTGATTCACTGTCCTGCTACATCACTGTCCTGCTACTGTACATAACTGTGATGTACTGTCCTGCTACATCACTGTGATCAACTGTACTGCTACATCACTGTGATCCACTGTCGTGCTACATCACTGTGATCCACTGTCCTGCTACATCACTGTGATGCACTGTCCTGCTACATCACTGTGATGTACTGTCCTGCTACATCACTGTGATGTACTGTCATGCTACATCACTGTGATGCACTGTCCTGCTACATCACTGTGATGCACTGTCCTGCTACATCACTGTGATCCACTGTCCTGCTACATCACTGTGATGTACTGTCCTGCTACATCACTGTGATGCACTGTCCTGCTACATCACTGTGATGTACTGTCCTGCTACATCACTGTGATGCACTGTCATGCTACATCACTGTGATGTACTGTCCTGCTACATCACTGCGATGTACTGTCCTGCTACATCACTGTCCTGCTACATCACTGTCCTGCACTGTCCTGCTACATCACTGTGATGCACTGTCCTGCTACATCACTGGGATGTACTGTCCTGTTACATCACTGTGATGTACTGTCCTGCTACATCACTGTGATGCACTGTCCTGCTACATCACTGTGATGCACTGTCCTGCTACATCACTGTGATGTACTGTCCTGATACATCACTGTGATGTACTGTCCTGCTACATCACTGTGATGTACTGTCCTGCTACATCACTGTGATCCACTGTCCTGCTACATCACTGTACTGCTACATCACTGTGATGCACTGTCCTGCTACATCACTGTGATGTACTGTCCTGCTACATCACTGTGATGTACTGTCCTGCTACATCACTGTCCTGCTACATCACTGTGATGTACTGTCCTGCTACATCACTGTGATCCACTGTAGTGCTACATCACTGTGATCCACTGTCCTGCTACATCACTGTGATCCACTGTCCTGCTACATCACTGTCCTGCTACATCACTGTGATGTACTGTCCTGCTACATCACTGTGATGTACTGTCCTGCTACATCACTGTCCTGCTACTGTTTAATCACTGTGATCCACTGTCCTGCTACATCAATGTGATCCACTGTCCTGCTACTGTTGCATCACTGTCCTGCACAGTACAGGACACAAAATGATTTAACTGCCTCTCTTCAGTTTGTGTGCTGCCTGAGTTTTGTTGTTTGTGTGCACGTAAATCACTGTGTCGTCTGCATACATACATCTGTATCTGGGCTGTTGTGCCAGCACAGACAGAGGGAGGAGGGCAAGTCGTTTATGAACAGACTGAACAACAAAGGTCCCAGGATCGATCCTTGAGGCACCCCAACATCATATTTCAAGTGGGGTGATGTGATGTTGTTAATCCTGACACGTTGTGTCCTACCCTCGAGATATGATATCATCCCTTTTATTGCAGTGGGTGAAAAGTTGAACCTGGAAAGCTTGGTGGTAAGTAGGTCATGGCTGATGGTGTCAACGGCCTTTCTCAGGTCAAGGAACACTGCTCCGATCATGCCACACTTGTCCATCTTTGTTTTGATTGATTCCAGAAAGAAGCAGTTTGCTGTTTCGTTTGAGTGTTTTGCTCGAAACCCGAACTGCATGGGGTGGAGTGAGCAATGAGTTTATTAAGGTGAGTGATGAGTTGTTCTGCTATGCACATCTCTGTTATCTTTGATACTACTGGAAGAATGCTAATAGGTCGGTAATTGCCCATTACCCATTCACTCACACATTCACACACCGACGGCAGAAGCAAACATGCAAGGTGCCAACCTGCTCATCGGGAGAAATGAGAGGTTAAGTGTCTTGCTCAAGGACACTTCGACATGCTGTCGGGATGAGCGGAAAACTAACCGGGAATCAAACGGGGAACCTTCCGACAACCGCTGTACCTCCTGAGCCACTGTCGCCCCCACTCAAATAGTGTACAAATTCAAGTTAAATAATATAATAATTGTTTATTTTATGTATAATAATATTAACTTTATAATTATTTAAAATCTAAAATAAAATAATAAAGTAGCATTTATTTAAAGATCATACATTAGAAATATCATGTTTATTTTCTAGTGTCACACGGTGCTGCCAAGAAAAGGTTACGGTTCCACCTGCACAATCCTCTCTGTCTCTCCCTCACACACTGCCATGTCTGTCTCTAACCCTGTGTCTGTCCCATTCACTCCCTGCACTTCGGGGCGCACTCTACAGGCGCGTAAAAGGCACAGCTGAGAATCATCACGCTGATGGATGGAGACTCCACATCTGCCGTCTAATCACCACACCACCCTACAAGAAGACCAGGATCTCCATGCATCAGCGTCAGATCTTCGTTTAATGACGGCCTGGCAAGTATCTTGATCAGTGGCGGCTGGTCAATGGGGGCGCTAGAGCGCCGCCCTCCCTGGTTAATAGAGAGAAGAAGAAGAAATATATATGTATATTTTTTTATAGCCCTATAAATAATATAAACATGTTTAAAATGAATAATATTTACTCATTTTAAGTATGTTTGTGTTTCCAATGCACAATATAACGTTAATATATCAAATATAAATAATTGTTTTCATGAACAGGAAGTGACTGTCTGATAGAGAATACGTTCCGTAGCCACATTTCTCTCGAGCAACCCGTAGCCGCATTTCTCTCGGGCTAGACGCAATAGCGCTTACAGTGGGCGTGCACTGGTTTCATCGCTGTATCTGTTGCAGCCAATCAGTGCGTAACGCGCTGTGCGTTGAAATATGATGTATTATGATGGAAGCCAGGCGCTTTTCCAAGCAATCTATTATCATTTAAGCAAGCAGCGTCGAGACTTTCCGTAGCCGCATTTCTCGGAGACGCTCTCTGATTGGCCGACGTCAGTTTTTTCCGTAGCCGCATTTCTCGGAGACGCTCTCTCTGATTGGCCGACGTCAGTTTCTGGTTAGTTAGTTATTTACTCGATGCTAGCTGTTGTGTTGTGATGCAGTCACACTTTGTCTTAGAGCGTGACGGTAAGTTCTTTCGACGGTTAAGTTTAGGCACTCTTTCAAAGTTGGTTAAGGTTAGAGTTTGTCTTAGAGCATGGCGATAGGAACGCCAGGTAGTTTGCAGGCTGTTCGACGCGGAAATGGGCAAAGACACAGCTCGTCACTCAGTACTTGTTGCCTAAGGCTAACAAGAAGCTATATATGGATGCAGTGGACATGGATGGACATCAACAAAGGCTAACAAGAAGCTATATATGGATGCAGTGGACATGGATGGACATCAACACAGTCTGGACAGTGGATATACTTTATCAAGCCCTTCTGCCTGCTGGACAGTGGTGCGTTTCAACTTAACAAGTGAGAGTTGCGATATCTCTCTCTCTCTCTCTCTCTCTCTCTCTCTCTCTCTCTCTCTCTCTCTCTCTCTCTCTCTCTCTCTCTCTCTCTCTCTCTCTCTCTCTCTCTCTCTCTCTCTCTCTCTCTCTCTCTCTCTCTCTCTCTCTCTCTCTCTCTCTCTCTCTCTCTCTCTCTCTCTCTCTCTCTCTCTCTCTCTCTCTCTCGCTATCTCTCTCTCTCTCTCTCTCTCTCTCTCTCTCTCTCTCTCTCTCTGATTATGTAGGGCATATTGCAAGCGTGGCTGCATTTGACTGACTGTGATCATATATTGATTGATGGCAATGGTGATAGTTGTATGTACCTACTTAAATATTCGCCAATGCGTGGTACATGTTTGCAAAATGTTTGGTATAGCGCCCCTCATGGAGAAGAATGCACCGGCCGCCACTGATCTTGATATTCCTCCCACTGAATATGTTTTTTGTCGTCTACATGTTAACCTTACGCCTGTTGTGTTTTCGTGTATCCACCAGTTTTTTTGACCTCTCATGTTTTCTCCGTGTTTTTATCTCGTGTTTTTCCCATGTGCTTCCCCTTGTTTTTGCTGTGAAGACTTACCCCATCTTTCTCTCCGTTGTCTTCACAGCTTCACTCCAGTGCTTCCCACCCGCCAGGCTCAAGACGCACACACACACACCGCACTGGTGTGCATTCATTTTTGCAACGTATTATTAAATGCCCTTCGGGGTTGAACTTTCCTCTGTCTCTCGTGTTGTGCATTTGAGCCTACCTGTCACGGTTCCAAACAATGTCTTCATGATTCAGGGACAGAACTGTGGTAAATTCAAAACACTATGAATCCAGCAGCTTGTGATCTCTGCATATCATCATCATATCTATCTCTCTCTCTCTCTTTCTGCCCCTAACCTCTATTGTCCTATATTCCATTTATCGGCAGCTATAGGAGAAGGAGCCAGTGCAGCAATGATGTGTACATGGATGCATTATTCAGTGCGTGTAGATGTGTCCACGTGAAGAGAGTAGGGGTGTAACGGTACACAAAAACCACGGTACGGTATGTACCTCGGTTTTGAAGTCAAGGTTCGGTACAGGTTTTTCGGTACAGTGGGGAAGGTTGGCTCTCCATGTTCCACTCAGGGGTGATGTAGTGTGCAGTAACTAATTGTACTTGTAGGGCTGTCAACGAATATTCTATATTGAAATTAACTCATTAACCACCACGCTTAAGTGCGCCAGAGGGCGCTAGAGCGCCAGAGGGCGCTAGAGCGCCACCGCTTTTATCAATGGGAGGAGTGGGAAATTTGCGGGTGCTTAAAATATATCTTAAATTATGGGTCTAATACACTCGTCGATTATCAGTGAGTTGCTTGCATTCAACATGTACAAAACGGATTGTTTCCATTTTATACCGTTTTGAATACAAGTATAGTTTTGGTGATTTCTAGTAATTCCAGAGAAAGACGCGATAATAGCCCTTTAGTGGAATACACAAAACATGTTGTAATTTTTCGGCTGATTATCGAATCTTCCTGAAATCAACGCTAGATCATAATTATTATCCTTCCTCGTGCACACATGCAATGTTGTTTAGACCGGCGCGCTGATCCCCCCCCTCCTCCCACCCAACAGAAAACAGCCACACACACAGATACAGCGTCGATCGGGTAGAAATACGATAAACGATCAAATCTATATATAATGTTATTACCTTGTATCTGATGTAATGCAAAAGAAATAATCCAATTATCTGATTGCCATATGAAGTACTGGGCGCGGAGGTCCGTGCCACGTTCAACAGCATTGCATATGAGGGGGGGGGGGCAGCGTCGCAGATGTATCATTGAAATCAGGTTACCTCGCCTGATTATTTAAACCACGCCTGCACGGCTTGGATCGTCCCAGAAAAATAACTATACCATTCCCAGTGGAGTGCAATACCAGCCGGAAGACATAGGGGGCGGTATTTGCCCTTTTGCAAGCTCAGACCCATTCCCAACGACAGGCTGGATGGATGAAAATGAATGGATAGCGCTAATAAAATAAATAAGGATTAAAACCCGACTATACTCGTGATTGGCGCTGAACGGTCGGCGAGTTAACCCGACTATCATCGGGTCTGGCGTCCAATGAGTTAATAATTGACTTGTGACATTTTTTTTAAATAATAATAATTATATTAGATTGTGAAAAAAACAGCCCCCGGTAGGAGGTCGTTCAAGTGGTTCAAATACTGTTGTATTTGTTCGGTTCAGACAGACACACACACACACACACACACACACACACACACACACACACACACACACACACACACACACACACACACACACACACACACACACACACACACACACACACACACACACACACACACACACACACACACACACACACACACACACACACACACACACACACACACACACACACACACACACACACACACACACACACACACACACACACACACACACACACACACACACACACACACACACACACACACACACACACACACACACACACACACACACACACACATTAATGTGTGCGCACCATTACCCAAACCCTCACAAAGCCCTCCAGGTTACACGTCAGCTTATAGGCATGTTCTACTCTTAGTCGAGCAACCAGCCTCACTGTCAAGACCACGTCTGTTGATCTGGCTTCGCTGTGTCTTCCAGATTACCAACTTAGACATGCCCGACAGAAAGTATTCCAGAATTTAAAAAAGCTTTTTGCTCATGGTGTATCCAGGCTAAAAAAAATAACGACTCACATTCAATGGCACAGGCGACCATGCAAGGTGCCAACCTACTCATCAGAAGCAGGGGGTCATGTCTCTTGCTTGAGGATACTTCGACACGCTGCCGGGAGTAGCTGGAATCGAACTGGGAACCATCTGATTATCAGATGACTAGCTCCTGAGCCACTGTCTGCCGCCTTCAACCCACTCCTTCAACAGCCCAGATAGCCACTCTAACCTGGGACAGCAGCTGCAGAAAAGGGACAGGGATTCAGATGCAGAAAAGAAAGGACAGCCATGTGTGCCAGGTGTCTGTTGGTTGCTATTGCCCCATGTGCAATCCTCCACTGGAGGTCAGCCTCCTGTTTGTCAACAGGAGGCGTGTGCAGGGTCTGCCATTCAAGGGAGGCCTCTGGACCATAAAAGCTCAGTCTACCTCCATGCCTCCATCCCTGCCAGAGAGAATACGTGCCAGATCATTACACAGGTATAATATGGCCCCGTCTTCCCCCACAGTCTCAAACTCCCCCAGGTCTGGAGTTTGTAAGAGAAAGCAAACACCCCTCCCCCTCCTCCCCCACGGCAGGAGTGACATTCAGGGGTGGGAGGAAAATGTACTCACACGCATCATCCCACAGGTCAGGAGAGAGAGGGGGGGGGGGGGGGGGGTGAAGGAGAATCTGGTAAAAGAGGGAGCAAAGAGAGGAGAGAGGAGAGAGAGATGACAATAGAGGGTAGGGTCAGAAAGAGGGAGAGAGAGAGAGCTAGAGAGACTGCACCTTCAGGGCACAAACAATATCCCAACAACAACAACAACAACAACAACAACAACAACAACAACTGTAGGCTGGTAAGTGAGAGATTACCAAAGTTGAAAGGTTTAGAATCCTTAACAGCACCAGTCCCCCTGAAGTAGCTTATCAAATAAGATGCATTGCTGCACTGTGAACAAACATAGCCTGCCAATAAGATGTGCTGTGAGCAACAACAACAAACATTTCCAATCATGTTCATTTACAGTATTATATATATATATATATATATATATATATATATATATATATATATATATATATATATATATATATATATATATATATATATATATATATATATATATATATATATATGTATATATATATATATATATAATACTGTAAATGAACATGATTGGAAATGTTTGTTGTTGTTGCTCACAGCATACATATTATAGCTGTGACGAGGTCAATAGGTCACTCTTGTTGGTTGTTTGGTCTGTTAGTCGGTTGGTCTACAAAAATGTCTCCACTCTCTAGCGGCCACAGGTTTGGCCCTAGGAGGAGGCTGACATTTGGCATGGAGGTCAAGTGTGTGTGTGTGTGTGTGTGTGTGTGTGTGTGTGTGTGTGTGTGTGTGTGTGTGTGTGTGTGTGTGTGTGTGTGTGTGTGTGTGTGTGTGTGTGTGTGAAGATGTGTGTTCATGCCAATTGGCAAAATAAAAGGGGGCGTGGTGGTAATGGGTGTGGTCTATTGCAAAGAGGTTGCAACTATTGCAAATTCATGCTTGTTTTAAAGAGAGACCTTGATCCTCTTCATGGTGAAAAGACCCAGACGTTGATGGCAACATCTGACCGAGCAGGTGTGAAAAAGAAGGCGGGGGGGGCAATCAAAGTTTAAGAAACAAAAGTAAACACCTGAACAAAAACAAATAAAGCTAAATATTCACCGCTGACTGACACATGAGTGAACACAGCCAAGGGCTTTTTTGATTTCACACATCCGAGCGCCTTTGGCAATGTGTAAAAAAATAAATAAAAGAAGAGGGCAAGAAAGTCTCTGAATAACAGTAAAATGCTGAGTGAAAGCTTAAGCGAGCGCATGCACACACATCCTGCTGCACGCTCCCCAGGCTCTTTTCAAGGTGTGTGTCTCTCCACCACGGCAATTTTCTACATGAATAAAAATAAGAAACTGAACAATCAATCAAAGTCTGTCCCCCATTTTTTCTCCTTCTCTTAAAGCTTTCCAACACTGTGCACACGCGCCACATATTAAGCAGGTACGGGCGTCGTGGCGGGAGAGGTGGCAATTTGTAGAGCGTCTTGGGTGATGACTAGATTTGGAACAGGGTACACTATTAACACAATCCTAAATTGGCTCAACTAAACAGGGAGGGAATATTAAATATCACGTTTATATAACTTCTGTTTATATAACTTCAGTACTGTATATTTGCATATCTTGTATGTCACAAGATATGTAACAGTACTGTATTTCATGTATTGTCATAAATGTCATGGTATATATCTGTATGGCCCCCGTAAATGTCCAAACCCCCCCTCCCACCCACCCCCTCCTAATGTACAGTTCCCTCCCCCTCGTATGTATATCGTTTCTGTTAGGATATCTGTTTAACAGTACTGTATATTTGCATATCAGAAATGTCAGGATATATATCTGTCCAACCACCTCCAATGTACAGTTTCCCACCCCATCTACCCAACCTCCTCCAATGTACAGTTTATTCCCCCTCAAATGTATTATACTCTCTTTTCAGACTCCTTTTGTACACATAAACATTACTGTATATTTGTAGATCTGGTATGTCATAAATGTCTCTGCAACAGTACTGTCTACCTGTCTATCTGTATAGAATAGAATAGAATAGAATAGAATAGAAATACTTTTATTATCCCGTGGGAAATTAGACACTGCAAATCGCTCAACATTTAAACATTTAGACAGGACAGGTCACAATTTAGAATGATAACACAAATCAAATCAAGTTGCCTAGGATAAGAGTAGAGTAGAATAAAATAGGATAAAATGAAATGAAATAAAATATACAGAGATAAATACAGTAAGAATATACTGAGCATACTGAGCATGGGGTAACAATTTGGTCAATATAATTATAATTTAAATCTAACTAAATGAAATATGAAATATATATTCCAGTATTCACATGACACAGTATTCATATATGACACAGTATGTCATATATGTTATGATGAATTGAAAATGGGGGACCCTGATGTAAACAAGACAAAAGTCTTTCTCTGGTCTGCATCCCCTTAACAATTATGTGTATTGAGCTGTACTGTATTGTACCCATTCTGCAATCTGTTAATAACGTTTTCAATTAATCAATCAATCAATGTTGATTCAATTACAAAAATCCATTGGTAAGTTAAAGGAACAGGCCAACATTTCGGGAAATTAGCTTACAGTCTTCTCCAGCAAAGAGACAAGACGATAGATACCAGTTTCCTCTCTGTGCGTTCAGTAGAAAGTTATCTGGCTGCATGTTAGCCTAGCTTAGCACAATGAGTGGAAGTGGACATGGCCGGTTAGCCTTCGGGAAAGGTGTTAGTTTGACAATTCCTAGGCTAACCGACCATGTCCGCTTCAATTAATTGTGCTAAGCTAGGCTAACGTGCAGCCACATAGCTTTCTACTGAATGCACAGAAAATTGTATCTATATTCTTGTCTCTTTCTGGAGAAGACGATAAGCTAATTTCCCCAAATGTTGGCGTGTTCTTTTAAGACATTGACTTTTTCTTTTGGTTATTGTTTTCACAATGTAAAGGGCATGAGAAACGAGAGGCCTCTTCAAGGTGACACAGGGTCACAGGGAGTTCTGCCTGGAGTTGCTGAAATACACACGGAATGTTTGGTTTGATGGCTTTCAACCAGATCTGACCTCTACACCATTCTAATTACAGGAGTCTGTCTTGTAGAAAGCCACACAGCTTTGGGGGATCGATGAAATGTGATCATGTAATACGTTTATTAACATTAAAAAGGACAGAGGAAAGTGAGCTATAGTTCGTCTCTTTTATGTGGACTCATCTACAGAATCCCAAATCAAAACGTGCATTATGAAGTACGGATAGTGATTATTGGACTGGGACTTGGGAGAAAGCTGCATACCTACCCTAAGGGTAGGTGCTATGGATCTCACATCAAAAGATGCATTCAGGAAGTATTGATAGATTATATGGGAGCATTACTAGAAAGTCAGAAAACTTCTAAACTGTCTGCAAATATCATCATTTATCCTTGTTCTTTCATTTGATATCTTGATCTTTGGGTCGGTGGATGTTTGTGTTCCTCCTAATAAACATTGGCTTATTTGCAGATTCAAAAAGGCTCAAATTGAAGCAACACAAATAGTAATGACTATATGTACAGGGAGAGGGCGGCTTATTATGTTCTTTTCACTGTTGACTTCATCTATTATCTAACCAGGAATGCTTTACCATCCTTTATTGGTCGTTGTGTTAAAATACGCACACAAGCCGACCCATTGATCTATTGGGACAGACCCTGGCCTATTTTTAATTTAATTTTTTTTTATTATATTTAGTTTTGTTGTTTTTGTTGTAGTCTGGTGTTCTGAACAGTCAGGTAAATTGAAGATTGCTCCACTTCTACAAGGTCCATTTGCATGTTCTTGGTATCTAGGGACAGTTATGGACCTCAGTGAATGTATTCCCAGTGTCAGAAATGTTGTGTCTATTGCTAGGCTTGCTTAAATTGTGATGAAACAAAGGAGAATATGAATTATGATTTTTCTTTGCATATTTGACAGTGAATAACACCATGCTAAAAATTACCAGACATAAAAACCTGCCACTGAGCTCATTCAGTACCTTCTTGAGATCACGTGTACAAAAGATCTAAGGAAATTAATAAAGGGAAGATGATTAAACAGAAGGTTTTGTAGATACAGTACTGAATTCTGCCATCCGGACCCATGCAATTTAAAATATTATTATAGAATATAGAATATGAGGCCTATACATTACCTTATTATAGCGATGTTGCACATCTATGGATCGGGGGAAATCTACTCGTTCCAATGACAGAGTTCAATTTGGATTTTGTATCACCAGGCGTGCATGAAGAACCGAGAATGAAATCTACTGTATTTACAGTCAGCTTTTTATTTTTGAGACAGCTCCGCCATTTTGAAACCAGACACGATCCGCCAGCTTCTTATAAGGCTGACCCATTCAACAGGAAGTGATTTGTGACTGATCTCAAAATGAGATTAGATTAAAATGTATTGTCATTATACAGCAAAGTACAATACACCATCCAACCAGAGTGGATAAATAAATGCTCCATAAATAAATAAATGCGTGGAGAAATGGCTTAGTGAGGCAGCCTCAGCACACGAGCATGCACGCACACACACACACACACACACACACACACACACACACACACACACACACACACACACACACACACACACACACACACACACACACACACACACACACACACACACACACACACACACACACACACACACACACACACACACACACACACACACACACACACACACACACACACACACACACACATACTGTATACGTGCAAAAGGAATCATTCCAGCAAGGTAGGCTTCTATTAATCTAATGACTTGTTTTATTAGGTATTATAGTAGTCCAAATCAGAGCCTTCTAAAAAGAGAGTTGTGACACTCTCATAGGCTTCCATTGTTATCGTGGAATGTGGAAGTGAAGCGCCTCATGGGCCGCCTATAGTTCCAAGCAGAGTACCAGCCTTGAACGCCATTAATTTTCATTTATCTTCATTTATTAGATTTATTGTTAAAGTGAGCAACACGTAGTTTCGACCGTATTAGTACTAGTATTAGTACATCTGATTACAATGAATAGTAAGTTGCATGCAGAATCTGTGCATGCAGAATCATTCCAGACTTTACCCCATAATTGTCAATCACAATTGCATTGTAGTCATGTACATATTACAGTAAAACACATTGAACCTGTTGTGGAATATTTTAAATGAGCCAAACAGTGAAACTGTAGAAATTCAGATGAGTCAAATTGTATAAAAAATAGAACATAGTTTATTATCTGGTTCTATGGCCATAGAAAGAGTATGTACAGTTTACAATCAGACACATAAAAGCGTCTGAGCAGAAAGTGAGAAAGAGCTCTGGTCATACTTACAATAAATGCATAGTTTGACATGACATCAAAAGATGACAAATTAATAACAGATAATGACAAGAAAGGTAAACAGAATGAGATTAGGGGTTTTGTCGTATCTGTCACAAGATTGATATGAAGACAACAAGAAAAAGAACAAGATGTGATTTACTTGGACATGTCATATCTAAGTCAAGCTGGCCTGACCTTTAAGTTGTTGTCTGAGCTGTATACTAGTTAAACTATATGAACTAGTCAACGATTTTCTTCTCCTGTCTGTGTCTTTTGGGAAGCCATACATCCGGATCCCTTTCTCGGACCGATTGGTGCATCCGAATGCTGCACAGCCAACTATGGTAAGACATCGATCTATAAAAGGTAGATGTTATGATTAAGCAAGCAAAATATTTATACTAAAATACCAAGTTTCCCACAGCATTTTCTGAAACTGGTGGGTGAACTCTAAACCCTCTAAAATATTCAAATCAAAATCAAATACAGTTTTATTGTCACATACAGAATCATACACCTCTTGAAGCAGGATGCTTGCATGCTGTGGAATGGAAATGTTAGAGATGGAGAAGAGATACAATATGTGTGTTGTTGTAGAGTGCATGAGCAACTCCATAACTCTATCTCCCTGTTTTGTTTTCTAGGATAAACTACCACTATAATGACGTGCGTGCGTGTGTGCGTGCGTGTGTGTCCAGTCTGAGGTTTGTGAGTGGCAGTCGTCACAGCAAGGCCCGAATCTAGCACTGCCAACAACAAGAGTGGAAGACTGGACCTTTACCCTCTACCTGGACATATTATAGGTCTATAATAATAAATAAAAAAAAGATATTGTGGAATGCAATTGGTTGCCTTGTATATTTTGTACTGTTGACCAAACTTCTTTCTTGGCTTAATTGAGTAGTTTCTGGCATGATTGATATTTAGATTAGATTAGATTCAACTTTATTGTAATTTGCACAGACTACAAGTACTGAGACAACAAAATGCAGCATCAAACCAGAAGTGCAAAAGAAGCAGTAAAGTGCAGTGTAATTTAACTTACATAATCATGTATAATATATAAATAGAATAAACAGTAAAGGTAGGTATGAATGTGCTAAGATATACAGTATGAACATTAACAGAATGAACAGTGAAAAGAGTGGTATGAATAGCTAAGATATATACAGTGTGACCACTAGTAACAGTATGAATGTAGCGTTTAAGTTAGTCATGGATGTATTATATGAGCTCTTATAATACATCAATGGTTACAGTATGAAATGTAAATGCTAAGAAATGCAGAGTAATAACAGCTTGAGGTATGATATTCACTGTATTTCCATATTCACTTTGGGCATGTATATGTGAATGTATAAGATAACATTAGGATGTGTGTGTATGTATGACCATAGAAGCACAAGAAAAATATGAATGCATACATACTGTAAATGTTATATAATGTATATATTTTTCGTAACTGTTCCTAGGTTATGGGAACAGTCCTCACAGACAGAGAAACTGATTAATGCTGTCTCTCTACCATTCCCCAGAAATGCTATTGTGATATAAAGTGTTGTCAACATAGTAACTGTAATGTGGGCTGATTAATAAAATAATGCTCGAGTGTTTAACTGCCGTTAAATGGCTAATGTAAAATAAAACAATAGTCCTCAGTAGCTAGCATACTGTAGTAACGTTCGATATTGCCACCAGCGCCTAGTGATATAAAGTAATATAATATAAATAAATGCAAATAATAACGTAGCAGACATAGAAATGGTAGAACACAACAGTGATCAATGCACATTATGTGTTAATATTTACAGAAAATTGCTGTAACAGTAGTAGTCGCTGCTGCTTTGTCTCGCTAAAATCAGGTTGACATCGCTGAGTGCAGATTTATTTTGGAACTATGGTGAGCTACATGAACCACGTGATCGCATGGCGGCGAGATCACAGAGTGTCGCAACTCTCATTATAAGGCTCTGGTCCAACTGTAGAACATGACATATTAGCATGACATCTCATTTAGTACCACTTTGGGCTTGAACTATGACCTCTGCCAGTGGGTCTTGGACTTCCTGACGGGCAGACCCCAGGTGGTAAGAGCAGGCAACTGCACCTCCTCATCCATCACGCTCAACATAGGGGCCCCCCAGGGCTGTGTTCTGAGCCCCCTCCTCTACTCCCTGTACACACATGACTGCGTGGCACAGCGGAACAACAACACAATCATCAAATTTGCTGATGACACAGTAGTGGTGGGCCTGATCTCTGCCAACGACGAGAGGGCCTACCTGGAAGAGGTAGAGAATCTGTCACAGTGGTGTCAGGAGAACTGCCTCTCCCTGAACGTCAGCAAAACAAAAGAGATGATTGTGGACTTCAGGAGGTCAGGGGTCAAGGACTACAGCCCCCTCAGCATCGACGGGGCACCGGTTGAGAGAGTGAACAGTTTCAAGTACCTCGGAGCCCACATATCCGAGGACTTGACATGGACCACACACATTGACAGTGTTGTGAAGAAGGCACGACAACGCCTCTACTTCCTCAGGCGCCTAAGGAAGTTCCAAGTCAGTCAGAAGATCCTTAGGAACTTCTACTCATGTACAATAGAGAGCATCCTGACTGGCAACATCACCTCCTGGTTTGGGAATAGCACTGCACAAGACCGTAGCAGACTACAAAGAGTGACACGTTCAGCCAAACGCACAATTTGTTAGGGTTTGAACCGACCTCAATCGCACGGCACAGACAGGAAGTTCAGAGTTAGCCAAATACTAGGGCGTATTTATTTACAGAGTCACAAAAGGGGTAAAGTAACAATTATGAAACAACAAGGGAGACTGCCATCGGCAGAGTTCTCTGCGGCTCTGCAGATCCTCCTGGTGATAGCAGTGGGGAATCGGTATTTGACGTTGTAGCGGCTCTGCAGATACTCCCAGCTTTAACTCGAGGTGGAAAACGGAGAGAGAGAGAGATATCAATAACAGTCCAACGAAACACAGAGGCAGTGTGGTTCCCTCCTCCCTTAGCTGTGTCCAGAACCAATGAACAGTAACAATCTTCAGTGTTCTCCACAACACACAAGTTAGCTGAATTTAGTGCAAACAGAAATGATATCTTCAGTGTCTCTTCAAAACACACACTTCAACTGAGTCCAGTGCAAGCAAAAATGATAATCTTCGGTGTTCGTCACACACACAGACAGAATAATCCAGAGGGGTTTGGTTCCAACTCACCCAAGCGCAAACGCATAAAGCGGGTAAACGAGGCGCAGCTCCAAACGGGGAACAAGGTTCTCATCAGCGGATCTCCACAGAAAGTCCTGGAGGGAAAGAAGACGAGGCACAGCAACGGGGAAAAAGCAGGCAAAAGCAGTTGTATTCCAAAACGACCCGACATCGATTGAAGGGAAGTCCCAGTATAAAAAGCCTCTGGGGCGCTAATCAAAAACTATGACAGGTGCGCGCTGGAATTGATACTTGCTCCAAAAGCGTGTGGCGGGGAATGCACCAATCAACACAGCACCTTAAAGGAGCGGAGCGTGTGGCGGGGAATGCATCAATCAACACAGTACCTTAAAGGAGCGGAGCGTGTGGCGGGGAATGAACCAATCCTCACACAATTGGAGGGGGGCTTCCCACCCTCCAGAACATTTACAACAAGCGGTGCAGGGGGAAGGCTAAGAGAATCATCAAGGACTCCAGCCACCCGAACAACTGCCTCTTTGAACTGCTGCGGTCAGGCAAGCGATACAGGAGTCTTAAGGCGAGCACAGAAAGACTCAGAAGAAGCTTCTATCCCCAGGCCATCAGGCTGCTCAACGAACAATAAACACTATGCAACAACCATCAAATGCACACAGCACACACACCCACACGCACACACTCACTTAAACAAACAACACACTGCAGCACCCACTCTCCACACTTTAGATCACCTAAACACACTTTACACTTTATATTTATTGGTAAAGGATTTGCACTACAACTCGTACACCTTACTGTAAATTGTACCTAAATTGTACCTCATCCCATTTCTGCTCTGCACTATATAGTATTGTATATTAGTACATTGCATAGTATATTGTATATTGTATGGTAACTCAGTTACTTCTATTCTGCATCGAACATTGTACATATGTCTATACTGAACACTGTGACCTCTATTTTTACGTCTATTTTACATGCTATACTATTTTATTTCATACGTATCTTGTCTAGCACAGTCTCTGGAGCGTAACAGTAAGAAGCATTTTGTATAAAAGTATTCTGTACTTCTGTATGACAACTATTAAAGAAACTTGAAACTTGTAATGTCAATACTGCACGCTTGTCAAGGGTCAAGAGTTAGCCTATAGGTATTTCCCTCCCTACATTAGCCACTATGTATTAGCCAAGCTGAATGGTGCTAGATATACAGTAGGTGTTGTTTCAAACTGAGACAGTTTGTGGTTCCTCCGGCTACATGGGAGCTTTCAGCCACCATCACCCTACCAGGACAGCACCCTAGGGCTAACTAGTAACCAAGGGAGCATCCAGCCACCCTCACCGTACCAGGACAGCACCCTAGGGCTAACTAGTAACCAAGGGAGCATCCAGCCACCATCATGTGTGCCTTCTACAACGCTGTTCCAGTTCCGCGTTGCCGATTTGCGCTCTGATTGGCCGAGCGCGCGCATGAGCAGCGACAAGCCCCTCCGCCGTGCTGCGATAAGGCTTTCGCCAGCCGGGAGAGTAGGCGCCGCAAGCGGCATCGCTGCGCTCATCAACGCCCCTCCGTGCTCCGGCTTTCAACAGTGGGGAGAGTATTATGGGGCTTATGCCGCGAAGCAGTAACACAACAGTGAACACATAGTTAAGTACGACTGACAGATGCATTGCAACTATGTGTTCACTGTTGTGTTACTGCTTCTCGGCATAAGCCCCATAATAAGACCGTCTCTGGCTTCGTCCAGCGGACACCATGGCGAGCTCAGCGATGGCGCTCGCGGCAGCATACTCTCCCCGCTGTTTGAAAGCCTTATCGCAGCACAGAGGGTCGTGGGCCCGCAACGCAGCCGCGAAGGCGGCGATGAAGCCAGAGTCGCGCGATTTTTTATTGGTTTGTCATGACAAACCAATTACATAATCCAACATATGTGTAAAGAAACAACATATTCCAGGTAACGGTATATTTTTTTAATGATTGCTTACTGCATAAATTAGGTTAACTGGAGCTTAGTATTGCTGCCTGGCTGAGGGCCGCGTCGCGGCTCATGCGCGCGCTCGGCCAATCAGACCGCAAAACGGCAACGCGGAACTGGAACAGCGTTGTAGAAGGCATACACGGTATCAGGACAGTGCCCTAGGGCTAACTAGTCACCTAGGGAGCATACAACTGCCCTCGCTCTACCAGGACAGTGCCCTAAGGCTAACTAGTAACCGAGGGAGCCTGTGGGTTCTTCAGCCAAGCTACCAGAAGTTGCCTGCTCGAGTGATGTACAAGAGACGTTGATGAACTGTCGGGACTGCGAGTAACCAGCAAACTTTATTCAGCTCGTTGAGGACAAGGGACCCCGCTGCTTTATACGAATCAATACGATTTCAAAAATACTTTTAACAGGCCTTCAACAAGGTTATTTTTTTTATTACATTTTTTCTCAGTGCCGGCTTTTGTGATATTTTAGTTATGGTTGAATGAGTGTGGCCCACTGTGTTATATGGCGCTTGGTATTGATATTTCTATAGTTGAGGCTGTGAAGTAGCCACATTGTGTCCTTGCTGCCAGGCAGCTACAATAGAACGTGAGGTACTATACCAGGGGTGGCCAACCCGCGGCTCGCGAGCCGCATGCGGCTCTTTGCCCGTCAATGTGCGGCCCTTCCATCCATTTTTTTTTTTTTTTTTTTTTTTCCTTTTTTTTTTAATGTCACTCATTCCATAAGGACGTAGAATAAACATTTACAATTTTTTTTTAAATGGTCCATTTGCATGTTCTTGGTATCTGAATCTAGGGACATATATGGATCAGTGTCAGAAATAGTGTGTCTGTTACTAGGCTTGAGTAAATTGTAATGAACCAAAGGAGAATATCAATTCTATTTAAAAAAAAATTATCTTTGACTGTAAATAACACCATGCTAAAATTGACCAGACCTGAAAAATCTAAGCAAATGAATAAAGGGAAGATGATTAAACAGAAGGTTTTGTAGATACAGTACTGAATTCTGCCATCTTTTTTATAATGTAAATTTCTCCACCATTCTTCATCATATTGCAACACCGTTTTTTGCAAGACGTTCACAGAAAGGTAGAGAAACTAACTGTGTTCTGTTTTATGGCAACAACGTTCAGGTTTGTGGGAGATAATCCCAAAAAATAAGAGAAATTAAAAAGTAAATCCAGAAGGCAGATGATTGACAGGGGCTGGTGTGAGCTGGGTAGGGTAGTTTTTCGAAATTTGAAAGCCCTGAGTCTCTTCCTTCAAAAGACTACACTCACTTTTGGCTGTGCCACTTCCTCCTGTCAATATGCGCCGGTTTCCGACTCAATGCCCTGAGATTTCTATAATCTTATATTTCACTAATAACAGTTAAAATAATTGGTAAACAAACATAATGCTGAAAATATACACTTTTACTGTATATCTCGGGCTTAAGAGGTTAACCCTGTGAGGCCCAAATTAAAAAGAAATTAGCAACTTCAGAGGCCAGAGGGTGGGACATATAAACACATTTACTATCAAATAGCATTGTAAGGCTGAACAACAGGACCAATTGACTATACATGTGCTTAAAGGGGAACTATCTTATAAATGGCTTTTTTCAGTGTTTACCATTGTTTCTTAGCTATGTGGACTTATATTAATAGGATATATGTCTCTAATTCTCATATTGGCGAATTCTTCCAATTCTCCTCTCACAATATTCACCCTCACTGAACTGAGTCATCTGAAAATGTGCATATCTGTGATGTCAGAGATTTCTCAGCTGCATACATTTACATTTACATTTAGTCATTTAGCTGACGCTTTTATCCAAAGCGACTTACAAGTTCTGTGCGACAAGACAGCAAGAAGGGTATAACTCTATCAGCTGAGTAACAATGTTCATCAAAGTGTTGCGTGTTACAGTGTAGGTTAGTTTATTAGGACAAGTGCATGACATTAAGGTTAGTCGGGGTTAGATTTTTTATTTATTTTATTTTTAATTTTTTTTATCATTTCAGATAATGGTTGAAGAAGTGAGTCTTTAGTCGACGGCGAAAGATTGGACGGGATTCGGCTGTCCTAACTGGGATGGGTAGTTCATTCCACCATTGTGGGGCAAGGACTGAGAATAGGCGGCTTCTCTTTGATGACCCTCCGGGAGCTTGGATAGGAGTAGATCTGAGGCGGCCAGAAGATGCAGAGCGTAGGGGTCTTGAGGGTGTGTAGTTAGAGACCATTGACCGGAGGTAGGCGGGAGCGGTTCCCTTTGCCGCACGGTATGCTAGGTCGAGGGCCTTGAAGCGGATACGTGCAGCAATGGGGAGCCAGTGCAGGTCCCTAAGAAGTGGGGTGACATGGGCCGACTTCGGTAGGTTTGAGATCAGGCGGGCCGCTGCGTTTTGAATGAGTTGAAGAGGCTTGGTGGCAGTGGCCGGGAGGCCAGCTAGCAGTGCGTTGCAGTAGTCGAGGCGGGAGATGACTGTTGATTGGACGAGGAGTTGGGTGGCTTCTTTTGTCAGGAAGGGGCGTATCCTTCTGACGTTGCTCAGGAGGAATCTGCAGGTTCTGGTTGTCGCTGCGATGTGAGCAGAGAAGTTCAGCTGGTCGTCGAGGACAACACCAAGGTTCTTGGCGGTCGGCGACGCGGTCACAGCTGCATTCTCGACTGTGATGGAGAGGTCGGTCAGGGGGGAGGATTTGACCGGCAGGTGGAGCAATTCTGTTTTGCTTAGGTTCAGTTTGAGGTGGTTGGTCGTCATCCAGGCGGAGATGTCGGACAGACAGGCCGAGATCCGCTCAGAGACGTGGATATCTGAGGGAGGGAAGGAGAGGAAGAGTTGAGTATCATCGGCATAACAATGATATGAGAAGCCATGAGACGTGATAATGTTACCCAGTGATTTAGTGTAGAGGGAGAAGAGAAGGGGTCCTAGGACCGAGCCCTGGGGGACACCCGTCTGGAGGGGGCGGGTGGCCGACAGAGTCCCTCTCCATGACACTTGGTAGGAGCGGTCATTGAGGTATGATGTCAGCCATGTCAGCGCAGATCCAGCCACTCCCATTCCTGCGAGGGCCGCGAGGAGGATCTGATGGTTGACTGTGTCGAAGGCTGCAGATAGATCTAGGAGAATCAGGACAGAGGAGAGGCCTTTCGCTTTTGCTAAGTGAAGTGCCTCTGTGACCGCAATGAGGGCCGTTTCTGTGGAGTGGCCAGTCCGGAAGCCAGACTGATTGGGGTCTAGGAGGTCATTCTGTAAGAGATAAGCAGTAAGTTGGTTGGATACAGCACGTTCAAGTGTTTTAGAAAGGAAGGAGAGAAGAGAGACAGGACGATAGTTGGCTATGACGGTGGGGTTCAGGGTTGGTTTTTTTATGAGGGGCGTGACTCTGGCTTGTTTTAGGGAGGTGGGGACCACCCCCGAGTTGAGTGAGGAGTTGATGGTTGCAGTTAGGAATGGGAGGATGTCCGGTGCTATGGTCTGGAGGAGTGGGGAGGGTAGCTGGTCCAGCTGGCATGTAGTCGGACGGTTCGACGTTACCAGTGTCAGGGTCTCGGCTTCTGTAATGGGAGAGAAAGATGACAGAGTGAAGGATGAGGTTCTCGATTCAGCGTTTGGAATGGGTGGGGGTTGGGAGAAGGAGCTGCGGATGTTCTCCACTTTTTCCTCAAAGAAGATCGCAAAGTCTTGAGGCAGAAAAAGATGAGGGAGGAGGAGGTGGGGGGGGGAGTGAGGAGGGAGGACATGGTAGCATGCAGTTTGCGAAGATTCTTGGCAGAGGCCTCGATCCTATGGTGAAAAAAAGAAGCTTTGGCATTAGTAATGGTTTTGGAGAATGTTAACAAGAGGTTGTGATATGTGTCGATGTCAGCAGTGAGGCGTGACTTTCTATACTTCCTCTCAGCCGCTCTCAGGACCTGTCTTTGTTCTCTCACTGCATCCGTCAGCCATGGACTGGGTGGGGAACGGCGGGCAGGTTTCTCAACGAGGGGACAGAGCTTGTCGAAGGAGGTTGCAAGGGCTGAGAGGAGGGTGGAGGTTGCCATCTCTGTGGGGAGAGCAGAGAAGGTGTCACTCAAAGGTAGAGCGGATATTATGTCAGAGGAGAGGGTGGAGGGGGATAGGGAGGGCAGGTTGCGTCTGAGTGAGACGGTTTGAGTTGGGGTGAAGACTTTTCGGTTAAGCATGAGAGTTAGTGAGAAGGATATGAAGGAATGGTCAGATACATGTAGGGGAGTTACCGTGGTGTTAATGATGCTGGGGTTACGGGAAAATATGAGATCCAAGGAGTTGCCTGCTTTGTGGGTGGGAGGCATGGCAGTGGGAGTCAGGTCAAATTGTTGTAGGAGGGAGACCACTGGGACCGACTGAGATGAGTCAGGCAGGTTGAAGTCGCCCAATAGAAGGAGCGGGGTACCATCTTCCGGTAAGGAGCTTAGAAGCATGTCCAGCTCATCTGTGAAGTGATCGAGGGGACCTGGAGGGCGATAGAGTGTAACAATGGTGAGATTGAAAGGATTAGAGACAGATACTGCATGATATTCGAGGGAGGAGAGTGACAGTTCTGGGAGTTGGGTTAGGTTTGAAGCCCATGAAGGAGATGTCATGAGGCCAGTGCCTCCACCCCGTCTGGAGGGTCGAGGTGTGTGAGTGAAGTTATAGTTTGTAGATAATGCTGCAGGTGTTGACGAGTTATTGGGGGTTATCCAGGTCTCAGTTAGAGCCAGGAGCTGCAGATTTAGACTATGGGCGTAGGCAGTAATGAAGTCAGCTTTCTTGACTGCTGATTGACAATTCCATAAGCCTCCCTGTACTGTGACAGGTGTATTAGTGGCTGTAGGAGGGTAGGAGAGATTAGCCGGGTTGCTAGCAAACTGGCGTGGATGGGTTGATTCTGTTCTTGAGGAGCAGATTGTGGATATAGGTATGAGGCACATTGTGGTGTCAAGAGTGGTAGGAGGAGGTTGAAGGGGGTAGGGAGGAAGCGAGATAGTAGGGAAATAGCAGAGTGGGAGGGAAATGTGGGATTATGGTGTACTTAGCACTGGGTGGATCGGTGGATCCCTCTGCTGAGAACTCCAGGAAAACTCCTCCTCTTTGTCCCTCTTCGTTTCTCGACGCTTCGCTGACGCTAAGCCAGCAAGTCTTTAAATCACTATAACTAATTACTGATGAGTGACACCTGCAGCAAAAGGCCACACCTCCAGTTTCTGTCAGCTGGGTGAAACTAATTACAAACAATTTCCACAACACAATTTAGTCACACACTTCAAAATGATGTACACAGTATTATTCAGTTAAAAGATCCTACCCTCTCTGCTGTTGTCCTCAGAATGAATCCAACAGAGAAAAAGCTGGTATTTAAGCAGAAAAACTGTCACAAGTGCCCACTTAACTACATGCACAAAGGCCACACCTCCAGTTTCTGTCAGCTGGGTGAAACTAATTACAAACAATTTCCACAACACAATTTAGTCACACACTTCAAAATGATGTACACAGTATTATTCAGTTAAAAGATCCTACCCTCTCTGCTGTTGTCCTCAGAATGAATCCAACAGAGAAAAAGCTGGTATTTAAGCAGAAAAACTGTCACAAGTGCCCAATAATGTGGCAGTTGATGTGGCAGTTGGCACCAGGCCACACAGTGGTTGGAGCCCAGCCTCAAAACGGCTTAAGATCTTGAGGTAGAAAAATGTGAGGGTGAGACCTATAAACACATGAAGGGTGCCGTGACTGAAAAAAAAGGTTGAGAAACGCTGGTATATGGTGTGGCTCTTTGTGGTACCACAGTCATTTTTTTGTGGCTCTTAGTCTCTGACTGGTTGGCCACCCATGTACTATACAGACATACCCCATTGTTGGGAATCAGTGGAGTGGATTTAAATGGGCTGCATTTATACTGTATACATGGACTGTATAAAAGTTTTACTTTTGGGACAACCATATTATACAAACCCATAGCCACATCCTCCTAGTCTATTCCCCGTTGTGTATATAGACACATACGTACATGTTTTTACTTCGGAGCACATGTATTCCTTAGAAAGAAAAAGTAAACAGCAAACCCTGGTGTACTAGTATAGTTAACTCACTGGAATACCTGATTGAGACCTTTCTATGTCTCATTGTGGCCTCAGCTTGCATTTCTGTAGCACTGTAGCAGCCTTGCATTTTTAAAGCATGTGCCAATTATTTTACAATGCAAACCAAAGTAGGCCAATACATTTACATTTTACATTTAGTCATTTAGCTGACGCTTTTATCCAAAGCGACTTACAAGTTATGTACGACAAGTCATCAGGAAGGGCACACATCTATCAGCTGAGTAACAATGTTCATCAAACTGTTGAGTGCTACACTGTAGGTTAGTATATTAGGACAAGTGCATGACAATAAGGTTAGTTAGGGTTAGATTGTTTATTATATATTTTTTTCCATTTCAGATAATGGTTGAAGAAGTGTAATAAAAGAAGCAATACCAATGGAAGCAGAGAAACACCTTGAGAATACAGTTACAATCTAACAGATATTCACTGTAGATATTACAGAGATGTATTTTGCGCTCCACTGAGTGCACCTTTCTAGTGCATGTGTTGATCTAGAGAAATTAACAACCAAAGGCTGAACAAATGCTCTTCATTTCTTCAAAAATGTTATTAAAATCAACAGAATATAATATAATTAGTTTCTAACCTGTTAAGCTGCAGCCATATTTTCAGAAAGTCTGCCTAAAAGTACATGCCCAAGTAAATGGAAGATTGCTCCACTTCTACAAAGTCAATTAGCATGTTATTGGTATCTAGGGACATCTATGGACATCAGGGAATGTATCCTCAGTGTCAGAAATATTGTGTCTGTTACTATGCTTGAGTAAATTATGATGAAACAAATATTTGCATCTTTGACGTAAATAACACCAATGCTAACATTGAGTTTCGATGAATAAAGGGGAGATGATTTACAGCATTTTTTGAAGATACAGTACTGAATTTTGCCATCCGGGCACATGCAATTTGAATTATAATGCATTTGAATATATAATATAGAATATCAGGCCTATACATTACCTTACTGTGGCCAAGTCATACATCTACGGATAGGGCCAAATCTCCTTTTTCCAATGTCAGTGTTAAATCTGGATTTAGTCATTTCCTCGCGTTTTTCCGATGCAATGCACAGATAATTCACATTATTCAGAGAAACTCTTATTTTTTTTATATTTTAAAATCATTGGTAAACAAACGTAGTGCTGAAAATATACACTTTGACTGCTGTTTTGATAGGGTTAGGGTCTTACTCTTGGCTATATTTGAAATAGAAACACAACATGAATTCATACGGTCTGTATTGATCAATTCATGACGAGGACAGCAGGGTCCCCCAATTAGGATTTTACTGTCCCTTACATAGGGCTGGATGAATGAAATTACAACAATTCAATCAATAAAAAAATTGGCACAGAGACTGAAATGAATTGGCCAATGTGAGATTGAATCTATATAATATAGATAATATTAACATAGATATATAATCTATACAATTCAGAGGCTCGATTTTCTTTAGTCCACAGTAGTATAAATGAATGAATGAATTAATTAATAAATAAAAGAGGCCCCATGTCCAAAACTCTGAAAGTGTCTCCGCTACTCAAGTCACCTTGACTACTTTAGCCTGTCCTTTCATGGGGACCGTTTTCTGCTCCCAAGAGACATTTCAACATGACAGTTGCTTTTTACCTTTATACTCTGCCTGAATACATTGTCTTTCCTTCATTGTGTTGGGAAAAAGAAATACAAGTAAGCCTTCTCGGCATCTCAAAGTTGCTAGCTTTTTTGTTTACCCTTCAGTGAGCAGAGTGTATTGCATAATAAACAAAAGCACACTCCAGTGTAAACAAAAGTCAGTTTTTTAATCTTGGGAGAGGGATGGTTTATGTTTTTTTCAAAGTTCAGTCACTGTAAATAAGAAAGCATAGTAATCCTTTTAGTGAGGCTGGATAAGAGGAGAACAGACTGCCAGACGATGGGGGGTTCTAATAGGCACCCTTTTAACACAGTACATGAGCACTTAGGCTAACTAAGCATGTCATAGCATGTTAGGTAGGGAGCATGTAAAGGGGAATGCCACCCATTTTAAGAATGTGTTATTCCTGTGCCCTTGGACAGTTCACTCTAAGAGTTGTGAACACGCACCACTCTCTCCCAAAGCTATAGGAATCAGACATTTAGAATCACATGGATGTAAAATCTGGGACATGAAATGGTGATGGAGTTAAGTGCATTTACTCAAGTATTGTACTTCATTGTATATATTTTCTTTTTAGTTATTGTATTACCATTATTATTATTTGCGGACCTCCCAAACTTTCAAACTTTAGACTGTTTTCTTTATACGTTTTTCTTTTTCTTTCTTTCTACCACAATACACGGCCACTGATGGATCCATGGGACTTGGTAAAGCACTATGGACCCAACTATGACCACTGATAAAAACGTAACTACACTAGCGTTATAAGAGCTAAACATTGCTACCATACAAGTGCATTGGTTTAGTGCACTTCCGGTTGCCACTGAGCGGAAATGTTTGTGCGGACCTGTTCTCCCAAACTGGTAAGCAAATGACTGTTTTTACGTTATTTTCATTTTTACGTTACTATTATTATTATTATTTTTTTTTATTTTGATCTTAACTGATCACTATGACTTTATTGCTTTTATCGTTATATATGCCTATAATTTGTGTACAGCACTTTGAGCTACATGACATGTATGAAAGGTGCTTTATAAATACTTACTTACTTACTTACTTACTTACCATATTTCTACTTCGGGTGGGCTATAATATAATTATTCTCTCCACAACATTTCAAAGGTAATATCAGACTTTACTGATATAAATACAAATATATAATAATGATAATAATAATCAAATGTTAATCTTGGGCAGTTCAACCAATGTGTGTAATGTTGTTCCCAAAGCTAGAATGCAGCGAACCAAGACTATTTTAGGCCACGCCCACACATATATGGATATTTTTCAAAACATAGTATTTTCTCTGGGTTTTGGCCTGCGGTTCACAAAAAAAAGAGAAAACATTTTAGGTAACTGAAAACAGAGCTCCAGCACAGCATGTTGAAAAACATCATGACCAATTTTTGTAAACATTTTCTCCGCAACCAGGACCACGGAGTCGATCGGAGTTAACACATTCGCGGCCATTCGATTTCCCCATCTAGCTATAGCTGGGCCAGCTTTCCATTCCAGTCATTATTTTATTAAGTGAATTATAATGCGACTTCAAGGGTGACCATATTGTGATTTCTTTTTAAAGAGGACACTGCCTTCAGCCTCAAGATACTTAATGATACTCAAAGTTTACTCAAAGATGCCTTATCATTATAATATATTTAAAGTATGCCTTCTCTGTATGGATATAAAATTATTGTTTATATTATTTTATATAACAAAATAATATCTCTCTATAACCAAAGTTACTCAACATGCTGTATTATGCCTAAAGTAATCTATCTGACAAATCTCAAGAAAATAACTAAATCAACCTATGACAAAATAATATATATTTTCAAGTCTTACTGGACAAAATAAACAACAAGACAAATATGAAGTAATGTTCTAAACAATACATCTTCTGTATTAGAAAATCCAGCTTAAAAAATATATCTTTGTATCTTTTCAATGTAATGTAAATTATAAAACAGTAACCTCACAAAGATACTAATTTAAAAGTGCACTATGCAGTTTCAGATTTGTTGCAATTAGTGTACTAAACTAATTTATTACACACATAATCCTTAGAATGATTGTATCATAACAAGCATCTTATCACACCAAAACATCATTTTGAGGCATCAAAATAGTTTTCAATTATTTTCTTTCTCCCTCTGTATAGCTGCATACAATCAATTCGGTCAACTTTGCCATCAAACTCTCGCCTTGCACTGCTTTCTTTGTAATGTTTTTCTGTGTCCATGTGAGCTTTGAGATCGCCACCACTTTTATTAGACACAGAAACATATGGTCAAGCTTTGCACGCGTTGCACTCTGCTTCCAATTAGTCTCGACCCCACCCCACCTACCCAACCTCCTCCAATGTACAGTTTCCATGTCAAATGTATGTCAGTATTCCAATGTACAGTGTCCCCCCCCCCCCTACCCAACCCCCCCCCCCCCCCCCCCCCCACCTCCAATGTACAGCCCCACCCCACCTACCCAACCTCCCCCAATGCACAGTTTCTATGTCAAATGTATATACTCTTCTTCTGGATTTTTTTAGTATCACAAACAGTACTGTATTTGAAAATCTGGTATGTCATAAATGTATAGATGTAGCAGTACTGTCTATCTGTATGTCATGTGTGTCATATGATGAATTGAAAATGGGGGACCCTGATGGAAACAAGACGAAAGTCTTTCTCAGGTCTGCATCCTCTTAACAATTGTATGTATCGAGCTGTACTGTACTGTACCCATTCTGCAATCTGTTAATAAACTTTTCAATCAATCAATCAATCAATCAATCGACCGGGACGATAAATTGGGAATTTTCTCTGCAGTTAATCTGTAATGTACATTTTCGCGTTTGCATTGTGAGGAGCCAGCGATGCTGGTCGGATCTGTCCGCTTCCTGCTCTGTTGTGTGTGTCTGTGAGAGCACAGTAGCGCCGCCCACAAGGCACTGAAAGCGAGGCTTCTCTTGGTAACGTCACACGCAACAGGTTACCGTAGTATTCGGTGCAACGTGCCAGTCAATATATTTTATTGCATATTTTACACAAACGCTTCTGTGCGCGACAGATGTATGTGCACGGGAGCGTTTTGCCATAGTGGATTGAATTAAAGTGTTGCAGTGAGATTATTAAGACAGCTAGCAACTGCCAAAAAAATTGCTAGCTGCAGTGCACAATACAGGCTTGGAGGGACAATGTGTGCCCTTTTGTCAACTCCGTCAGACATCAACTCCATCAGATTTTGTGTCTGACGGAGTTGACGTGTAAGCTGACAGAGTTGACAAATCCATCAATAACCTCATATATATGCTATTATTATACTATTTTTGAACATGGTAAAGGATTTAAATGTTATTTCAGATTTGTATCTGCACAGAATTGTGCATATAATAGCATGCATTACAATACACCTCTGACTTTTAGAGCATGGGCAGGCTGTGGTCTGCTTATTGAATAATTGTCTTACTTTCCCAGCATACTCTATACATACACGTGTTAATACATAAATATAAATATATCACTTGTCTACGTGGTTGATTGATTGATGTAAAATCATAATGGTGCAGTGTGTAGTTTTCACTACCAAACATCTACACTCTTGCCTCTTATAGAGCAGGGAAGGAGTTAGGGCTGGGCGATATGGCAAAAAATCATATCGCAATAACGATATGATAATGTTATCATATTTCTCTATATCGATAATTATCGAAAATTGTTATAAGTATAATTTTTTATTTTTTTTTTTAAACAACAGATGTATGTTTATTTTGCAGCAATTCTTTGTCGTTGCCGCCATCTTTAGTGTTACATCCCCTCACACTCCAGTTCTCAGGCTGCAGCTGGTTTAAAAGCGAAAGTAAACGTTAGGTTATGACTATAACCAAGTTCTGTTAGTTAGGGGCGATGCTTGGCATCGCTACTGCACGATCTCGCGTACGTGCACGCGTACTGAATAAACCACAAATGTACCTCTAATACCAGTATTAGTCTGACCACACCCCTCATCAGCTTACCTTCATAAGCAGGTGTGTGGTCACCTGCTCTCCTCCTTCCCAAGCTTTCACCACAAGGTGAGGACAAGGGCTGCAGCGGCCGTCCGATGCCAAGCATCGCCCCTAACTAACAGAACTTGGTTATAGTCATAACCTAACGTTCTGTATCGTTAGTGGCTTAGCTTGGCATCGCTACTGCACAAGGGAGGCCAAGCGGAGCCACTTGGCTGACAAATACACCCCGCTGACAGCCCCCCAAAACCATCAGAACAGGGAGGGCTGAGCCCCCCCGACCCCCCCTAATGGAGGGTAGCCCCCCTATTAAGGACGTCACGGGAGGGCGACGGACCCGACCGTGCGAAGAGGCACTCAAGCAACTCAACGCACAGGGTGAGCAGACCGTGGCTTGACCCCACGACTACACACGCGCACAACCCGCATGCCACCCGGGAACGAACGGAGGAACAACCTCGTTACTGCCCCCAGAATCACGGGGTCAAGGGCAAACCCAACCCCGTGGCAAGGCCGTAGCAGCGGAGCACGAAGGAAGACCCAGACCCACCAAAAGGACTGGACTCCCTAGAATGGGGGCCCGGAGAAGTCCAAGACCCCACCAGGTGGGCACGTAGTGCCCCGCCCCCCACATCGCCAGCGTATTCGGACAAAGGCCCCTCAGTTACTGCACCTGGTATTCCCAGGCGGAACCAACCAGGCCAGAACCTGCCCAGCTTCCGAGATCGGGCGTGTTCAGGTCGGTATGGCCGTAAGCCGAGCGGGCCCCGTCCCCCAATAGTACACCGCCTGGCACACTGACCCTGCTTTCTCTTTTTAGAATAGGCAGTCAGCATGGCCGTAAGCACACAAAAAAGGTTAACCAACGGAAGCAGGCAGCGCACCGGGGAAAAACCAGGCAACAGGCTGTTAACCCTAGCCTGGAGACTGCGGACGAGACAGGCGCCAGAGGGGACAGCTGAACACAGCCGCCCCGGCGGAAGGAGCGTAAGCTGGCGGTGTTGCATGACCAAGCCTCCATTTAACAACCCCCACCCAGAGGGGTCGAGGCAGAGAAGGCTGACACGATTGGCAGACGTCATGAACGTGCAGGGGCACCCTCAAACGGTGAACCCGGGAGTTGACACTGCTCCAACACACCAGGGAATCAACCACCTCGGTGTTACCCAATGCGGTGGTTGTTCCTATAACCCCTCAAGAAAAAACTCCAAAACACACCTGCGGGTATACACCGGCTATACCGCAGTACAAGTGTTTCAGTTTCCAAAAAGGGTTAACCCAGGCCTACGGGTCGCAAACATCACTTCGGACCGGGCCTGGCGGTACGGGAAGCACAGGGTCACCAGAGGAGGTCAAAAAACCACCCCCACAGGCCCCTCTTCGCCATGCGTGAGAGAGGAGCGAAAAATAATGGAGAACCAGCCCCTAAGCACACCGTACCTGGTATTCCCCGGCGGTCTCCCAACCAAGTACTAACCAGGACCAACCTGTGTAGCGGCCGAGATCCGACGAGATCGAGCGCGTACAGAATGGCATGGCTGTAAGCCATGACGACAGTGCTGAGTAAAAACATACCCAACCAGGGTCTCCATAGCGCTTAACCCTGTGACACCCAGACCGACCTGGCATTTTTCCCCCTGAAAAAAGCCCAAGTCCCTCAGGGTACCAGAACAGCAGATCTGCATCCCCGGCGGACAACGGGTTCAACTGATCTGGACCAGCGTGACCAGAACCAGTCCCGTGCCCTAACCACGCCGACATGCCTACTCCAGGAGAAGGGCAGATATGCGTGTTGATCTTAACATGAAAAGAAGGCGCCACCCAGACGTCCGGACGAACCGCGCCTGGTGGCCCACCCCAAGGGCGTGAGACCCCACTACATATGTTCAGATCCATCCCGTCATCATCCCCCAGACATGAACGAGAATCCGTCGACAACCCACCCAGGTCATGGGATGTGGTCGCCGGAAGAGGAAAAACCCCCATCTCAGTTGCTTTATAAAAACGCTGTTTCAACCACAAGCAACCAAGGCGTGCCAGTCAATCGCCTGTTTACAGCGAGCTAGCACTATACGTGCGTCGGGACACACCCCCATCAATGAACAGGCTATTTAGACCTGTCATTGAATCCCCAAGGCGCCCAGGGGAACGACAAGAGGGGTGTGACACTCCCTAACTCCAACACTTCTGGAATAGAAAGAAGGAAGCATCAACAGTATGTATCCCAGTCTACACAGCCGGGGTAAAAAATGTTCACATTTTTACATCCCACCACCCTCCCATAGGAAAGAGACGGGGATCCCCAGAGAGACTTCCCACGCGAGCTGTACAGATTGAAAAGAATATATTGCACCTTGAGCCATGTAAAAAACTGGTTTTAGGGCCTCCGGGGAAGAGGCACCGAACCCATACACACTCAATAAACGAATTGAATCGAATATACATACAATAGAAAAGGACCCTTCTAGAGGGTCCACTCACTTTGACAATCTGAGGAGGAAGGCTCTGTACTCTGATGGAGGCTTCCTCACATGGAAGAAGGAGTCCGAACTCACAGAAGGCCTGAGTAGGCGCTTGGTGAGGAGGAGCCCTGACCACCCCCCCTGAAAACAGATCCATCACATGGACCTGAACAGCACACGGAAGTCCTACCAACAGAGACGCGCACGGTGACGTACTCTATGGCGGGGGAATTCATGCGGTGCACACGCCCAATATACCAGGCCGTGGGACCAGGAACTCCCTCCCCCCCCCCACCCCCCCCCCCCGTAACGTGCCGAACCGCCACGTGACGGGAACCTTGAAGGACAGGGGGTGTACCCCTGACCGACAGAACAATGGGGAGAGGAAAGGTTACCAGTTCACCCCTTTACGACCCCACACCCATGATACGACGTAACGACAAAAAGAGAATATGACACAGTCATAGTCAGCTCTATGAAGCGTTTCACAGCTCCACACAGCGCACGAGCTAACCTGCTATCTGATTTTTACTAAGGAAAAACACAGAATAGAGAGGGCTCTAAGAACCCCGGTCCAACATACACATGTGCTTCTGTGGCCAGTACAACCCAGTTGTAGGTCACATGACACACACAACCCATCATCACCTACAAAAAATGGCAAAAACACTCAACAGAGGAACGCCGTTTTTTTCACAATGAGAGAATACATCATTCTTGATTAGTATCGACCACAGGCCTTGCTAAGCACACATGACAGCAACCAAACCAATTTCCCTTTAGGAAATAAGTTTCTCCAGCAGATTTAGCACAACCTCAGCAATCAAGCTAAGAGTTACATCGTATCCCTACCACACAAAAGACACAATTAATGCACAACATGTCTGATAGGAGGTGATAAAGTCCCCAGGGAACCGGGGGGGAAAACACAATCCTCCTATTTTACCCTCAATACGGCCAGTTAAAACAGGAAAACCTGTTAATGTGTGAACTCACTGTTCATTGTCATTACAGTCTGAGAAAGAACATTCTTTTACTCACTTGTCACCAAGCATAGCTTCATAGGTTAGTTGCCTTAGTAGTGAGTACACGGTACACATAAACACCATGATGTTCCTCACACAACAACCAGATCAATACATCACGATCTGCACGGAGAAGCTAACTGCCAGTGACAAAAACAGCTCACACATAACCCGCAACGTATCCCAAATGCATTGCAACAACACACGTTTTGGGAAAAAACACCGTTATTCACAATACATTTAGCAAAGTAAAACCAGAAGACGTGTTATGAGGTCTGGCCAACCCCGTACCTACCCGGAACGCAGATCAGCGAAGTGCAGTCACAAGACACCGTAGAACACAGCCGTCCTGTGTTGTTCGACCCGGGCAGCGTCGCCGCTCCAACCAGTCGCTACAGTCCTCTTTGTTGACGCAATCCCCGTCCAGGCACAGGGCAGGGTCGACGAACATCCCCTGTCAAGGATGACGTCGTGGTCAAGAGTGTAAAACATGTTAAAATCAAAGCACGTTCAACAGAATAGCATCAAGCTAACGGCTGCTCCAACCGTTCGGGTGCTATTGCTTCCGCTCGCGAGACGCCGATCTAACGACGCACGCGATCAGAAGCGAGCTCCCGGCGGCGCGCGAGAAGCTAAGCTACCCCGCGCCAGGCCACTGACCGGCTAACCGTAAGCCATGAACATGTAAACAATGACATAACACTCACCCAGACAGGCCGCCGTTCTGAACCCCTCCTCACTTTTTAAGAGAAAAGAGAAAACAAGACGTCAACACCGCTTCACAACGGTGACATTACCACGTCCGGCGGAATCAGCACAGTACCAACTGGCCTGTATAGCTGACTTTGAACATGAATCTGCCGCTATCGCACATTACATGCACATATCCCCTCGTGAAGGAATACTCTCATTTGGATATGAAAGATGGGGTCTTAACACGGTGACAGAGAGAATCCACTCGTCCAGAACACACAGGGATCACCAGTGTCAATGGTCGCGGCCCACTAGTTAAAACTATAATGGTCGCCAGACCAAGGCCTTCTGTCGCCTAGGCGGCTAAACAAAGGACCCTAGCCTGGGGCCGGTTTCCATAAACTTTGTCAAGTAGCCCCCATAGCACTAACAGACAAGTGGAGCCCGCCAGCAAACACTACTCACCCAACCTGGAACGCACCGCTCCTCACAACAGCGGCATGTCCGACAGTTCAGCTGTGGCCTGACAGGTTTCACCCCAACAAACACAGCAAGGAACTGCAGTTGAGAAGCATGCAGCGGCGTGCTCCCAATACGAAAACCGGTGGAGGGTTTTTAGAATGATCATCATCTTCTAGACACTCCAGTACGAAGACAATATCGCCGTATTTTCTCGAAAATAGTGAGAGAGAAAATAAAGATATGATGTCAACGTATCCTTGTTTCCTGTTCCTAATCCAATTTCTTCCATCATGGTGTCAAGTGTGGGGATCTACCGAGGCACTTCTTCCTTGTGGTGAAAGCGAGAAGGAGGAGAGCAGGTGACCACACACCTGCTTATGAAGGTAAGCTGATGAGGGGTGTGGTCAGACTAATACTGGTATTAGAGGTACATTTGTGGTTTATTCAGTACGCGTGCACGTACGCGAGATAGTGCAGTAGCGATGCCAAGCTAAGCCACTAACGATACAGAACCGGCTTCTCTGCTGGCTGTGGCTCCAGGGGAGTTGAACAGTTCTGGCTCTGCTAGTTTATTTTCGATCTTTTGGTGCTTTTTTGGTGGACAAACCACCGCACATGTGCACCGTGACTCGTGACTGGAGTCTAGCTCTGCTAGCACACATAGCCTACTGTGTACAGACGGTTTCAAACTGTATTTTAAATTAGAAAGCAAACAAAATAAATAAATGGACAAGAGAAAAATAAATCTCAATTTGGTCAGTATTGTCATTTGGACAAGCAAAGCCATTACTTTAAGTTGCAGGCAAGAAAGACAAGTCTGTCCACTGTCTCTGGTTTTAAAACTGCCCTGTTGCAGGTCACAAAAAAAAATATATATATATATATATATAAAAAAAGAAAATATATCGATATCGATTATTAAAATATATTGCGATATTTATCGTTATCGTTATATCGCCCAGCCCTAGAAGGAGTTCCATGTTGCCCTTTCATATCCCAGTAGGGATACAAGACAGAAGAAAACAGTTATTCTTGTTCTTATACTGTTTACTTAGATCATCAGAGCAAAGGTGCACAGTGGTAAACTGTGGATATTTCATCTTAATATATTTATAATAATTCTTAATATAGGACTGGTCCATGTGTGTCTACTGTAGATTGCTGCATCATCCTTTATCTGACTCTTTCCATCCATAGTGTAATACATCATGGTATGGAGTGATCAACAGGATAATATTTTGCTAGTCAGTTGTCTCAATCTTATCAGTTGTCACAAGTGTAGAGTTCAAGAAAAATCAGGATCAGATAAAAATCAGATCAGGATATTCTAGATAACAATGCCAGACAGTGCAGGGAGTCTCTCAGACAGGAAAAGCAACAAAGTAAAACGCGAAAAAGGCATTCAAGAGAAATAAAAACTATGAAAGAGAAGATTACAAATGTAACAAAGCAACGAGACAACCTGATAAAAACAATAATGTGCAGAAAAAAGGCACGGAAACAAAGAAGATGCTATCAGGAAGCAAAGTAAGGAATCCGAAAATCCAAAACGCCCTTCTATTCTACAACATCCCCAGGGCCCTGTTTCTTGTACCTGGATAACTGAGTTAGCCGGATAACTTTAACTGGATAACTGAGTTAGCCGGACTTTCCGGTTCCATGTACGTGGATTTTCCAAATCACCATGACAACAGATCCAAAAGTTTGAGCCTGGTCGAAAGCAGAGTTCAAGTTCAAGTTAGCCGGATCACGCAGAGCCACGCCCCCGCAAAGAAAGTGACACCTCGTTTCCTGAAATTATTCCCACAGCCTAGGATCTGCGTTACACCATTCTGAATTACGTTTTTGTGCTCCATTCTTCCAGAGGGGTCTTTTGAAATGTAAAATAGACCCAAAATGCTGATACTAAATTCACTTTGTCCTAAATAATGCACGTTATATATAACGTGGCGACGGTGGCGCTCGCTCGTGTGATGTACACATTATGTGGTTATTTTAATTGTAACTGGGATTAAGATGTCTGATGAGATGCGCTGTTTGACGGATTTGAGAAATTGAATGAGCCGTTGACGTCACATTAATGAATGAGGATAAAAAGATAAACTTCATTCAAAACAAAGGATATTCTAAACACGGGTCTCTCGTTCATTAATGTATAAACAATGAATTTATCCCATCTGGCACAGTGGTGCAGCGGTAGTGCTCAAGCCTGCCAACCCAGCGACCGGGGTTCAAAACCCGGTGTTTCCAATATGATTTTTTTGAATATAATATTAATGATTATACGCCAAAGTAGCCTGGTTTTAAGTTAAAATATTATAAATCTACATGCATTGAGGATGTCATTCTTTATATAGCTCTCAACGTGCACCAAATTGAATTATTCCTATATTGCAAAAAGAAGGAGACGACTAGGGTCTCGAACCCCGGTCGTCTGTGTGAAAGTCAAAAGAACAACCCGTTAGACCACATTGGAGATAAGTTAAAGATTGACTATACATCAATCAATGGGTAAGAGAGCCGTATCGTAATTCTGTATAACAGTTAACTAATTATTTTCGCTAGCAAGATCTCATTTGATTATTCAATCCAGCAGGCAAGTTTAAAGAAATATAATCTGATTGATTGAGGTAATGAGGGACTTAAAATTAGCCTATAGATAACGCATTTAACTTGTCGGCGAGGCGATTGAGCCGTATTGCAATCTGTCAATAAAGTCTTAAATCAATTAATCAATCAATGCCGTTAGAGAATCAGGATCTCTGCCATCGATACGTGCTGGCTTTTCACCTAAAGCGGCCGCGCGCATTTAGCCTGAGTCGCAAGTCTGGCTTGAATTAACGAGACTGAATCCACCTTCGTGGAACAGGAAAATCCCGGCTTCAAACATCGGGTTAACTGAAGCTGGATAATGACATCTTGATCGACTTAGTTGAACCACGTACAAGAAACAGGGCCCAGAAGAGAGCTGAAGACAAACAAACAAACTCCTGGCCCACGGCGCCAAAAACCAGCACTGAGTGTGTCATCAGGCACGATTCTTAAAAAGTATCGTCTTCTTCAACAAATGAAAGAGTTTGGGTTAACCTACAAGTTAATGAGAGAAAAGGAGCAGCCTCAGAAAAATCCAACATTCATACAGGGTATAACACAGACTGTTCAGGATTTCTTCCTGAACTCTGCACGTGTGACGACGGATAAGACTGACACAATCACCAGGAACAAGATCAAGCGGCAGAGAATGATCCTGCCAGACTCTATGCTCAACCTCCACACTGAATTCCAGATTAAGAACCCCACTGTAAAGCTGAGCTATTCTTCATTCTGTGCTCTGAGGCCCTTCTATGTCACAGCACCAAAAGCATCTGAACGGAAGACATGTCTGTCAAATACATGAAAATGCATGCTTAATGCTCAAGGTCCTTAAAATGTCTGGTGTTGTGAAGTCATGGATGACAGTTTTCAATTAGTTTGTTGCTCTCCAGCAAGTGAGGCCTGCCTTCTTCACGCCTGCTCACAATGTCTAAACAATGGTACAGTTACAACCCAAGAGCAAGACAAAATCGATGTTCAATGGAGGCAGTGGGAGAGAGTTCAAGAAGACACACACAATGGAATCGACATCAACACTAAGCTCGTCGAACACCGAGGCAGCCTTTCAGAGCTCATCAAACTCTATGAGCAAAAACTCAGAAAGGAAACCACAACACATGTGTGTTCAGTGTGAAACCAGTCAAAAGAATACAGCAACACAATTGAGTCCTGTGATGAAAGTACAGCAATCGTCCATGTTGACTTTTCAGAATCCTGGAAATTCAAATATAAAGCTGAAGTTCAGGCCTGCCATTTCGGACAAAATCTGCCACAGATAACACTCCATACCGGAATGTATTACACTAAGGGTGGAAAGGCAGGGTTTTGCACACTGTCAGAGTCAAAGAGACAGGATGCTGCGGCAATCTGGACACAAATGGATCCAGTCCTAAAAGATATCAAGACAAAATATCCACAGGTTACCACCGTGCACTTTTGGTCTGATGGTCCAAGTAAACAAGAACAAACAAGAACAAGTCTGGTATCCCACCTACACTGGGGTTTGAAAGGACAACGTGGAACTTTTTCCCCACTTCTCATGGTAAGGGCGCACCAGACAGCATTGGCGGAACAGTAAAAAGAACAGCTGACAACCTGGTCCTGAGAGGAAATTATGTGACGGATGGACACATATTCTTCAAAAAGGTATCAAACAGTCTGAATGGTGTTCAGCTGTATCACATTGTGGAAGAAGACATGCAAAGATACGACACACTTCTCATGAATCCTCTCAAACCGGTTCCCTCAACAAGACAAATACACCAGATCATCGCACATAAGGACAGGATCCAACACAGACAACTATCCTGCTTTTGCAGTGAGATGTTGGATTGCCAGTGCTTCTGCCCAGCTACCTCATATTACCATGGCAACCCAGGAGAACAGCAGAGTGATACACGGAGGGCAAGGAAGAAGAGACCTCTGGCCATGTTGTGGGAGGATATGGAAAATGAGATGGAAGAGGGTATGGAGATGGAAGATGTAATGGAGGAGTTGGACGAAGAACCTTTGAAAGGTCCTGAGGGTATGGTGACAGTAACGACTGTTAGCAGCCTTAGTAATGGAGACTAGTTAGCAGTAGTATATGATGACCACTGGTGGCTAGCCAAGACCATCGATGTGGATAATGAGCAACAAGATGTGAAAGTGGAATTTCTGCATCCCCATGGTCCAACAGAAAAGGTTCAGCCCAAACATGACAAGAAGGATGTCTGTTTCTGCATAGTGAAACTAATCAGAAATGCAGAAGGAAAGGAAGAGGAGAAGTGGGTGAGAAAGTGGAGATCAGGAAGTGGTCTAGAAGAGGTAGATGAAAACAGGGACGAGAAGAAGGGGTCCTGGTCTCCATTACTGTTTTTATTGTTGGAAACGGTGCAATTTTGTCAACTCCGTCAGTTTCTCGTCAACACCGTCAGATCTTTGTCAACACCGTTAGATGTTTAGTGAATTTGTTGACATTTTTTTTCTATGTAGAGCCCGCACCTTTACATGGTTAAATAGCTCAGACCTTTCTCTACATGAATATATAACTCTAATCAATATAGTGTGTATTCTCAAAATATAATATTTAAAAAGTGTTTTGTCCCGACTCTCAAGAATCAGTGATATTGTGGTGGACACTAGATGGAGGTGTCTCACTTCAGAATGGACACTGATTGAGTGACAGGAGGGAGTTGACTTAAGGGTGTGGCTGTACCTTGGTTTGAGGGGATTTGTTTGGAAGTAATGTTCAGAGACTCGATACTCCGTCTGCTCATCTCATTGATTCACTTCCACAGTGGTGACCCTGACATGATAATATTTCGTCTCATCCGACGTTATTCCGCGGAGGTGAAATTGTGCCTCGATGTGTTGAAACCACGGGGCCGGGTGATGCTGCCAAAACTCTGGCAACTTGACTGTAGCTGCATACACTGCGGGAACCACAGCCGGTGGATTCTCGTTATCGCTCATATTTCACACGTTTAGGGTCACCACTGTGGAAGTGAATCAATGAGACGAGCAGACGGAGTACCGAGTGACCCAGCCGAAGATAAACGCCCGAGCCACCTCCGCAGCCGGTGTTTCACGACAGCGGCGCCATGCTCCTCTGTGACGTCTCCACTGGCCAGCCCCGCCCCATGGTTCCAACTGACTGGCGCCACCGGGTATTTGGCACCATTCATGCCAAGGTACATCCCCCCTGGAGCCGTTTCTCATTCCAGAAAGGCGGTTTGACCATGTCCACGTGGACCTGGTGGGCCCACTTCCCCCGTCTCAGGGTTTCACACACCTCATCACTATGGTGGACAGGACCACCAGGTGGCCGGAGGTTGTTCCCCTGTCATCAACAACGGCTGCGGAGGTGGCTCGGGCGTTTATCTTCGGCTGGGTCACTCGGTTTGGCACGCCATTGGACCTGACTTCGGACAGGGGATCCCAGTTCACTTCTGAGCTGTGGAGCACCGTGGCTGAGAGACTTGGGGTGAAACTCCATCGTACCACAGCATACAACCCAAAGGCTAACGGCATGTGTGAGCGTTTTCACAGATCCATGAAGGCCGCTCTCCGGGCCATGCTCACAGACGGCAACTGGGTCGACCGTCTTCCGTGGGTCATGTTGGGCCTGCGTACTGCCCCTAAAGAAGACCTGTAGGCCTAATTGGTTTTGGGTCAACCGCTGAGGGTCCCAGGGGAGTTCCTTCCTGGTTCCTCTGCCCCTTGGTCCACTACAGCTCACCGATCTGCCTTACAGGACGCATCGAGGGTGTTTGCCCCAGTTCCCACACATCACTGCCTTCCCCAGTCCAGAATGGACACTGATTGAGTGACAGGAGGGAGTTGACTTAAGGGTGTGGCGGTACCTTGGTTTGAGGGGATTTGTTTGGAAGTAAAGTTCAGAGACTCGATACTCCGTCTGCTCGTCTCATTGATTCACTTCCACAATATATATATATATATTATACTTTTTTTATAAAAACAACGCTGGCAGGGACGTCATACGACCTACAGGCACACATGGACTTAAAACTCCGGACTGAAAGTAGAGTATAACAACACTTTTTGCCAAGACTGGCCATCGGAGATCAGACGGGACAAAGACGAGGACAAAGGAAAAGGTGGCGGGACGAAACGGAAGCACAGGGGAAGGAGAAGTGGAATCAGAATTAGGCTAAAAAGTTCTGCTTACCGGCCTACGATCCCATCGATTCTGCTGGCGAATGTACGTTCGCTGGAGAATAAGATGGACGATATCCGTGCAAGGGTTCAATTCCAACGAGATGTGAGGGATTGCAACATCATGTGTTTCACTGAGACATGGCTGAAATCAGATCACAACATATCTCCGTCAAATTCCTTCTCCGTCTTTCGAGCGGACCGTACAGAAGAGTCCGGTAAGAGTACTGGAGAGGAGGTCTGTCTCCTTACGAACAACGGCTGGGTTAGCCCCAAGGAGATAAAGATACTCTCCTGTTCATGCTCGCCGGACCTGGAACATCTGTCTATCCAATGTCGCCCGTTCCATCTCCCCCGAGAATTCACCGCCATAATCATGACGGCAGTGTACATTCCACCACAAGCGAATACCGCCAGGGCCCTGGCGGATCTACAGGTCCATCTAAACAACCACCAGATCAAACATCCAGACGCAGCCATGATAGTAGCCGGCGATTTCAATCAAGCGAAATACGCTGGATCATTGTTACACCCCGTTCAGAGCCAGCTACAAAGCAGTACCGGCTCCTCCATTAGCTGGATCAACGAGCACATCGGATCATGACGCCATCTTGCTCTACCCGGCCTACAGGCAGAGATCACGTGAAGCTGTCGTGTCACGTGAGGTAAAGAAGTGGTCCGACCAATCAGAGGCCTGGGGGAATGGGGGATGCTTCAGGCGAGCTCCAGTGACGTCAGTGAGTTTGCTGATGTTGTTGTCAGTTTCATAACTCTAGCCGATAGCATTGTACCCACAAAGATGGTTTGAATCTTCCTGAACCAGAAACCGTGGGTTGACAATACTATCCGAGTGGCCCTGAATGCTTGCACCGCTGCTTATAACCTGGGCAGAGCGTCAGGAAACATGGAGGAGTATAAGGCTACAGTCTATACTCTGTGCAAGGCCGTAAAGCTTTCTAAGAGGACATACGCTGGCAAGATGGAGGCACAAATGGCCCAGAACGACACAAGAGGTTTATGGCGAGGACTACGGACGATAACTGACTACAAAGTCAGCCCCCCCCCCTCAATCGGGAGTGCCGACGCCTCTCTCGCGGATCAACTAAACTCCTTTTACGCGCGGTTCGGTGCAAACAGTGGCGACGCTAGCTCACCGGCTAACAACGTCACTGATGCACCGGCCGTCGTGGAGGGGGGGGAGCATCCGCGAGGGGGGGGGGGGGGGCACTCTCTCATTGACGGAACACAGTGTGAGAAGAGCATTTATGCGGGTGAACACCAGAAAGGCAGCTGGCCCAGATGGGATAACAGGACGTATACTGTACTTAAGTCCTGTGCTAACCAGCTAGACCTAGTGTTCACCACCATATTCAATCTATCCCTGGCTGAGTCCGTGGTCCCTGCCTGCTTCAAGGTATCCACCATAATCCCGGTACAAATAAAATCCTCTCCAGCAGGTCTGAATGACTACAGACAGAGCTGGGTCTGAGCTCCGCTCTGAGCGCCTGTGTAGGAGCCAAATCCTATGATGATAAATTGTATCTGTATTGCCCCATTAGACATATAGTTTATTATGGTATTTGTGCTTTGTGTTTATTAATATATGTCATAATGAATTCCAAGATGGAGACTTACCTGGTCTACTCCCCTTTTTTCCCACGTTCCCCCTAACCGCTGTTGTAACCTAACAGGGGCCGGTGAGCCTGACTGCATGTTATCTATAGTGCCATTGAGGGTGAAAATGAAGAAAGGTAATCGCATGATACACTTATGCCTTTCTGGACTCAGGAAGCACTGACACCTTCTGCACAGAAGCTTTGCTCAGAGACCTCAAAGTTTCAGGAAGAAGTACAGACATCCTTCTCAAAACCATGAATAAAGAGGAAGTCGTCAGTACCTCTGTGGTCTCTTGAATGGAGATATGTGGCATGGATGACAACACATTAGTGGAACTCCCTGCTGTCTACACACAGAAGAAAATACCTGTGACCAAAGACCATATTCCCACCCAGGAATACATGGATCAGTGGCCATATTTGCAACAGGTACATCTCTGTCACATTGATGCTGACATTGGCCTGTTAATCGGAACCAATGTACCAAAGGCCATGGAACCATGGATGGTTATCAACAGCCAGAGAGACGGTCCATACGCCATTAAAACAACTTTGGGTTGGACCGTTAATGGACTTCTAAAAAAAAGGTTCTGTCTCCCCCTGTGGAGAGTCGACTGTAATGGCACACAGAAGTTCCGTTGTGCAGCTGGATGAGCTTCTGCAGCAACAAATCAGGCATGGCTTCTCTGAATGGCAGCAGGAGGAGCAGCTTGAAATGTCCAGGGAGGACCACGTCTTCCTAAAGCGTTTCCCCCAGTCAGCCAAACAGTCAGGCCTACCACTTAGGAAGGAGGATGCTGAATTTCCCAATAATCGCTGTGTGGCACAACAGCAGGCCCTCTGCCTGAAAAGGAAGCGTAGCAAGTCTCCTCAGTTCCATAAGGATGACATCACGTTTGTGGCCGACAGCCTGGATAAAGGCTATGCCATAAAGGTGGGGAAAGGCTCACTGGACAGCAGCAAAATGACTGGGTATATCCCACACCATGAAGTTTACCATCCCAAAAAACACAAGCCATGGATGGAAAGCTTGACGAGTACAAGATGGTAGTGCAAAGCTTAGAGCCACAGACTACCACTCTTCGCAGACCTATTACAAAGTTGTGTCTGCTGCTCGAGGCTCCTACATAGAACACACACATACACACACACACACCACCTCCCCCTGTCCACTAATACACTCTTACTGATAACTTGGAAGATGAAAGATTTGTTGCTTGGATTTTGATTTTTGAATGGACTATACATGTTTGGCACCTTTTTTATATTTTGAAAGTTGTAATTGTTTTGTTTACCCACAAGAACAATTAGAGGCCGGTTTGTAGGAGCCAAATCATAAGATGATAAATTATATCTGTATTGCCCCATTAGACATATAGTTTATTATGGTATTTGTGCTTTGTGTTTATTAATATATGTCATAATGAATTTCAAGATGGAGACTTACCTGGTCTACTCCCCTTTTTTCCCACGTTCCCCCTAACCACTCCTATAACATGGCAGGTAGTTTGGAGTTCAGGTAGGCCCAGGTAGAGCGGTACCATATAGTTTTTGACCGCACTTAATGCACACTTAATTCGCACTTAATTCGCACTTGATTGACAGTTTACGTTCATTTACAAAACCATTTTTGTTTGTTTTATAGTGGTAGGCAGCTATTGGGGCTGTTGTGATTCGCTTTCCAATAAATCCCGTTTATTTTGACAAAGTACATCGGATCAGCGTCATCTTTTCTTTTGGACTGCAATTCAGAGCGTGTCGGACTAACAACGCATTACCTGGAGCCTCAAGGCAACTTTGGTTCATAGGATTGCCTTTACAGCCTGGATACTGGACTTTCTGAGTGAAAGGCCTCAGGCGGTCAGGGTGGGGGTCAGACCTCCAACACCATCACCCTGAGTATCGGGTCCCCCCAGGGCTGTGTCCTGAGCCCCCTGCTGTATTCACTCTACACACATGATTGTGTGGCCAGGTTCAGCTCCAACTTCATCATGAATGCATGAAAGGGGGGAGGGGGGGATGCATGAAAGGGGGGAGGGGGGGGGGGTTGTTTCTGATTATTTGATTGCCAGTAACGTCATTCGTTATTACCACAACACACGCCGATCAGGGGAATGGGTATGATAACCTTGCACGATCAAGCTGAAATTGACGTCAGATTGTCCTTAACTGTGGTCAGTGGTATTCAAAAAAGAATATTCCAATTATTTGATCGCCATCTGGTCCATCCTATGTCCATCTGGTCCACGACATAACCCACCACAACATATGGATCGGGGGTCCCGAAAACAATTCAATGCGATCGGGTGAAGCCCTAGGTTTCCCATTACTAGAAAAGTCCGTCCGGGGCGGTTTAAACGTAGCACCCGGTCTGGAACAGGGTTTACTGCACTCTCAATACTGCCTACTAGCAGGATCTGGCCGGTACTGCACCTTCGGAGTGCCAGTATGCCTTTTAACGGCAACATACAGGTCCCTGACATTGAATAGGATATTCAAATCGAAAAACGATATACGTTTTTGGCCGTTAACCACTGGCGCCCAATAACGTATACGTGGTTGGCCGCGGAAGTGTTAAGAGGTTAAAAAGACAATAAAAAAGTCTGTCAACTTCTTATAGAGGGACTAACCTCTCATTCAACAGTCTTGTCACTGTAAAACAACAGAACTGTGGAACCCGGTTGTAGTGACCTTTAGTAGTAAAACTACTGAACCACTGCTGCTTAGATGGACTCTGGTTTAAAGAGGGAGAGAAGAGTCACTGAGGATGAGCCTGGGCTTTGTCCACCATGATATCTGTTCACAGCGGGCTGCTCATCAGATCATTCCTTACCCTACCCCTGAACCCTAACCCCTGACCCCTAACCCCCGGAAACAGACAGGAGGCAGAATGCATGCTGAATGGCATCCGCTTTACTTCAGCGGACCATATTAATGGACTCCACACGCGGCCCAGAGGGGTAGGGATATAATCTGCATCAAGGCTGTTTTCTCGGCATGCTAGACGATGCCTCCGTAGAGACACCAGAATGAGATCTGTCTGAAGAGAAGTGGGTTTACTCTGCGGCTATCTTGATGATTGCAACTAACAACACTGGCTCTCTATCTCTTTGAATGGGGAGTCGTCTCAGAATGTGTCATATCATCGTTTTTCATTCATATTTGAAGTCAATCACATGATTGATTCAAAACATCTTGAAGACTCATATTCCACCTCAAAATGCAGTGAATTTTACTCAATATAAAATCACATCACATTTAATTATTGTTGTTGGTTCCATGGATTAAGCTATAAATATAAATTTAGACAAATGTGGCCTGTGTCAATCAAAATGCTCTGACCAATCAGCTGAGAGCTTTTACACTGTAGGCACATTCCAATGAGACAATGGAACTCTCTCTTCCAACAATTAACAATGTAAATTATATGGTCCAAGAGAGGTCTGCTTGGTCAGTTCACACTTGTCTACTCTTGTGTAGCTATCTATACACTGCATATTTTACTGCTCTCATTATTTGGCTGTTTTCAACGGCTTTGAGTTTGTTAATGTATTTTTTTTGTAATGTATTTGTTTGCTGCTGCTTTGGGCACATTTAATTAAAAAATTTTATATCATAGATTGCTCCTGCTTTCTGGGCATCGTAAACATATTTGTTTTACAAATGATCTCCAAGATCCTGCAAGGTAAGACGTTTGTTTGTATTTAAATGTAAATGCTTGACATTAAATGTCACATTACATCAGACTGGCAATTACGTCAATCACACTGGATTTTGATCACCACGGGTCTATTTTGTGGTCATGCCACGCCACCCTTTTGGGGGAAAACAGATTGGGGAATAAACAGGGATTAGATGGTGCTTGTTCATAAACTAAAACGTTAGGACAAAACACACAGATATAAATCATTGCCCAGAAATATTCATTACCTCTTGGGCCACTTGGAGAAGTGTAAAATAAATTGTCCAGGTAGGGAAATATACTGCAGCAGAATGGGTAAATAGGCATGCCTGAAAACACATCAAACCTAACTTGTCACAATGACCCACGTGTTGGAAAGTAATTGCTTTACTTAACACGACTTAACACAGCCTTCTTTATACAGGCCAAATACAATGGCAGTCAATAGGAACAGTTTCTGTGTTTTCCCCAAAAGTTTAAAAAAAAGCCAGGGATAATCGCAGGGATAATTACAACAATCAGGGATAATTACAGAGACAGGGTGAAGTACTCCAGGATGGCCATGGGGCTTCCATTCCTAAAATAGGATAGAAGGCCCAAACGTTACACTGATGTATAGGTGTGATGTATATGTGTGATGTATAGGCCTTAGATCAATGGCACAGTACAGTATGTGCATAGACTTAAACATAAACTTAAAATGAAAAACTATGACTGGAAAACAATGGAAATCAGACTTGATCTGTGTCCGGCAAGGTAAGTGCAATTAAACTAGCAGTAAATAAGCAGGTAAGTATGCGTGAGGTAGGTATGCTATGGATAATTAATTAATTCAACCGTTATTTATACTCGAAGGACACTGAGGTTTCCCTCATTTACAGTGACGTTGAGTATAATAGCCCAGGAGGGAGAATGACCCGCTCCCCCGCTCCTAGTGACGTGGGCTCTCACTCGGGAACCCATGAGGGAAAAGGACCCGCTCATAGTGGCATGGGCTCACTCAGGGACCCAGGAGGGAGAATGACCCGCTCCCCACCCCTGTTCCCAGGGCATCTTACCCCTTCATACTCCACGATTATAATCAAGAGGAGAGAGGTTCCAACATTGGCAACACTGAAAGACAGGTGCGACCAACTGTTGTTATACAGCAAGAACACCGCTACACTGGAGGGGTGTGGTCGGCCGCTGTGAGCTTGAGAGTGTGTGAGGAAGAGACCGCCGCTGACTGAACGCCACCTTTCTCTGTCATCACTCTAAGAGATAACAAGGGAAAATGACACGTTCCTGCCCCATGCTAGTCCTTGGCCGTGTTGCGACACATGCCAGGCTGCTGCCGCTGCGGGGTGTCGCTACTGCAGAGGGTGTGGTGGCAGACTGGATGAGAGTGAGAGTGATACGCAGATACTCACTCCTGGAACTGTGTGTGTGTGCGTGTGGCAGCATTGCTCTCTGCTGCGGTAGGACAAAAAAGTAGAACTTGTATCGACCCCCCCAAAAAAGACAAAAAAATGCCCAAGACGCAGACCTGTTGCATTCTGGGATACCAGAGGAAGTGCTCAAGCTGTGGATGTGCTTTCGTAGTCTGTGTGACCACACATTGAGAGCTGCCGCTGTTTGCTGATGAAGGCATCAATAGAAACCTCGCCAGCATCATAGGAGTTGAGCTCCTGAGGCTGAACGTTCATCCAGAGCGGAGGCCACCCGCGACGATTAGCTGATGCCTTTAATCTGTTGGGAAAGTTAGCAGCCGTTGCCATGGGAGTTGTAACCATCCACACCGAGCCGAGTGTGTATCAGTGTAACATGCTGAGCACCGCAGCTGACGCCGGCAACATCTTAGGTGGAAAGTGTGGCAGTGGTGGCAGTGTGTTGGGTACCAGCAGCTGAAACACTCACCCACCACACACCTGAACTAACCCGTCGCTGGGCCAGAAGGTCTGGTACTGTACATCTTTCTCTTCTTCGATCTTCTATGCTTCTCAGGAGCTGGAGTCGGCAGGGTGACATGTGTCTTTGCCGCTGCCGCAGATGAAGCTCGATGACTAAATTAATATGAAACAATCTACTACTATAGATGATAAATACATGAACATAGAATAATCAACCACTATACATGATAACTACATTAATATAGAACAATCTACTACTATAGATGATAAATACATGAACATAGAATAATCAACAACTATACATGAGAACTACTTTAATATAGAACAATCTACTACTATAGATGATAAATACATGAACATAGAATAATCAACAACTATACATGAGAACTACATTAATATAGAACAATCTACTACTATAGATGATAAATACATGGAAATAGAATAATCAACAACTATAGATGATAACTACATTAATATAGAACAATCTACTACTATAGATGATAAATACATGGAAATAGAATAGTCAACAACTATAGATGATAACTGCATTAATATAGAACAATCTACAACTATAGATGATAAATACATGGAAATAGAATAATCAACAACTATAGATGATAACTACATTAATATAGAACAATCTACCAATATAGATGATAAATACATGGAAATAGAATAATCAACAACTATAGATGATAACAAGATACAAGATACTTATTTGTCACGGCATACAGGTATACAGTGAAATGTGGGGGGTCTCGCCCACAACGATGTGCATAATACAAGTAATAATAATAATAATAATAATAATAATAATAATAATAATAATAATAATAATAATAATAATAATAATAATAATAATTGTAACTGAGGGGTACAATTCCCTGACTGTATTACTAGATATGATACTTACTACCACTACCTTTGTACTTAATATTCGGCCACCCAGTACTCGGCATAAATATATTATGATGAACACTGTCACGTAGATGAAACGGATCCAACACAAATGTACGAATTAGAAATAGGTCTTTATTTCTACACAGCGATGGTGTGTAGAGCAAGCACTTAATCAAATCAATCACATTTATGAATGGGAATTAGTATGCACTTTTATGGCAAGAGTATTCGTCGGTATATCAATAGAGAATGTCCAATCTCTGAAGGCGCAGGTGGTACATATACGACCTGGAATAGTTTAAGGAATAACAGCAATGATACTTGAATGATTATAGACTGGATACACTAGGGGGGGTTAATCCGGTCGCTTGTAAGCCGACAGGAGTAGGAAGGGGGGGGGGGGGGGGTAGAATCCGGCTGCCTCATCCGGCCAAGGGTATCCCAGGTGAACCCACTGTAGTGCCGTTCAATGCGCCGGCGATCCTTGGACCACAGATGAAAGCAGGTGGACTCTTTGTGGGCCGGCGTCCTCCGGTCCACGGAGGAGAGACGTGAAGCGACCTCGTCTTGCAGAGCGTCTCCTCACCTTGCGTCCTCTCCAGGGGGGGGGGTTCCAACACACGGCAGTGTCGGGGGTCTTTATCCATGGAATAATCAACGTATACAAAGCATAATCCGTGCCTGGGAAGGCGGGCTGTCGTCGGTAGAATAATCCGGTATACAGGTCCACTCGCTCATCGGCTCTGGGGCTCCTCGGGTGCAGCTTCACGTGGGGTCAACCACCCTGGATAAGCAGCCAGTTCTCTGCCCGAAACGATGGGGTACTGACTACGGTAGTATTCTCACCGTACGAAGCACTATATATTAACAGACTATTATTAGCTTAATAGACTACGTCCAACTCGACGATATAGTGCCAAATATGACTATTCAAATATTAATATACACGATGTCTCAATACCGATGGTAGGCGAACTTGGCCTTACTCCCACACGTGGCGTCGCGGGGAGGCTTTACGTCTGTGACTCTATTGGAGGGTAAGAAACTGGACTGAAAAGGAAGTCCTACTTTAGTAGCGCAGTATATATACGCACTATGAACAAATAGTCCCATTAGTGGTGCGGTAGCCAGATTCCTACGCGGAACTAGGACTTGTTCGTACATGTTGAGCGGTACGTTTGAACTGGGTCTGGGGGGTATGGCAGCCTGGCACCAAGGTCTCGACCAATAGTAGAATGGAGACTATTATGGGATGTTCAGTAGGCTAGAATGGATATTCAATGCATATTGTACAAGGAATATACAAGGGATATCAAGGAATATTAGAGAATATACAAATACAATTAAATATATATATATAAATAAATATATATATATTCGGTTTAATCTGGCCCTTCACAACAGCCACCCCCTGATTGGTCCCAGACCTAATCAGTTAAACAGAGACAGATTAATCGCGTTGTCTATTTACACATAAGGGTTTGCTGTAGGGGTCAGTCAACTTCACAAAGTCATAGGGTTATAGGGTCATGGTCATCATCGATTGTGTCTGGGAGTCGGGGCAGTTCTATGAGCCTCGCCACGGGACGGGTGTAAGTGCGACCCTGGACAAGCACTTCAGCTGCTCGGACCTTGCCGTCGGCACCGGTGATCACTTTGCTTACGCGGCCGGCCGGCCACATAGCTCTGGGCAGTGATTGATCAATAATCATGACGACTGTTCCTTCTGTCAAATTGTCTCTCTCCTTTACCCACTTCTGGCGGGTCTGTAGAGACGGTAGGTAGTGCAGTAGGAAACTGCTCCAAAACTTGTCGGCTAATACTTGGCTGTACCTCCACATTCGTCGGCCGTTCGCTTCTTCAGGCCGGTACATTGTCTGGGGTAATGCAGGATCTAGCCGCCCCATCAGGAGTGTGTTGGGGTCTGCGGAGATAACAGTGCTCAATCCACAGAACACAGGCTTCTTATTCTCAGCCTCCTCCTGACTGGCTTCCCTCGGGATAGGCGTGGGCCACTCTCCTTCCGGGAGCTTTAGGAATGCTGGGCCGTCACTGTAGACATTGCGACGGGTGAGGTCATCCAGGGGCATCCCCCGGGTGATGACGTCAGCTGGGTTCTGTTTTGTATCAACGTAGCGCCACTCTGTTTCTCCGGTTAACTCTTCGGTTAAGTCTTGAATCTCGGTGACTCTGACTCCCACGAAGACTTTGTACTTGCATGAGTCCGATTTGATCCAGGCGAGTACTGTCGTGGAATCTGACCACAGGATTGTTCTAGACACCGGTATGGTGAGCTCACGTTGGATGAGCGTGGCTAGGTGCGCTCCGGCTAGGGCTGCGCAGAGCTCTAGGCGTGGGATAGATTGTTGCTTGCGTGGGGCTATTCTCGAGCGGGCGAGGACAAATGCTGTGTAGATCTCTCCCCCCTTTCTTTGGGCCCGCAAGTAGGCTACTGATCCGTATGCGACCTCTGAGGCGTCACTGAAGACGTGTAAGTCCATTTTACATGTCTCTGGCCTCACCGTGGGTGGGAAGTAGCTTCGATGCATATTAACGCCTGGGAGTGAGTGGAGCTCCATCTCCCACTCTCTCCAGGTGGATGCAAGGTGTGCGGGAATGGGGTCGTCCCAGCCCTGGTCCTTGTCCCACAATGCTCGTACAATCATTTTTGCCCTGGTGGTGTACGGTAGAATACATCCTAGCGGGTCATATTGTCGGGCGAGTGTTGTGTACACACTCCGTCTGGTGGTCGGCGCCGCCGCCGGCCTTCCCTGCTCCGTAGTCAGGGACTTGTGTCTGTAGTGAAGCGAATCTGTTTTGAATCGCCACACCAATCCCAGGGTCATCTCCTGGGCTTCTCCCGGGATTGTAGCCATCCAGGTCTCGCTGCTGGCTGCCTTGTCCTCGGAGGAGAGGCTGCGCAGTACTTGCGGATCGCTGCTGGCCCACTGCCTGAGATCAAAGCCGCCTTTGATCAATGAGGCGCAGAGTTTAATCAGGAGAGCCTCGGCTTCTTCCTGGGTTGAAAGGCTTTGTAGACAGTTGTCTACGTAGAAGCTGTTCTTTACGCTGTGTCGGACCTCTTCGTCCGCTGCTGGGTCCTCTGCTACATGTTTCTGTAGTGCAAATGTAGCACAGCAGGGGCTGCACGTCGTTCCGAAGGGGAGGACTTCCCATTGGTAGATGGCTGGGTGCTCATCTCCTGGCTTCTCTCTCCATAGGAACCGTAACAGGGGCTTGTCCTCCTCTACTAATCTCACCTGCAGGAACATTCCTTTAATGTCCCCGCTGATGGCCACCTTTTCCTGGCGGAAGCGGAGTAGAACGCAGAGTAGGGAGGGGCCGAGTGTGGGACCGGGCAGTAACTCTTTATTCAGATTTTGGGATCCGATCTGGTAGCTGCAGTTAAATACTATGCGGTCTTTACCGTTGTGATGGACCTTGTGGTGAGGCACGTACCACGATTCAGTGGTCTGGTCAGCTTCTTTAATGTCCATCTTTGTGACGTGTCCCGCTGTGATGAGCTTCTCAATCTCAGCGCGGTATACACTCTCTTGGGCGGGGTTCTTGGCTAAGCGCCGCTCCGTGTTCAGCAGGTACCATTCTGTGGCGTCTGTCTTGGCGTGGAAAGTAGGCATTCCTTCTCGCCGCAGGAGTGGCGTGGCGTATCTCAACACGCCGTTGACCGGGACTCTCTTGGTCCCTGTCTCGAGGAGGTGAATGGCGTAAATGTCATCTTTAGAGCAAATGTCTTTCTTTCCGTTCTTAAAGGGCATTTGTTCCAAGGTCCATAGCCGCTCTACGTGTTGCAGGAGTGCGGTTTCTCCCTCTGTGACTCGGGAGTGGAGACATCTAGTGGCTGTACTTCGGTTGAGAGATTTGGCGAGCGGGCCTTGGAGAGTCCATCCCAAACGGGTCTCGACTGCTGCAGGACAGCCTCGGGGTCCGGTATGAACCCGGTCTATCGGGACAATGAGGTCTGCATGGTCGGAGCCTATCAACAGGGTCGGCATAGCATTGTCTATGAGCGGGATCGGTAGCTTGCGCAGATGTACATATTTCTCCATCAGCTTGGCGACGGGGTATGTGTACCGCGACAGTCCTATTTCTTGGCTGGTGAAAGCGTCTGTAATCTGGTACCGTCGCTCAGGCTGGCCGCTTGCTGCGATAGAGAATGAGACATTCTCGCCCTTTATCGTCTTCAAATCTCGTCTTATTGTCCGAATTGTCATTTGGGTTTCGCTTCCCCGCAGCCCTAGCTGGGCCGCAGCGGAGGCGAGCAGAAGGGTCTTCTCTGACCCGTCATCGAGGACGGCGTAAGTGTCCAGGACTTTATTCTGGTAGCTTAGTGTCACACGCACTACTTTTAGGAGTACTCGGGCTCCACTGCTGCTGGCGGGATCGATGTACATGACGCTCGCTTTGCTGCTGGATGGTGCGGGTGAAGGGCGCCGTCTGTTACTGTCGTGAAGTATGTCCAGATGGGCTCCATCGCACTTGGTGCACCTTTTCTTTAAGCGGCATTCGGCTGCCATGTGTGAGCGCGCACAGCGAAAACAGCGCTTGTTGGACTTTATCCATTGACTTGCTTCCTCCGCGTTCAGCTTGGGGAAGGAGTCACATTGCGCTAGCCAGTGTTCTTTCTCACAGTAGGGGCACACTATCTTCCACTTCTCCGTTCTGGAGGGGGTACTGTGGCTCCTGCTGCTCGGTACTGACTCCGATTGGTGCATCACAGTCACCGATCTTCTTCCATCATTTAGTCGTCTGGTTCCTTCTCTGGAGCCAGGGGTGCTCCGTCCGAATGTATCTAGCCGTAGGCTGCTGACTTCTCTTGCCAGGAAGTCTGCTAGATCGAGGAGGTTCGGTTCGGGGCCATTCGGGTCTCGGTGGTCTCTCTGTCGCCTAAAACGCTCCTGTCGAGCGGGCGGCAGCTTCTCCAAGATCCTTTCCACATTTGAGTTGGCGTAAAGTTCATGCCTCCCCTTCTCTCTCTGCGCTCCCAACATCCCTACCAGGGACTGCACTCTGATGGACAGGTCGTCCAGTGCTCGATTGTCTATTGCTGGGGGTAAGCGGTCGATGTGTCGGATCTCCTGGATCACGTAATCCCATATGCGCCCATACCTCTGGTCCAATGCTACCAGCGCTGCTGTGTATGGGGTGGTGGAAGTCGCGTAGGCGAGCGCTATATTATGTGCGCGGGGTACCTTTAAGTGCTTCAGTAGGATGGCGTATTTATGGCGTTCATCCAATACATCCACCAACATGGTCTCCAGACACATGCGGAGTTCTGTATACTGGGCCCGGTTCTCTTGGGTGAAGTCGGGTACCATAGGCGTGCCAATGTATGACGCTGACTGTGGATACATCGGCGAGCGTTGGGGGAGAGGCCTCCTAGGCGAGTCTCCTCCCGCTCCTTGGTATGGGCTGGTACCGGCAGTGTACCATGGCCCGCTTGTCCAGGTGCTGTTCCTCGGTGCGGGTCGTGCGTCGTGCTCACCCGGGTATAGAGTCGGGGGTCTGTAGCGCAGCTCCGCGGGAGTATAGCCTGGGCTGTACCGGACCTCCTGGTCCGGTAGAGTACTGTGCTGTCGTCGGGCGTGGTTCTCCTCCTCTTCGTCTTCAGTTAGGTCATCCAGTGCTTGTAGTCTCTGGTTTAGCCTCTCCACAGGATATGCTGCTCCTTCCCGGTTGCTAGGTCTCGCTTGGACCGGTGGGGGGAGGTGGTCTGTGGGGGGTATAGACCTCGTCTGTTGGTCAAGTTCAGGGTTGTTTACTCGGCTAGGGGATGCCGCCCTGGAGGTGTGTCTAGACGAGTTCCTGGAGCCTCTGGCGGAGGGAGAGGGTGTTGTCCGTCTGATCAGCTGTTCTATTAGTTGCGCTTGCTGTCTGTCGCGCTCTGCGTCCCGTAGAGCACCAGCAGCTGCTCGCTGGCTGTCTGCTCGGTCTCGGGCCACATTCTCTTCTCTCTGAATGCGTCTTATTTCTAGACGTATATGCTCTTCTTCGCTCCGCTGCTGGATCTGCAGTCGGTCGCGTTCAGCAGCGGCGTTCAGGCTGATGAGGAAGGCCTGCTGTAGGGTCCTCTCTGCCTCGCTGGGAGAAGGCGGTTGTATAGGGGAGCCTTCCCTCGGGGTACTCCTTGCGGAGCCTTGGAGCTCTATCTCCACGGTGCTCTCCCCGTCTTCTTCCGTGCCGAGTTCTGTCTCGGTAGCGTTGTATTCCTCCCGGGACTCATCGGGGACTACTTCTTCAGTACTGGCGGGGTGTGAAGTCATGTCTGGTTCCCACTGGTCCCCACCGTGAACTTGGTCAGTTACATTAGAACCCGTAGGGGCCTCTATGGTCGGGGTAGTCTGGGCGTTGGGGTTAGACATACTTTTACTTTCTAGTTTTACCGCGTTTACTGTTAGTAGAAGACTAGGTTGTTGACTGACAGCGTAAGCCTCTAAGTACTGAGGGAGCCGGCGTTCGCGCTGCGGGCGTTGGTTAGGAGGATCGTTTCGTGGAGTGTTCATCATAGGCCATTTCAATATTAATAACACTATATTAATATTACACTAATTACCATCCGGCTCGAAGGACCAATTGTAACTGAGGGGTACAATTCCCTGACTGTATTACTAGATATGATACTTACTACCACTACCTTTGTACTTAATATTCGGCCACCCAGTACTCGGCATAAATATATTATGATGAACACTGTCACGTAGATGAAACGGATCCAACACAAATGTACGAATTAGAAATAGGTCTTTATTTCTACACAGCGATGGTGTGTAGAGCAAGCACTTAATCAAATCAATCACATTTATGAATGGGAATTAGTATGCACTTTTATGGCAAGAGTATTCGTCGGTATATCAATAGAGAATGTCCAATCTCTGAAGGCGCAGGTGGTACATATACGACCTGGAATAGTTTAAGGAATAACAGCAATGATACTTGAATGATTATAGACTGGATACACTAGGGGGGGTTAATCCGGTCGCTTGTAAGCCGACAGGAGTAGGAAGGGGGGGGGGGGGTAGAATCCGGCTGCCTCATCCGGCCAAGGGTATCCCAGGTGAACCCACTGTAGTGCCGTTCAATGCGCCGGCGATCCTTGGACCACAGATGAAAGCAGGTGGACTCTTTGTGGGCCGGCGTCCTCCGGTCCACGGAGGAGAGACGTGAAGCGACCTCGTCTTGCAGAGCATCTCCTCACCTTGCGTCCTCTCCAGGGGGGGGGGGGTTCCAACACACGGCAGTGTCGGGGGTCTTTATCCATGGAATAATCAACGTATACAAAGCATAATCCGTGCCTGGGAAGGCGGGCTGTCGTCGGTAGAATAATCCGGTATACAGGTCCACTCGCTCATCGGCTCTGGGGCTCCTCGGGTGCAGCTTCACGTGGGGTCAACCACCCTGGATAAGCAGCCAGTTCTCTGCCCGAAACGATGGGGTACTGACTACGGTAGTATTCTCACCGTACGAAGCACTATATATTAACAGACTATTATTAGCTTAATAGACTACGTCCAACTCGACGATATAGTGCCAAATATGACTATTCAAATATTAATATACACGATGTCTCAATACCGATGGTAGGCGAACTTGGCCTTACTCCCACACGTGGCGTCGCGGGGAGGCTTTACGTCTGTGACTCTATTGGAGGGTAAGAAACTGGACTGAAAAGGAAGTCCTACTTTAGTAGCGCAGTATATATACGCACTATGAACAAATAGTCCCATTAGTGGTGCGGTAGCCAGATTCCTACGCGGAACTAGGACTTGTTCGTACATGTTGAGCGGTACGTTTGAACTGGGTCTGGGGGGTATGGCAGCCTGGCACCAAGGTCTCGACCAATAGTAGAATGGAGACTATTATGGGATGTTCAGTAGGCTAGAATGGATATTCAATGCATATTGTACAAGGAATATACAAGGGATATCAAGGAATATTAGAGAATATACAAATACAATTAAATATATATATATAAATAAATATATATATTCGGTTTAATCTGGCCCTTCACAACAATAATAATAATAATAATAGAGTCCAACCAATCGAGCGACATAGTGCAATAAACAAGTAAACAAAGTAGGCATATCGGTATCTGTACATGAGTTATTTACAGAGCATGGTAGGACATGCTAGGTCCTGTGGTAGTGCAGTACACTGTTAGCTACGGATGAGGCACTGGGTCTTTATGTACACTGCTATACAATGCTATATTATACAATCTCAAGCTATACTATTCTTAAAGTGACCTTTCCTTCTGTAAAGTGTCCATAGTGTGAGCGTGTGCAGCATGAGTGTGTGTGTGCTCATGTTAAAGTGGCTGCTAGTGTGTGAGCGTGTACATTGTGTGTGTTGTGTGTGTGCTCATGTGTGCTTGTGCGTGGAGAGTTCAGTGTTCAATGCTCTGATGGCCTGGGGGAAGAAGCTGAGCCTAAGTCTCTCTGTCCTCGTTACTGGTGCTCGCAGGCGTTTGCCTGACCGCAGCAGCATGAACAGGCTGTTGTTGGGGTGGTGAGGGTCTTTCATTATCCTGCAGGCTCTGGATTTGCACCTCTTGTTGTATAGGACCTGCAGGGTTGGTAGTGCAATACCCGTGGTACGCTCGGCTGAGCGTACCACTCTCTGTAGGGCCTTCTTGTCCTGTGCCGTGCTGTTGCCATACCAGGCAGTGATGTTTCCAGTCAAGATGCTCTCTACAGCTCCAGAGTAGAAGGACTGGAGTATCTTCCCAGATACTCTGAACTTCCTTAACTGTCTCAGGTGGTAGAGGCGCTGCTTCGCCTTTTTTACGACTGAGTCTATGTGTGTTGTCCATGTCAGGTCCTCTGAGATGTGGACCCCCAGGTACTTGAAGCTGCTCACCCTGTCCACGGTAGCCCCGTTTATCCTCAGTGGTGTGTGTGCCTCCTGCTGTCTCCTCCTAAAATCCACGATCAGCTCCTTGGTTTTACCAATGTTCAGGAGCAGGCTGTTGTCCTGGCACCAGCGTTCCAGTACCTCAACCTCCTCCCGGTAGGCTTTCTCGTTGTTGTCCGAGATCAGCCCCACCACCACTGTGTCGTCCGCAAACTTCACTATGGAGTTGGAGCTGAACTTGGCCACACAGTCGTGTGTGTATAGTGAGTACAGCAGGGGGCTCAGAACACAGCCCTGGGGGGACCCGATGCTCAGGGTGATGGTGTTGGAGGTCTGACCCCCCACCCTGACCGCCTGGGGCCTTTCGCTCAGAAAGTCCAGTATCCAGGCCCTCAGAGCGGAGCTCAGACCCAGCTCGATCAGCTTGTCCACCAGTCTGGTGGGAACTATGGTGTTGAACGCTGAGCTGTAGTCAATGAACAACAGTCTCACATAGCCCCCCTTCTGTCTGTCCAGGTGAGAGAGGGTACTGTGCAGTACTTGGGAGACCGCATCATCAGTGGACCTGTTTGGCCTGTATGCAAATTGCATAGGGTCCATATCACTGGGGAGGGAGGCACAAATGTGATCCTTGACCAGCCTCTCGAAACATTTCATGGCCACAGAGGTGAGTGCCACCGGTCTAGTCATTGAGACATGTTGGGGAGGGTTTCTTTGGTACAGGGATGATGGTAGACATCTTGAAGCAGGCAGGGACCACTGACTCCGCCAGGGATCGATTAAATATGGCGGTGAACACAGGGGATAGCTGGTTAGCACAGGACTAAGTATGCGTCCTGTTATTCCATCTGGGCCGGCAGCTTTTCTGGTGTTCACCTGCATAAATGCTCTTCTCACACTGTGTACATACAACGAGAGAGCGTCCCCGCCCCCCCGCGGTTGCCCCCCCCCTCCTGAACAGCCGGCCAGTTAGTGACGTCACTAACCGTTGAGCTAGCGGCGCAACTGTCTACACCAAAACGAGCGTAGAAAGAGTTGAGTTTGTCCGCGAGAGAGGCGTCGTTGCTCCCCATTGAGGGGGCGCTGACTTTGTAGTCAGTTATCGTCCTCAGTCCCCGACATAAGCCTCTTGTGTCGTTTTGTGCCAAAACATAACTACATTAATATAGAACAATCTACTACTATAGATGATAAATACATGGAAATAGAATAATCAACAACTATAGATGATAACTACATTCATCTAGAACAATCTACAACTAATAGATGATAATGATTCACCTTCCACTGAGCCACACTTCAATAACTCACTATAAAATAAATACTCTTTGACAGCTGCTAATACTAACTTGCTGAAGATAAATGTTTGCTGTTTGCTGAATCATGTTGTATCACATCACTAAACATTTATGTAACTTCCTGTAATTTTATTTTCATTATTATACTGTTTAACTACTTATTTTAACTCATTCAGCGCCAGCTATTAGACGGAGCCCGTCATAGCAAGGCCACGCTTTAAAAGATAGGAGTGCGTCACCTTGTTTGTAGAGCTATAACTATATTCTATATTATAGCTATGGATACAATACCATGGCCCATTTGACATCACCTATCTATCGTTCAATATGTGAAAATAATACATGTTTCCATCCATACTGTTACATCCCAATGTGATTGCTTCCCCAGTGTGTGTCTTGTCTCCATTTTGTTTCGTCCCTCCAGCCAGAACCCATCCTCCACCATTGGTCCCTGCTAGTCCTGCCCCTCCATGGTGGACTACATAGCAGGCCAGACCCGGCGCCATGGGCGGGCATTGGGGGGCCTGGCCCGCCCACTGAGTCAGCTGTGCCCACCCTGAATTTTTTTTATTTTTATTTTTTTTTTCAATCAAAGTCGACTATCCAAATGCTTAGTCGGGGACAGCCCTAGTGGGCACTGATGTCAACAACAACACTACTGAAGCTAGCACAGCACTCTGTGAGAATTCGTTTTCTGCCCTCAAGAACATCTTTACAGAACATCGCCTTAGTATGCTTCATCGACGCAAGGCCAATTTAATTCAGTTGGCATTTGAGAAGGACTTAACAAAAAAGTTCAGGAATGAGTTAAGTGGAGGGGCAGTGTTTTAAGAAGATTTCACTCTGTCCCCAAACGATGGTGAGTAGCCTGTGGAGGAATTTTGTTTGCTTTTTTATGCACTTTATTTTTGTCAGTTCAGTTCAGTTTGTCAGTGAATTCAGACGTGTTGAATAAATGGAGACTTTTCAAAGATATAGAATAGAGTAGAAATGTATTATCCTGAGGGAAATTTGACACTCCAAATCACTCAACATTAAACATTTAGACAGAACAAGTCACAAATAAGAATAACAAAACAAATGGCCTAAGAATAGAATAAAATGAAATAAAATAAAAATAGAATAAAAGATACAGTAAATAAATACAGTAAAAATATACTGAAGTCTACAGTAGGTGTAATATTGCACAGTGCTGTTTAAAAAGTAAGAGTCCAGGAAGATGGTAACTGTCACTCTGTGCTCAGTGATGCAGTGAGGCACAGTGATGCGTTTTATAAAGTCTGATGGCTGTCGGAATGAAGGACTTCCTGTGCCGTTCAGTGCTGCATTTAGGTAGTGTGAGCCTATAACATGCTCCTCCTGTCAGCCAAGTCTGTGTATAGTGGGTGGGAGGGGTTTTCCCTGATGGCCTGGAGCTTAGCAAGGCTCCTCCTCTCCGCCACCCTCGCTAGGGCGTCCAGCTACACCCTAACCACGCTACTGGCCTTCCTGACCATCTTATCCAGCCTGTCTGTGTCCCCTGCTCTCAGTCCGCTGCCCCAGCAGGTCTGTTATATATATCCGTTCAGTCTGTTTTTGTATAAGTGAATGTTCTTAAGATAGAGAAATTAGATTTTTCAATTGCCTCTCTGCTGTTTAGTTCAGCACCGTGGGCAACGCCAAGCAAGCCACAGCGCCGTTGTCCCAGCTGAAACGTATAAAAGGGAACCTGTGTTGAAAAACCATTGTGCCCCCCCGAGAACATTTTATGCCCCCCCACTAATTTGTTTCTGCAGCCTGGTCTAGGGTGACCACCTGTCCCGCGACTCGCGGGACAGTCCTGATATTGGGCCGTTTGTCCCGCGTCCCGCAACAACAAAACAATGTCCTGCAATTCAAAGATATAAAAAAAAAAAAAAAAAAAAATTTATCTTTCAAAGATTATTATTTAATTTTTTTTTAAATGTTGTTAATTTAATGCCTCGTTCCAATACCCTCTTATATTTAAAATAAAAAAATCGGGCGACGTCACAAACCAATGCATTGCGCAGCCGAGCAATAGTATCCATCTGCAGGACCACAGCACCGACACATTCAGGACCGCGACACTTTGCGGACCCACACTCTCCAGACCCTCGCTCCCATTGGCTGATTTGGGTCACGTGACCGTCCCACCCAATGGCTGAATTCAGAAAATCAGACAATGGGAGCGAGGGTCTGGACAGTGTGGGTCCGCAAAGTGTCACGGTCCTGAGAGTGTCGGTGCTGTGGTCCTGCAGCAGGATGCATCTCCAGCCGAGGCTGCTGAGCAGCTCACTCGAGTCGCGCAGCGCGCTGCCTGTCACCTGTCCGAGCCGGTGTTCTGCAAAATTCTACTACTCTGCTGAGAACTGCTGCCGTAGCGCGAATCGCCTATATGTTTGGACAGCTGGTTGACGTCACCCTATAGTTCACTCCGAATTCCAACAGGTGTACCGACATTTTATCATCTACAAATACATTCGGCTGCAAAGCCAATTACATGCAAATATTTACATGCATATACAGTTCAAAAGGTGCAATGAAAAGATATTGTTTAAGATATATCAACAACAAGACTCAACAAGACGTTCATCAGCAAGGTGGCAGGATTTGTGAACGATTGTGGGTCATGCGCATGCGTGCGCCATGCGTGCCAGCAGGTAGTAGAATTTCGCAGAACACCGTTTCAGATGATCCCCAAAAGGTAGAATGCAGGATCTGCCACTGACAGGAGCTTCACCCATGGAGGAGAGGGGGACGTCACATATAGCTGTTCAGAGGAGCGCTTCTTCAGCAAGTCTGGCCCGACTATTATTGAGAACTGAATCAATCAGAGGGTCGGTTTGTTATAATAACAGAATACACAGGGAATATTGCCGGGACTGATTGATTGATTGATTGAAAACTTTATTAACAGATTGCAGAATGGGTACAATACAGTACAGCTCAATACACACAATTGTTAAGGGGATGCAGACCAGAGAAAGACTTTCGTCTTGTTTACATCAGGGTCCCCCATTTTCAATTCATCAGGACATATATGACATACATGACATACAGATAGTCAGTACTAGCTACATCTATACATTTATGACATACCAGATTTGCAAATACAGTACTGTTTGTGATACAGAAGGAGTCAAGAAAAGGGAGTATATACATTTGACCAGTGGTGCGTTCCTGAAATCAATTGCACTCGCTATTTGCATATCAATAGCTCCGGTCGTCAGGTGTGTTAAATACTATTGATATGCAAATAGCGAGTACTTATCTGGGCTTGCACTTAGTGCACCCCCGTCCCATGAAGAACGCATGCCTGCATTTGACGTAGAAACTGTACATTGGAGGAGGTTGGGTGGGGGGGGTTGGGTACATTGGGACACTGTCCAGAGGGGGGCAATAGAATCCGGAGGCTAATATCCCCAAAAGTTTAATAAGATTAATAACAAAATGAGCTATATATAGCCTACCGTCTGCGTCGAATATGATATATAGGCATTTAAATAATAAATACATTTATTTAATTTTAATTAGCAATACATTTTTTTTTTTTTTTTTTTTTGCCCCCCCCCCCCCCCCCCCCCCCCATACGTGTCCCGCATTGTCCCGCAAAAGCAGTGCTGCTGTCCTGCGACTGAACCATTTTGACCTGGTCACCCTAGCCTGGTCTGATAGCAGCACAGCACCGATTGGTGGATGGGTTTCAAGACTCCTGCACCCAATCAGCAACCATCACCCACCACCCAATCCCGGATCACCACGCCCTGCTAAAACATGGCTGCTCAGAGCCTTCTCTCTGGCATGAGGCTAGGCCTGGTGATATTTTGTGACATTGGGTCTCATTCCCGAACGGATTTACGACAAGAAATTTGCTCTCAGGCAAATTTCTGCCGATTTAAGAAATATTAGGGCTGGTAGCGAGATTCCCTAAATTTCCCTGAGATCGGATTTGGCCGTGGCTGGGAGCAGAATTTAAGAGTGCTGAGGAGCACACTTATGATTGATTGACTGATTGAAAATTATTAACTTGACAGACTGTGTTCTCCATGTTCTTAATGGCTTTATTTGGGAGGAATCATAGTGATTCCTTCATGTCAACCCTACAGGCCTCATTGGAATTAATTACTTAATCATAATTAAAAAAAATATGACAATATTTGTACGATAAGAAATTACGCGGATGTCGGAAAAATAAATAATATGGATTTATCTGATCACAGGGCAGCTGGCTTAACCATATCTGAACCAGCTATTTTGGACAAATGTATAATTATTTAATTACTCAGATATTCAAACACAATTATGCAATTATTGTGAAATGATTGAAAATAATAATTTAATGCCTTATGTGGAATTTGTATTTCTTATTTGTTACATATCTGTTTTATTGATTAATTATACATTTGAAAGAATGCAGGTTATAGCCAACATGCTTGGTACAATGGGACAGACATTTGTTTGATATAGCTATAACTTGCATTCCTTCAAATATATCATTAATAAATAAAACAGATATTGAAATACTATATGTAGCCTACTACACCAACACTGCAAATGACAGTGGATAAATAAATAAATAAGAACTAAAGCTAATCGCATGGAAATAGACTGCATTAATATTCCATAAGTCTTGTGTGCGCCAGTATAGCATACGTGTCTAATGAATGAACAGTAGGCTTATATTATTCTAATTACTTGTTTAATTAGGATTTAGTAGATCACTATATATATGCTCTGCCCTATGTACAGTAAGTACAGTACACATATTAAGGCCGCCAGAGTCCGGCGTACCATGAGAGGACTGCATGGTGGACTGTACTACGGTCTACGGGGCGGGCAGCGCAGTCTCTTTGCTGCTCTCCTAATAAAACAAGTAATTAGAATAATATAAGCCTATACTGCATTCATTCATTACGTGCGTAGACTATACAGTACTGCGTGCGCGCACGTGTGTGTGTGTGTGTGTGTGTGTGTGTGTGTGTGTGTGTGTGTGTGTGTGTGTGTGCGCGCGTGCTGCGGCAGGTGCACCACGAGCTGTACTATATATGATGACAATACATTAATCTAATCTCATTTTGATCGGTCGCAAAGCGCTTCCGCATATCGGCCACCATTTTCACACGGCTGCATCGTCAGTTGCATTCTAATGAGCTGGACAGGTGTGTCTAACTATTGACTTTTTGCGATTTCATCTGCACACTTCCCTATTGGCTGCCTTATAAAGAGCTTCGGACGGGGACGCGCGTTCATGTTTCAGAGCGGTGACATTCCTCATCGTGGCATCTCAGCTCAGATAGTTTGAGCCACTTAAGACATCTTCCCCACACGTTGGGGCATCACAGTGAACTTGTCGTAGATTCTGTCTCAGTCGGTTCCAAGATAAGTCTTCCAAGAGAACTCTTTGGAAAATATTCGGGAATTGAAAGCATATCCTTCTTGCACTGACCCCTGGGCACATGAAATCCATTCAAAGTTAAGTGTATAATAAAAAATGTCAATCAAAATAATATAATCAGACTGTTGGAGATAAATGGTTTTACCTCTCGGTGAAGGGTTTTAAAGGTGTCCAATGGCATTCTTGACCACTAATTGCTGAAATTGGTCCTATAGAGAGCACAGTAGGAGGAAAGGGGTCCCTGGAGATTGTGTATCACATGTTTTCCAGGACGCACAAGCATGCCATGAGCACGGGAGCGTGTAAACATGCCCTTGTGCTTCAATTTGATTGGTCTATATGATCTTCCCCAGAAAACGAACAAGCTAACCACCTGTTAATCAAAGAAGGTTGGACAATTTTGCCAACACCCAAAGTGAAACCTAACACGGCGAGCAAAGAAAATGGCAGAGATTTACTCTGCAAAGGTTATGAGATAGGACATGTATTCAGCTTGTAGACGATAGAACAACAGTAGGTTGGATATGTGGATATAAAGCAAAGCCAGTAAAAACCGCCCAAATAAATTGAGCCTGAATATAAGAATAGAATGTTGAACATGATATATGTGACACCATTAGCTAGGTCACTGAGACATTGTGAGACAAGGTGCTGACAGAATACAGACACATACTGTAACCCTGCCGCAGTTTTTCACCATCTCTGCCATCTCTGTTTCCATGGTTTCTGAGGACCTATTCATGAAGTTCTGTGTATTCATATATACAGGGATATCCATGGGTGGAATAATGAAAGATGCATATCTAATACTGTTTGTTCTCATGAGATTTATATTTAATATATACCCCTGCAGTGAGAGCAGTTAATAGTTTGTTAAAGCTGTATTTACACTATTATATATATCATTGAATGTATATTCTATGTTATGGTTGCTCTTCAGAGTCGATTGGCTTAAATTAGTCTATAACAGCATTGGTCTGTCTGTCCCCAAAAAGTAGACCAATCAGAGCTAATGATTTCACTGACACGCTGAAACAGCCAGCCAGCCAGCAAGCCACCTAGCTCTGTGAGAACAAATAAACAAATAATGGTGATTTGGAGCATGGAATAAACAGGACTGAGATAGGAAATTATTTTCTGATGTTTGAGTTGATAGTGAGTGAGGTTTATGACATTGAGCTGCCACACTTGGATGGTGATGGTAGGAAAAACATATTGGTAACTGTATCTTTATTATATTGAATCGGTGATAAATGCATGAATTAAGCATTGTGTTTATGGTTAACTCTGTGTGGAAGCATCACTTTGACTATACAGATTGTTATTTGTGCAGTCACCAGAGTGCCTATTTCACATGAGAGCGTCTCTGTACCATGTTGCATTTGTGTGTGTCCAATACAGTATGTGCTAACTTGACACCTTTAGCTTCAGTATACACAGAAAGCTGAGTGTTAATATATCTTGAAAGAATATAAGTGAATTCCTGGTGAATATTAATGTGTTTTTTCAATTAGCATATTAATAGATCCTTGCATTCTCCCTGAGGGTAAAGGTGTAGAGATAAGCCATTTCAGTATTTTACAGAACAATAAAAAAAACAGTTATACAAATTGCTATTCAATGTAGAACATTTTAAAGGGTTAAAATACAGTACACCTGGAGGGGATCTTTAAAAGTGCATTTACAACATTATCTAAAAAAAACATAATCTAATACATGCTCATGAAAAAAGAATGGCAAAATGTGTCAATTCATATTTTAGAGACCCCCAGAATTTCAGGGAAGCTCATCTTATTATTATTAAGCGGAGCCCAGCTCCCCCTGGCTCCCCCGTAAATCACAACCTGCTCTCTCCCACCTCTCACTCTCTCTCCCACCTCTCACTCTCTCTCCCTTCCTCTCCCCCTCTCTTTCTCTCTCTGATCTTCCCTGTGGCTGGCTATACACACTGCACACAAAAATCCCATAAAAGCCAAAAGATGATAAATAAAGAAAGAAAGTAAAAACGTGTTTGTGTACTAGTTGCATCATCTACCGCCTCGCAGGCCTGAGTGTTGTCACCACAGTTAGGTGCTGTATGGGCACCGGCTTCAGACAAAAGATCGATGTTGTATGGATTGTACAACACCAATTTTAGCAGACAAACCATTTCCGGGCAGCCACTACACTGCACTCAGGGAGAGAGAAAAAAAGGTACAATAGCCTATTACATTGCATTCTACCTTGAACCCGTCAGCCAATTACAGTCAATGTCTGGGTAGCGAGGATGTGAGTGACTAATTCAGGTACAATGTTGTTATTTATTTATCTAATTAATACGTTTTTATTTTGATTTAAAACAGAAACAAATGAAGGACAAATACGGGTAAGACGTTTTAAACTGCTGGTGTGCTGACCACTCTCCCACGCAGTTTCACTAGTCAAACACAAACATTTCTACTGTGACAGTGGCTCAGGAGGTAGAGCGGTTGTCTGGTAATGGGAAGGTTCCCGCTTCGATTCCGGCTCCTCCCGGCAGTGTGTCGAAGTGTCCTTGAGCAAGACTATAATATTTAATATAGTTTTAGCACTGCAAACACCGGCATGTATCCCCATTAATTAAATCGCTGGCACACACGGCCCACAGCAACCTCTCGTGAACGGCACTGGATGTAATGCTGTACTCTTGTCTTTCTGTCAAAAACAATTGCCAAACAAATTTATGTTATTCTGAAAAGTTGGAAGGGAAATATGCCAAACCATCCATTTTCATAATAGTCTAGAATCTCCCAGCGAGATGTGTCAGATACTGAGAGTGTAGCCCGCCCACCCCCATCTTTATTTATTTTTTTGATCCACTTTTTCTCCCATTTTCTATATTTTCTCCCATCCCAATTTCGTAACATCCAATTCAACCCTCCCCTGTCACGAACGAATGCTGTTTCTTGCCTCCCACAAGCCGGCTGCAATGTGGACTAAGTCATACATAGCACAAGTCCCCTCCGGTACTTGAGGTAACAGCAGTCGCATCTTTTCACCTGCGCAGCTCGATCTCTCAGTGGCGAGGAGTAACGCGTGGGAGGCTCACGCTGCCCCCGACACTTCCTGATTCTACTGCGCAGGCGCACCAACCGACCTGTAGGAGTCGCTGTCCACAACGCCCGATCCCCACCCATCAGTTTCCCACCCCCTAATACGGCCAATGTGTATTAGTACGGACGACCAGCTAAACTGAAAGCAAATGTGGAGCGCTCGGCGCGAACGGGCAAGCCCAGCGTCTCCAGATTTCGTGGCGAGCGCCTTGCCCACTACGCCACGTAGCCGCCCCCCACCCCCATCTTTATATACTCCGAACAATGTGTTCAATGCAACCACGTTGCCTGCTGTTGTTAATCAGGTCTTTAAATGATAGCTACTAAATGCCCTGAGAGGTCAGAATGACAATCGGTCTGGCCAGCCGTAACTGGTTTACAACTGAGTTCTGCTGCTGCTGCTTGCTGCTGGAGCACGGCGACGTGCCGGGGCTTATCTGGGGCACGCAGGAGGCACAACAATGAACTTATCACCGGCGGGATGTAGCCGCAACCCCGCCGAGCTGCTCTGACCACGAGCCGGCTCCGGTTCATTGATCATAGACACACCAGCAGAACCTAATCTTAGGACACTGAGGCTTTTTCAAACCGCAGGCGTTCCAGCTTTGGAGTATAGAGAGAGAGAGAGAGAGAGAGAGAGAGAGAGAGAGAGAGAGAGAGAGAGAGAGAGAGAGAGAGAGAGAGAGAGAGAGAGAGAGAGAGAGAGAGAGAGAGAGAGAGAGAGAGAGAGAGAGAGAGAGAGAGAGAGAGAGAGAGAGAGAGAGAGAGAGAGAGAGAGAGAGAGGGAGGGAGGGAGTTTTGCCAGGTAATGTAAAGCAGCCGTGCTTGTAGGAAAAATAAATTCAATAACTTGCTGGAGACCTCTGCCGCCTGCATGTCAACTAGTTTCAGGGCTTCGATTGGAGCCCCTGCTGCAGTCAGGGGCAGGCAAACAAAGTGGGAATGTCTTGGCCCTGATGAACAGGAAAGATAGTTATGAAGTACAACTGTAGTTTCTTTGTTTACATACATTGCTTACACCTTGTTATATTATGTTTTATTGTTTTTTTTTTTTTGCCATCTTGGTTTATATACCTTATTGTCAATGTCAAGTATAGGCTATTATATACTTATTGTGTGTCTTGTAAGCCCATATGGGCTGGGCATACACCTGTATGTAAGACACGAAAATTTAAAACATCAAATCAAAAAGAAAATGTAGTATGAATGCTGGCAAAGCACCTTGCTTCCCCAATTGCACTCCTTGCACCAAAAGAGCTGCTGAAATACTTGAACCGATGCACCAATCACTGACCAGGGCCATGCCCCCCCCCCCACCCTATTAGAATACAATCAGGGCTGTGGCATACATAATTCTCCCTTCTGTAGTTTCTTTCACACAAAAAAAGAAAACAGGACACTACGGTAGAAAGCAAGATCCTTTGCCAGCATTCATACTGTATATAACTAGAGTTATATTGCATAACTATCATTATACTATGCTGGCTGTTGTGAAGGATCAGATTAAACCGAATATATATATTTATTTATGGATATGTATTTAATAGTATTTGTATATCGTTTGATATCCCTTGTATATTCCTTGTACATAAACACTGAATATCCCTTTATTCTACTACAGCCCATAATAGTTCATTCTCCTATTGGACAAAAGGACCAGGCGCCAGGGACAAGCCCCTGGCGTTCAAGTTCAAAGGTACCGACGAGACATGCCTTTACTAGCCTCAGCTCCGCGCAGGAATACGGCTACCGAAAGCAGAGCGGCACTACTTGTCCACTGTGCATATAAATATGGCGCAAGAAATGTAGAATTCCTCTTAGTCCTTTACCCTTCTACCCAACTAAGTAACAAGACGTGAAGCCTCACCCCACGATACCGCGTGCGGTGTAGTACGGCCTGTTTGGCCTTAGAATAGCAGTGAGACCTCGTGCGAATTAATAGCTGAATTGCCAGAGTTTGGCACCGTATTTCTATTAAGTAATAATAGTCTATTATGTATGGTGCATCGTTCGGTTAGAGTTCTAAAGTGAGCAGCACCCCCATCGTTTCCTTGCGTTATCTAGAGTCTTAACCAGGCTGGGCAGACCACGCGTGGTGCTTTCATCCGAGGAGTTCTGGGCAAGGACGAGTGGACCTGCACATTGGATTACCTACCCCGACGACTGCTGAGCCCTATACGGCATGGAATATCTATTTGCTTTGGTGCTTTGATTTGTGGAGCGGATAATCGCCAACACCGGTGAGTGTTGGATTTACCCCGAGAGGAGCCAAGGTGAGACGGCGCTCAGACCAGACTGAGGTCGCCTCGCTTCTTCTTCGTTGTGGACCGACAGCGACAGCGACAGCTATCGTCTACAAGAGAGCCCAAGTGTATTCATCTGTGGATCAAGGTTCCACGGGCACTGTTTTCTGTACCTGAATTCTCCCTGGAAATCGTTGACCAGACGGGATACAGCCGACGGCTCTCCTACCCCCCCTACTGGCTTACAACCGGCGGGACCCCTTCAGTATATTATCCAGCTATAATCATTAAGTGACCATCGCTATAATCCCCTAAGAGCCAGGTTGTATACTTGCTTCCTGTGAAACCAGAGATTGGACATTCAGTGTTGATTTGCATACGAGTACTCATTTGCCTTACAAGAGCATTCAATTCAAATCATAAATGTAATAAGTAATTATTATATGTACCCTTTGCTATATATTAAATATTTGACTATTACCTTTGTGTGGACCTGATTTCATATGTGGGAAAGTGTTCATCATACTTAGATATCGTGTACTGTATGGCCAGTAATTAAAGTACATAAAGCGGTAGTGGTTTAATGATACCATACTTATCAATACAGTCAGGGAATTGTACCCCTCAGTTACAATTGGTCCTTCGAGCCGGAGGGTAATCAGTGTAATATTAATATAGTGGTATTAATATTGAAATGGCCTATGATGAACACTCCACGAAACGGTCCTCCTAAAGTAGAACGCCCGCAACGTAGACGACAGCCACCTCAGTACTTAGAGGATTACGCTGTCAGTAAACTACCTAGCCTTCTACAAACAGTAAACGCAGTAAAAGTAGAAAGTAAAATTATGTCCAACAACCCTATCAACCAGGATACCCCGACCACAGAGGCCCTAGTGGGTTCTAATGTAACTGACCAAGCTCACGGTGGGGACCAGGAGGGAACTGACACGACTTTACCCCCCGCCAATACCGAAGAAGTAGTCCCCCCAGAGCTCCGGGAGGAAGACAACCCTCCAGAGGTGGAACTCTGCACGGAACAAGATGAGGAGAGCACCGAGGAGATAGAGCTCCAGGACTCCCCAACGAGTACAGCCAGGAGCGGCTCACCTCTACAAGCATCTTCCCCCAGCGAGGCGGAGAGGATGCTGTCACAGGCGTTCCTCGTCAGCCTGACAGCCTCTACCGAACGCGATCGACTCCAGGGTGAACGCGATCGACTTCAGGGTGAACGCGATCGACTCCAAACACAGCAACGGAGCGAAGAAGAGCACATACGCCTGGAGATGAGACGCCTTCAGACGGAAGAGAATATGGCAAGAGACCGGTCCGACACCCAGCGTGCCGCTGACGGTGCCCAAAGAGAAGCAGAGCGCGACATCGCTCTCATCCAGCGCGAAGCCGAGCGCGACAGACTACAAGCCGAGCGCGACAGACTACAAGCGCAGCTAATGGAGCAGCTGATCACCAGGGGAACACCCCCTCCCTCCACAAGGGGTTCCAGAGCCTCGTCAAGACACACGTCAAGGGCACCCTCCCCTAACCGATTAGGCGACCTTGAACTCGACCACCAGAGAGAGTCTACACCCCCCTCCGAACTCCTTCCCCGACCGGTCCAAGTGAGACCCAGCTACAAGGAAGGAACGGCGGACACGGCGGAGAGGCTAAATAAACGACTACAGGATCTAGATGACCTGGCAGAAGAAGAAGAGGGAGAAGAGGAGAGTCAAGCCCGACAGCAGCACATTACTCCACAGGACCAGGAGGTCCAGTACAGCCCAGGCTATACCCCCGCGGCTCTGCGCTACAGACCCCCGACTCGACTCACGGGTGAGCATGACGCACGACCAGTCCCGAGGAATAGCACCTGGACCAGCGGGCCATGGTACCCTGCCAGTACCAGCCCACCGAGAGGCGTAAGAAGAGACTCGCCCAGGAGGCCTCTCTTCCAACGCTCACCGATGTGCCAGCCATCCATGGCGTCATACATTGGCACACCGACGTTTCCAGACTTCACCCAATGAGAACCGAGCACAGTACACGGAGCTCCGGATGTGCTTAGAGACAATGATGGTGGATGTCGCTGATGAACGCCACAAGTATGCAATATTATTGAAGCACCTGAAAGTGCCCCGAGCGCACAACATAGCGCTGGCCTATGCCACCTCTACGACCCCATACACCGCGGCTCTAGCAGCGCTGGACCAGAGATATGGACGTATATGGGATTACGTAATACAGGAGATAAGGCATATTGATCGCCTACCCCCAGCAACAGACAATCGCTCACTAGACGACCTGTCTATAAAAGTACAATCCCTGGTAGGGATGCTGGGGGCGCAACGAGAAAAGGGTATGCACGAACTATACGCAAACTCGAACGTCGAGAGGATTTTAGAGAAGCTGCCGCCCGCCCGACAGGAGCGCTTCAGGCGGCAAAGAGACCACCGTGATCCTAACGGTCCCGAGCCATCCCTCCTAGATTTAGCCGACTTCCTGGCGAGAGAAGTCAGCAGCCTACGGCTGGATACGTTCGTGCGGAGCACGCCAAGCTCCAGAGAGGGACCTAGGAGAGTAAACGATGGCCGAAGATCGGTGACTGTCATGCACCAATCAGAATCAGTACCGAGCAGCAAGAACCACAGTACCCCCTCGACGAAAGAGAAGTGGAAGATGGTGTGCCCGTACTGCGAGAAGGAACACTGGTTGTCACAATGTGACCAGTTCAAGAAGATGACCGCTGAAGAAGTAAGTCACTGGATAAAGTCCAACAGGTGCTGTTACCGATGTGCGCGCAGTCACATGGCAGCCGAGTGCCGCCTAAAGAAGAAGTGTAGTCGGTGTGACGGAGCCCATCTGGATGTCCTACACGACAGTAACAAAAGAAAGCCTGCACCATCCAACAGCACAAAGGCAAGTGTTATGTACATTGACCCCGCTAGCAGCAGCGGCGCCCAGGTGCTCTTAAAGGTGGTCCGTGTAACCCTGAGTTACCAAGACAAGATCATGGACACTTACGCCGTCCTTGATGACGGGTCAGAGAAGACCCTTCTCCTCGCGTCCGCTGCGGCCCAGCTGGGGCTACGGGGGAGCGAGAACCAGATGACTATTCGGACAATAAGACGAGATCTAAAGACGATAAAGGGCGAGAATGTCTCCTTCACTATCGCAGCAAGCGGGCAGCCAGAGAGACGGTACAGGATTACTAATGCTTTCACCAGCCAAGAAATAGGACTATCGCAGTACACCTACCCCATCGCCAAGCTGATGGAGAAATATGTGCACCTGCGTCAACTTCCTATCCCGCTCATAGACGGCGCCACCCCGACCCTGCTGATAGGCTCCGACCATGCAGACCTCATAGTCCCGATAGACCGGGTCCATACAGGACCCAGAGGTTGTCCTGCAGCAGTCGAGACCCGCCTAGGATGGACGTTACAAGGCCCCCTCGCCAAGTCTCTTAACCGAACAGCAGCCACTGGCTGCCTCCACTCCAGAGCGACAGAAGGAGACACCACACTCCTGCAGCATGTAGAGAGGCTATGGACACTAGAGACAATGCCCTTTAAGAACGAAAAGAAAGACATTCGTTCTAAGGAAGATATCTACGCTATAGCCCTCCTCGAGCATGGGACAAAGAGAGTCAACGTCAGCGGAGTGATGAGATACGCAACTCCACTCCTGAGGCGAGAGGGAATGCCCACCTTTCGTGCTACAAAAGAGGCGACGGAGCGGTATCTATTGAACACAGAGCGGCGCCTAGCCAAAGACCCCGCTCAAGAGGCTGTGTACCGCGCTGAGATTAACAAGCGAATCACAGCGGGACACATAAAGAAAATTGACTGGCGACGTCGTGCGCTGCTCCGCGCCTCCCTGATCAAAGACGGCTTTGATCTCCGGCAGCGGGCCAGCAGCGACCCCCCAGTATTGCGCAACCTCAACGCAGAGGACCCAGCAGCAGATGAAGAGGTCCAACAAAGTGTGACAAATAGTTTCTACGTGGACAACTGTTTACAAAGCGTCTCGACGCCAGAAGAAGCCGAGGCTCTCCTACTCAAGCTCCGCGCCTCCCTGATCAAAGGCGGCTTTGATCTCAGGCAGTGGGCCAGCAGCGACCCGCAAGTATTGCGTTGCCTCTCCCCCGAGGACAAGGCCGCGAGCAGCGATACTTGGATGGCGACCATCCCAGGAGAAGCCCAAGAAATGACACTAGGACTAGTCTGGCGCTTCAAAACAGACTCGCTCCATTATAGACACAAACCCCTGATCAAGGAGCAGGGAAGGTCGACGGCAATACCGACCACCAGACGGAGTGTATACAGAACACTCGCCAGACAATATGACCCGTTGGGATGTATTCTACCTTACACCACCCGGGCAAAGATGATTGTAAGAGCGCTATGGGACAAAGACCAGGGCTGGGACGATCCCATACCCGAACACCTTGCATCCACATGGAGAGAGCGGGAGACGGAACTCCGCTCACTCCCCGGTGTTAATATACGCCGCAGCTACTTCCCACCCACAGTGAGGCCAGAGACATGCAAGATCGACCTGCACGTATTCAGCGACGCCTCCGAAGTAGCCTACGGTTCGGTGGCTTACTTGCGTGCCCAAGAGGAGGGAGGAGAAATACATACTGCTTTCATCCTGGCTCGCTCAAGAATAGCCCCACGCAAGCAACAATCTATCCCGCGCCTAGAGCTCTGCGCAGCCCTAGCAGGAGCGCAGCTCGCCGCGTTAATCCAACGTGAACTCACCATTCCGGTGCAAAGAACAATCTTGTGGTCAGACTCCACGACCGTACTCACATGGATCCGGTCTGATTCGTGCAGATACAAGGTCTTCGTGGGAGTCAGAGTCACCGAGATTCAAGAGTTAACAGAAGTAACCAGCTGGCGGTATGTGGACACCAAACACAACCCAGCTGACGTCATCACCCGGGGAATGTCCCTGGATGACCTCACCCGTCCCAACCTCTACAGTGACGGGCCAGAGTTCCTCAAGCTCCCCGAAGAAGAGTGGCCTACACCCACCCCACGGGAGGCGAGCAAAGAGGAGGCAGAGAACAAGAAACCTATGTTCTGTGGGTTGACACACACACTCGTCCCCACAGACACGGTTCTAGACGATTGCCTCACCCTAGAGGGTGCGCAGCTAAAGACATTTCTGTGGCACCACCCAGAGGTTCAGCCCACAACTGACATTTCAGCAGCTGACTACGAAGAAGCAGAACTCCTTCTACTACAACGAGCCCAGAGAGACTCGTTCCCCGATGAGCTAGCTTGTCTACAGGGAGCAAAGCCCGTTCCATCAGACAGCAGACTGCTTCACCTGGCCCCCGAGAGCGACGCCCATAACCTCATCAGAGTGGGTGGTCGTCTGCGGAGAGCCCCAGACCTACCGGATGACGTTAAGTACCCGATAGTCTTGAACAGCCGACACAAGGTCACAGAGCTGATCATAAAGAAATACGACGAGGATGTGCACCACGCAGGGGCAGAGAGAGTCTTCGCGGAGATCAGACGTCGTTATTGGATACTGCAAGGGAGAGAAGCAGTGCGGCGCTTCCAGCGAACCTGTCTAGACTGCCGTAAGTGGCGCGCGCAGCCCAGTATACCCCGGATGGCTGACCTACCTCCCTGTCGCCTCCGACTCGGCAACAAGCCCTTCCACTCCACCGGTATGGACTGTTTTGGCCCGCTGTATATAAAGAGAGGAAGAGGAACCGAGAAGCGGTGGGGTATTGTATTCAAATGCATGACCACCAGAGCGATACATATCGAACTCCTTCCAACCATGAGCACAGACTCATTCCTTATGGCCTTCCGAAGATTCACATCACGGAAAGGAAAACCGTCTACATTGTTGTCCGATCACGGGACAAACTTCAAAGGCGGAGAAAGAGAGCTGAGAGAGAGCTTCCAAGCTATGGGCCCAGAACTTAAGACCCACCTCGCTCCATCCCAGATTGACTTCCAGTTTAATCCCCCGAACGCACCTCACTTTGGTGGAACCTGGGAACGAGAAGTACGTTCCATAAAGACAGCCCTGTACGCCGTGCTTGGGGCCCAGACTGTGGCGGAAGAAGTCCTAATGACAGTCCTCACGGAGATCGAGGGAGTATTGAACTCAAAGCCCCTCGGTTACGTCTCAAGTGATGTAGCAGATGTCGACCCAGTCACCCCCAACACCCTCTTGATGGGGCGGCTGGACCCCGCGCTACCACAGACAATGTACAGGCCTGAAGAAGCGAACGGCCGAAGAATGTGGAGGTACAGTCAAGTACTGGCTGATAAGTTTTGGAACAGCTTCCTACTCCACTACCTACCGTCTCTACAGACCCGCCAGAAGTGGGTAAAAGAGAGAGACAATTTGACAGAAGGAACAGTCGTCATGATCATCGACCAGTCACTACCCAGAGCTATGTGGCCGGCTGGTCGCGTAAGCAAAGTGATCACCGGTGCCGATGGAAAGGTCCGAGCAGCTGAAGTGCTCGTCCAAGGACGGACTTACACCCGACCCGTAGCGAGGCTAATAGAACTGCCAAGGCTCCCTGATACTATTGATGACGACCATGACCCTATGACTTTGTGAGTTGACTGACCCTTACAGCGGACATTGAGTAGTGGACAGTGCGGTTAATCTGTCTCTGCTCAGCTAATTAGGTGGGACTAATTAGGGAGCGGCTGTTGTGAAGGATCAGATTAAACCGAATATATATATTTATTTATGGATATATATTTAATAGTATTTGTATATCGTTTGATATCCCTTGTATATTCCTTGTACATATACACTGAATATCCCTTTATTCTACTACAGCCCATAATAGTTCATTCTCCTATTGGACAAAAGGACCAGGCGCCAGGGACAAGCCCCTGGCGTTCAAGTTCAAAGGTACCGACGAGACATGCCTTTACTAGCCTCAGCTCCGCGCAGGAATACGGCTACCGAAAGCAGAGCGGCACTACTTGTCCACTGTGCATATAAATATGGCGCAAGAAATGTAGAATTCCTCTTAGTCCTTTACCCTTCTACCCAACTAAGTAACAAGACGTGAAGCCTCACCCCACGATACCGCGTGCGGTGTAGTACGGCCTGTTTGGCCTTAGAATAGCAGTGAGACCTCGTGCGAATTAATAGCTGAATTGCCAGAGTTTGGCACCGTATTTCTATTAAGTAATAATAGTCTATTATGTATGGTGCATCGTTCGGTTAGAGTTCTAAAGTGAGCAGCACCCCCATCCTTTCCTCGCGTTATCTAGAGTCTTAACCAGGCTGGGCAGACCACGCGTGGTGCTTTCATCCGAGGAGTTCTGGGCGAGGACGAGTGGACCTGCACATTGGATTACCTACCCCGACGACTGCTGAGCCCTATACGGCATGGAATATCTATTTGCTTTGGTGCTTTGATTTGTGGAGCAGATAATCGCCAACACCGGTGAGTGTTGGATTTACCCCGAGAGGAGCCAAGGTGAGACGGCGCTCAGACCAGACTGAGGTCGCCTCGCTTCTTCTTCGTTGTGGACCGACAGCGACAGCGACAGCTATCGTCTACAAGAGAGCCCAAGTGTATTCATCTGTGGATCAAGGTTCCACGGGCACTGTTTTCTGTACCTGAATTCTCCCTGGAAATCGTTGACCAGACGGGATACAGCCGACGGCTCTCCTACCCCCCCTACTGGCTTACAACCGGCGGGACCCCTTCAGTATATTATCCAGCTATAATCATTAAGTGACCATCGCTATAATCCCCTAAGAGCCAGGTTGTATACTTGCTTCCTGTGAAACCAGAGATTGGACATTCAGTGTTGATTTGCATACGAGTACTCATTTGCCTTACAAGAGCATTCAATTCAAATCATAAATGTAATAAGTAATTATTATATGTACCCTTTGCTATATATTAAATATTTGACTATTACCTTTGTGTGGACCTGATTTCATATGTGGGAAAGTGTTCATCATACTTAGATATCGTGTACTGTATGGCCAGTAATTAAAGTACATAAAGCGGTAGTGGTTTAATGATACCATACTTATCAATACAGTCAGGGAATTGTACCCCTCAGTTACACTGGCTATGCATCTTGCTTCACCTATTGGACTAATAGGAAGCTGGAGTGTATCCTTGATCAGTATACCCCCTGTTGGCCCAAAGACCAAAAGGAGATAGACAAAACTCATGCCCCTGCCAAAACCGGAGGGTAGGCAAGGGAAAGAGAAAAATAAAAAAGCAGGATAGTCTCAGATTACACATTGTAGACAATTGGAGACAATTAATTGTGGCCAGGGCCAAATTAAACCTTAATATTTCAAACGAAATTACAACGAAAATGAATTACGTTAGACAAAAGCATTACGAATTTGGCAATAAACCAAGTAAATTACTGGCCCATCAATTAAAGAAAGAACAAACTGAAAGAACTATTAATGCAATTAATCTCAATGATAATATAACATATCAACCTAAAGAGATTAATCAAGCTTTCTTTGAATTCTACAATACACTTTACAAATCTCAAAGTTCTCATTCACAAGAACAACTGGACCAGTACTTACAAAATAAGAAATTGTCAAAATTGTCTGAATTAGACCAGCAATACCTTAACTCATCATTTACAAAAGAAGAGGTTCTGGCCACAATTAAGTTAATGCCCATAAATAAAAGCCCGGGACCAGATGGTTTTTCTGCTGAATTTTATAAAGAATTTTGGACTGAACTTCATCCCATTTTTATGGCAATGATGTATAATTTCTGTCACAATAGAATACACCCTCAATCAATGAACCTAGCACATATCACAGTATTGCACAAAAGTGGCAAAGATCCTTTAAATTGTTCATCATATAGACCTATTAGTCTTTTAGATCATGATTACAAGATTATAACCAAATTATTAGCAAAAAGACTAGAAGATATTTTGCCTAAATTGATTAATCCAGACCAATCAGGTTTCATAAAAGGGAGATATTCTGCTGACAATATAAGGAGACTTTTAAATGTAATAAACCATTTGGACACCAGTCGGAGCCCTTCTCTGCTCCTATCACTGGACGCAGAGAAGGCCTTCGATAGGGTTGAATGGAACTTTCTTTTTTCTATACTTGACAAGCTTAATATGGGACCAAACTTTATCGCTTGGATTAAAGCAATCTATAAAAATCCTAAAGCAGCTGTCATAACCAATGGAGCTTCCTCTGATTTTTTTACACTAACGAGAGGGACAAGACAAGGATGCCCACTGTCGAGTTCACTCTTCGCGATGGTGATTGAATTGCTGGCGTCATGTGTACGAGACAATATTCACATTAAAGGACTGAAAATGAATAAGGAGGAACATAAAATATCCTTATACGCAGATGACATTATTTTATACATAAAAGACCCAGAACAGTCCTTATCACACTTATATAACGAAATAGAACAATTCGGAAAATACTCTGGATATAAGTTAAACTTTAATAAATCAAATGCTTGTCTCCTGCATATGACCCCAACCGAAACGATGTATAAAACATATCCTTTTAATTGGTCTCCAGAAGGGTTTAAATATTTGGGAATAAACATTACACCACAACTAGAGAACTTGTACAGGGAAAACTATTGTCCTCTTATAGAAAAGATAAAAACTGATCTGTGTAAATGGTCCACGCTCCCATTATCTCTGCTGGGAAGAATAAATGTAATAAGAATGAACGTCCTTCCAAGACTAAATTTCCTTTTTCAAATGTTACCATGTTACTTATCTACAGAATTTTTCAAATCTATGAATAGACCCATCTCAAAATTTATTTGGTGCAACAAAATGCCTAGGATAAAGTTATTGACACTTATGAAACCAGAATCCATGGGAGGTCTCGGTCTCCCCAACCTCCAACATTATTTTTGGTCAGCCCAATTAAGAAATGTACTGTCATGGTCGTTGGGAAGACGGGACTCACAGTGGTTTCAGTTAGAAGCTAAATTTGTTGACCCGTTACCATTGGACTCTCTCATATTTATAAAACAATTTAAAAAGATAAGAAACATAGGTAATTGCTTCACTGTTTTTAACACACTATGTGCTTGGAAGGACTGCTAAAAAAAACTGGGTATCACCAATTGTACCTCCATATACTCTCCTATCTATCACAATCCTGATCTAGATAAACATCTAAGATCAATTAATATACTCAAATGGGCTCAGTTGGGGATAAGTCAATTCAAAGACCTGTTTCATACAAATATGCAGTTAAAATCATGTATGGATTTAAGAACAGAATATGCCATCCCAAATACTGATTTCTTTAAATATTTACAAATGAGAAACATTATACACATACTGAGAAGAGAAAATAAACTAAGACTAGAATTACATGAAATAGAAGAAATACTAATGTCATCGACCACAATTAAAGGTAAAATTAGTGAATTTTATGACATCTTCTCCAAAGAATGTCACTCATCTTTTTTGCCTTTGTTGAGGATCTGGGAGACAGACCTAACCATGAAATTTGCAGAAAATACATGGCTAAATATTTGTGATAGAATACACTTTCCATTTACAAGTAACAAAATCAAAGAAGCAAATTTTAAATTTATCCATAAATTGTATTTAACTCCAATAAAAATGCATAAAATGTCTAGAGATAATTCAATAAACTGTCCTAGATGTAAAACTAACGAAGGAACATTTCTACACATGTTTTGGCACTGTGATAAACTAAAACGATTCTGGAATTGTATTCATTTATTTACAAAATCTGTATTAGAAACGGAATTTGACTTGTCCCCATGTGCCTATTTACTTAATGAATTACCAGAGATCCAGATGGATCCAAAAAAATATAGACTGCTGATTGTTATAACATACTTTGCCAAGAAATGTATTCTCCTGTTTTGGAAAAATGACTCTTCGCCCACTTTTGAGATGTTTCAAGATCAGATATCCCAGCTTCTTCCATTGGAGAGATTGACCTTGGAGGAGTGCGGCCGGGGGTGGATGTTCCGGGACCTTTGGTCTCCGCTGTTTTCTCGATTGAGCAGAGGGGCTGTTGATTGATACGGCTAGTGGCGGTATGTGAATATATCCGCATGCTGTCGCTGGCCGTGTCGATTGGTGGTTTTGCTGTTTGGTTGGGGGAGGGGTGGGGGCCGGGGTTGTGTATTTTTTGGAGGTGGGTTTCCCTAGTGGAAGAAGTTGTACAACAGACGCGTAAGAGGCCTGTCTGTTGTATAACAATGATGTTGTTGTTGTCATTGTTGTTATTATTTATTATTGTTTATTTAAAAATACGTATGAGAAAAAATGAACAGTGTAAACAATATCATTAACTCTGAATATAAAAATATGAGAAAAGCAAACAAGACGCGGTATCGGACTGGTGGGGGCCCCTGATTCGAGGTCTTGGTGAATCGGAGTGTTAAAGAGGCATGATGCTCTGGCTCGCTGGGGCGCCGGATTTGGGGTCCTCACGGGGTAGGGACCTTGGTTGTCGATACTGGAGATGACGGGTGCTCAAGTAATCTCGCCTTATGGTACATACATGTGGGTATATGCATGTATATATGTATATATATGTATGTGTGTATGTATATGTATATATATATATATATTCTTATTAATTTATATATTTAATTTATACATGACTATTTTATTTTTCATTATTCTGATTTAACTGATGGTCTTGTCATTGTCGTTATTATTATTATTATTATTACTGTTATTGTCCTGTGATGTCTTGTTTATTAGTATTGTTATTGTATTGTATTGTCTTGTTTCATGTTGAAAAGGGAAAATAAAGAAACTATTTGAAAAAAAAAAAAAAAGATTACACATTGTAACAAGGGGAGGTTAGAAGAGGACTCACTTATCTTGTCTGGAAAAACACTGATCCCTGAGAGGAAAAACAGGGCCCTGTTCCCCGTACCTGGTTCAACTAAGTCGATCGAGAGTCCCATTATCCAGATTCAGTTAACGAGATGATTGAAGCCGGGATTTTCCTGTTCCTCGAAGGTGGATTCAGTCTCGTTAACTCAAACCAGACTTGAGACCCAGGATTAGTGCGCGCGGCCGCTTCATTTGAAAAGCCAGCACGTATCGATAGCAGATATCCTGATTCTCTAGCGGCATTGATTGATTAATTGATTTAAAACTTTATTAACATATTGCAGTACGGCTCAATCGCCTCGCCGACAAGTTAAATGCGTTATCTATAGGCTAATTTTAAGTCCCTCATTACCTCAATCAATCAGATTATATTTCTTTAAACTTGCCTGCTGGATTGAATAATCAAATGAGATCTTGCTAGCGAAAATAATTAGTTAAACTGTTATACAGAATAACGATACGGCTCTCTTGCCCATTGATTGATGTATGGTCGATCTTTTACTTATCTCCACTGTGGTGTAACGGGTTCTTCTTTTGACTTTCACGCAGACGACCGGGGTTCGAAACCTAGTCTCTTCCTTCTTTTTGCAATATAGGAATAATTCAATTTGGTGCACGTTGAGAGCTATATAAAGAATGACATCCTCAATGCATGTAGATTTATAATATTTTAACTTAAAACTAGGCTACCTTTGCTTATAATCATTAATATTATATTCCAAAAAATTATATTGGAAACACGGGGTTTCGAACACCGGTCGCCGGGTTGCCAGGCTTGAGCACTACCGCTGCGCCACTGTGCCAGATGGGATAAATTCATTGTTTATACATTAATGAACGAGAGACCCGTGTTTAGAATATTCTTTATTTTGTTGTTGTTGCACCGAGCGAGCGCCACGGTATATAACGTGCATTATTTAGGACAAAGTGAATTTAGTATCAGCATTTTGGGTCTATTTTACATTTCAAAAGACCCCTCTGGAAGAATGGAGCACAAAAACGTAATTCAGAATGGTATAATGCAGATCCTAGACTGTGGGAATAATTTCAGGAAACGCGCTGTCACTTCTTTGCGGGGGCGTGGCGATGGTTCATCCGGCTAACTTGAACTTAAACCCTGCTTTCGACCAGGCTCAAACTTTTGGATCTGTTGTCATGGTGATTTGGACAATCCAGATTCGGGGGAACCGGAAAGTCCGGCTTAAGTCAGACTTCACCGAAAGTTATCCGGCTAACTCAGTTATCCAGGTACGGGGAACGGGGCCCAGGTCTCAGTCTGTAAAGAGCATTAGTGAATATAGAGCCCTGACTTATAAGACGGTTATAATAATAATAATAATAATAATAATAATAATAATAATAATAATAATAATAATAATAATAATAATAATAATAATAATAATAATAATAATAATAATGGATTGGATTTATATAGCGCTCTTCGTGACACCCCAGTGACCCCAGAGCGCTTACAGAGTCCATTATTCGTTCATACACAGTCATACCGGTGGTGGTAAGCTACAATTGCAGCCAGAGCTGCCCTGAGGCAGACTCACGGAAGCGTGGCGAATAATCATCGCCTACGGCCCCTCCGACCACCACCAACATTCATTCACATGCATACACATTCATACGAGGCAAGTAGGTTAAGTGTCTTGCCAAAGGACACAACAGCAGTGGGATGGACATGGGCTTGAGCGGGATTCGAACCACCAACCCTTCGATCATTGGACGACCCGCTCCAACCCTGAGCCACGCCGCCCCACAAATAATAATAATAACTTTATTTGTATAGCACCTTTCATATAGGCGATTGCAGTTCAAAGTGCTTTACATCAGTAAGAAATAAGACATACAATCTGTGTAAAACATGATTTTTCACTCATTTGACTGTGTACACCACTTTGTGTCAAGAGTTTCGGTGTGAACAATGTCTAAACCAAACTATATTATTTAGAGAACATTGAACATGTGTATTGCAAGTTTCAGTGTTAAACCATTCTCATTAGAATACACAATTATGATAAAAGCTCTAATTGTAATCATCGGCCAAGTACCTGGTACCTAGTTTTCTTTTGCGTAATCTGTACGGTCAACTAGTTCAAGTTTCTTTAATAGTTGTCATACAGAAGTACAGAATACTTTCATACAAAATGCTTCTTACTGTTACGCTCCAGAGACTGTGCTAGACAAGATAGTATCAAATAACATAGTATAGCATGTAATTTAGAAGAAGAAAATGAGGTCACAGTGTTCGGTATAGACATATGTACAATGTTCTGAGTTACCATATAATATACAATACTATGCAGTGTACTAATGTACAGTACTATATAGTGCAAAGCAGAAATGGGATGAGGTACAATTTAGGTACAATTTACAGTAAGGTGTACGAGTTGTAGTGCAATACTTCATCAATAAATATAAAGTGTGGGAGTGGGTGCTACAGTGTGTTTGTTTAAAGTGGGTGTGTGCTATAAAGTGTGTGGAGTGGGTGCTACAGTGTGTTTGTTTAAAGTGAGTGTGTGCGTGTGGATGTGTGTGCTATGTGCGTTTGGTGGTTGTTGTTGTGTAGTGTTCATTCATTGTTCGTTTAGCAGCCTGATGGCCTGGGGATAGAAGCTTCTTCTGAGTCTTTCTGTGCTCGCCTTGAGACTCCGGTATCGCTTGCCTGACCGCAGCAGTTCAAAGAGGCAGTTGTTCGGGTGACTGGAGTCTTTAATGATTCTCTTAGCCTTGCCCTTGCAACGCTTGTTGTAAATGTTCTGGAGGGTGGGGAGCCCCCCTCCAATTGTGCGTTCGGCTGAACGTGTCACTCTTTGTAGTCTGCTTCGGTCTTGTGCAGTGCTATTCCCAAACCAGGAGGTGATGTTGCCGGTCAAGATGCTCTCTATTGTACATGAGTAGAAGTTCTTAAGGATCTTCTGACTGACTTGGAACTTCCTTAGGCGCCTGAGGAAGTAGAGGCGTTGTCGTGCCTTCTTCACAACACTGTCAATGTGTGTGGTCCATGTCAAGTCCTCGGATATGTAGGCTCCGAGGTACTTAAAGCTGTTGACTCTCTCAACCGGTGCCCCGTCGATGCTGAGGGGGCTGTAGTCCTTGACCCCCGACCTCCTGAAGTCCACAATCATCTCCTTTGTTTTGCTGATGTTCAGGGATAGGCTGTTTTCCTGGCACCATCCCGCCAGGACCTTGACCTCTTCCAGGTAGGCCCTCTCGTCGTTGGCAGAGATCAGGCCCACCACCACTGTGTCGTCAGCAAATTTGATGATTGTATTGCTACTCCGCTGAGCCACACAGTCGTGTGTGTACAAGGAGTAGAGGAGGGGACTCAGAACACAGCCCTGGGGGGCCCCTATGTTGAGGGTGATGGATGAGGAGGTGCAGTTGCCTGCTCTCACCACCTGGGGTCTGCCAGTCAGGAAGTCCAAGACCCACTGGCAGAGGTCATAGTTCAAGCCCAGGTCCCTGAGCTTGGCTATGAGTATGGAGGGGACTATGGTATTGAATGCCGAGCTGTAGTCGATGAATAGCATTCTCACATAGTTCCCCTGCCTCTTGTCCAGGTGTGATGCTGCTGTGTGCAGCACATGGGCTATGGCGTCCTCCGTGGACCTGTTGGGGCGGTATGCAAATTGCAGGGGGTCCATGTTGATGGGGAGGGAGGAGCAGATGTAGCCCTTTACTAGCTTCTCAAAGCACTTCATGGCTATGGAGGTGAGAGCTACAGGGCGGTAGTCGTTGAGGCAAGCAGGCTTGGATTTTTTGGGTACAGGGATAATAGTGGACTTCTTCAGGCAGGTGGGGATGACAGCCTGTTCTAAGGACAGGTTAAATATGTCAGTGAATACTGGGGCCAGTTGGTTGGCACAGACTATTGCAGAATGATTATGCCTATAGACAAAATACAGGAAAATAATCGTGAACATGTAACAGTCAACAGCAGTCCTGCGTTGCACAAGCACTTGTTGGTGCACAGAGCAGTCCAATAGGAGAAGCAAGACGCAGAGCCAGCGTGATGTATAGCTGTGCTGTGCACACAGGAGCAAACAACTGTGTCTGTGGGGGTCAAATAAAACCATCAAGGGTGGGGAAAATGAAATGCTGTGGCATGAAGGGTTTTAAAGGTGTCCAATGGCATTCTTGACCACTAATTGCTGAAATTGGTCCTATAGAGAGCACAGTAGGAGGAAAGGGGTCCCTGGAGATTGTGTATCACATGTTCTTCCAGGACGCACAAGCATGCCATGAGCACGGGAGCGTGTAAACATGCCCTTGTGCTTCAATTTGATTGGTCTCTATACGATCTTCCCCCCGAAAACGAACAAGCTAACCACCTGTTAATCAAAGAAGGTTGGACAATTTCGCCAAACACCCAAAGTGAAACCTAACACGGCGAGCAAAGAAAATGGCAGAAATTTACTCTGCAAAGGTTATGAGATAGGACATGTATTCAGCTTGTAGACGATAGAACAACAGTAGGTTGGATATGTGGATATAAAGCAAAGCCAGTAAAAACCGGCCAAATAACTTGAGCCTGAATATAAGAATAGAATGTTGAACATGATATATGTGACACCATTAGCCAGGTCACTGAGACAAGGTGCTGACAGAATACAGACACATACTGTAACCCTGCCGCAGTTTTTCACCATAAAGACATATAAGCCAATAAAGACATATATCTGCTTTTGTTGGGTTGATCTGAGGGTAGCAAACGGTAGTATGCGGACAGGTGGACAAGGGCTGGAATAAAATGGCAGATATATGAATTTATTACGGACTGTTTGTGCATCTATTCATTTATGATAAGTTTGTTTAATCACTTTTTTCCTCTCACACACCCTGTTTAAAAAGAAAAAAGAGGATTGCACATACCCTGTTTGTTTTTTGTTTTAATTTACTTATTCTGATGTATTACACTTATTCTTAATATATAGAGAAACGTTTTGAAACTTGTTTTCTTCTGTGTATGCCAAGAAAATGAAACAATAAAAAAATCCTTTAAAACATTTAAATAAATTGTGTGCGTACAATAGAGCACACTCGTCGTGATCGGAGACAGTTTACACAGCTGTTAGACATAGTGCAGAAAGGTATACTGTACTGTCGTGGAATATATTATCATGTCATTATGAGTCTCTGTTATTTTATCATGTCATACAGCTTGAGTTTCAGTCCGACCAGATTTACTGGTTAATGTGTGTATGTCTCTTTAAGATTACTCTGATATTCTCTCAGTCATAACGAAGTTGCTGTTTCTCCCAGCCATAGAGCCATAACCCAAGGTCATGGGAACTGTAAGATGGAGCTGTTTTCCTTCCAGGCTTAGCCATAACATAGTCGTATTATTAATTTCTCTAACCAGCCATTTTGTTTTCTTCTACGTCATTTCATGTATTCAATTGTATGTCTGACCAAGCCTCTGGGTCAGTCCCCTGTCAGACGCTAGTGGGTTAACATGTCTGTCTCTGGCGGGTGACTGGCCTGGTAGCGTGGCCACGCTGTCATGAACTTTCTTTATTGAATAAACCTTATTATTATTATAAATAATGACTCAGAATGATTAATGTAAACGGCTCATCGTTTGTCCTTTAATAATTCCCATTACAGTACTTTTTCACATCTACGCTGCACACGAGAAAAACGAGAGCTATACTGAGCAAGAGCTATTTCTATACTTTTCTGTGAAGAATAACAAATAGGTAGAGTGCAGCCTTGATGATGGCCCTGTGTCATCCTATTTACCTATCATTAGCAAATTGCTTCAGTTTCTTATTCATTTTGATGAGCCAGGATAACTACTGTAGTTATCATCAGTCATGCCCTATTCTGAACGTTTTCCCTCTCATCTAGTGTACTTTTCTGCTGACTTGCTGCTGACTTGTTCCATCCTCCCTCCCTTACTGTCTTGTGGAAGAACCTGAGTGATCATCACATGAAACAGAACGGGGTGACATGCGACTCTTGGAGACAATCTGGTTGTCAGGAGCAAATTGAAGGTGATTTTCAATAACTGCTCTGATCCGGTAACATCGACAGTAGGTGTATGAGAGTGGTTCTCTCTGTCTGACAGACTGTAATAAGATAGGTGATCTGAGATTCGCTCAGTATATTCTCTGTGTATGCTTACAAAGGTGACTCAAAAATGATTATTTTTCTATGGGCATAATCATTCTGCAATAGTTGACCGCACAGATTACGCAAAAGAAAACTAGCCAGGTACCAGGTACTTGGCCGATGATTAGAATTAGAGCTTTTATCAGAATTGCGTATTGTAATGAGAATGGTTTAACACTGACACTTGCAATACACATGTTCAATGTTCTCTAAATAATATAGTTTGGTTTAGACATTGTTTACACCGAAACTCTTGACACAGAGTGGTGTAAAAATGGTAGGCACTGGGTCATCACCACACAGTCAAATGAGTCCAATTTCACCTGGGTTGAGAGAAGCACCAAATAATCTTTTGTTACATGGAAACAACTCACTGTACGATTCCTAGCCTTTTGGCAGAGATGGCTATTGTTTTGGAACACCTTTAGAATTACACTGAAGCTGAAATAACACCCTGTTTCATAATGTTGTATAAATAATGTTAATTGTTTGGCCCAAAGTAAGTGGTGCAGCTGTTGCCACCATCTTTAGTTAAACTTCCATTGCATTGTTTTTTTTGTGTGGAATCTTTCAATTGACAAACAATGAATAGAACATTTTACATTATGCTCCCACAACACTCCCGCCCTCCCCCATCCCACCACCCCCCACTGCCCCAGCTCCACCACCCTCCCCACCCAGGATCCCCCACCCCAATCCCAGGACACTCACCCCCCTCACATCCCCGAAACATGAAGAGAAAACAACATTGAGACAAAGCAAAAACAAATAAGCAAACAAACAAAAATATTAAAATATATATATTTATTAGGGGGTATAAAACTTTATTTTAAACTTTATTTTAAAATAAAACTTTATTTTATTAGATAAAACATGTTGACAAAGTTTTACTTGAAAAAAGGTAATACATCAAATTTGATCAAAAAAAAAATTATATATATATATATATCGCAATATTAATATGGCAATACTCAGCGTATCGAGATATATTTAGTATTGTGATAGTATCGTATCGTGAGGTCTCCGGCGATTCCCACCCCTAATATTTTGTATGTGTAGCTCAAGGCACATCACTCATCTGCAAGCATTAGGGTCTGTGTGTGGGTAATAGGGTTTCCAAGTTTTCTCAAACTTGGCTAAAAATCCTTTCCTGTTTTAGAGCCTGTAGGACCCCCTTAACCCAACTGCTATGTGTAGGTGGGGAGACATGCTTCCACTTCAGCATATTTAAAATGTCTAGCTAAGAGCGAGGAGCAGGCCGCCACCATTTGAATCTCCCTGGGTGTTTCCATTTCAGGCAGAAGCCCAAAGACAACTGTAAGAGGAACTGGGTCAAAGTTTCTATCAAATATTTATTTGAATGTATTCAAAATGTCTGTTCAGTAGCTGGTGAGAACCGGACAGGACCAGAACATGTGTATCACGTTTGCAGGGGTCTGCTTACATCTGTCACAGGCAGGGCTAATAGCTGGACAATGTTTTGACAATCTTGCATGTGTGTAGTGTGTGTGATTGAGTGCATGGCTAGCACATATCCATGAGGAACGAACAAGGTCTAATATTGCCTCCCACTGCTCATGTAGCAAACGATGAGATGTTAATGTTGATCATTCGGTCATATATCTCCAACACAATCCCCTTTTTTGTTAGATTTAATTTGAGGAAGTCATCAAGGATGTATGAAGGGGACCATTGGGGAACTGTGTCACACAAAGTGCAGAATTTGCAAATAAATGTGTTTTCGAGGAGGCCACATACAACTTTTTAACAAGAATTTTTCCAGACATCTTGGCAAGATCCAGAGGTGAACATGGATCTAATCTTGCATGCATACAACACCCTAGAGTAGTGCTGATCTGAGATCAGTCACATATGCATGACTCTTGTATTGATATCAAGAGGTTGATGGCAGTGGCGTCATTTCAGTAAAAGGCAAGGTATGGCGAGGGGGGGGGGGGGGGGTGAAGGGGATTTCCACCAAGGGGAATTCCACCAAATTCCCCCTTGGTGGAATTTTTTTGTCAAATCAGTTGTGCAATAGTCACTTTTGGTGAGTTGTTTCTATACAATTCAGTTATATGACATTTAGGTATGACACAGGACTACACAAGCATTTTTAGTATAGAAATGTGTCAACAGACTAAAGCAGGGAACCACAATATTTAGCATACGAATTATGCAGAATGTAATATCATAACTGTCTATTACTTTTCTTGCAATTGAGCCAATTTTCCTTAGGTACGGTTTTGAGGTGTGTGTTCAACAGAATGTAGTATCAAAAACACATTCACAAAAAGTATGGGTTACTGAATGCTGAACTGCACTGTTATAATCACTAAGCCAGACCTTACCTGTGTCCCTGTATCACTTGTCTCTGCTGCCCTTTGATAAAAAAACGTCCCTATGTCCATTTTCCTTTTTTTTGGGCATATTTCAGTTAGTCACAGTAAAAGTCACCTAGTAAAAGTGAGATAATTGACAATATCAAAACATGCTAGGGCTGTACCGAATAGTTCGAAGCTTCGTTCATAATGTTGACATTCAAATTCTAAATCAACATAAAAAATTGTAAATAATTGGATGGATTATCCAAGGGGGGGGCCCGGGGGGGGGGGGGGGAGCGAGCGAGAGCATATAATTATGTATAGGGTATTAGATAGCAAGTATTAGGTGTATACCTTGTATATTACATTTATTTAAATGGTAATTTCATTGGATGTGCACTGTTAATTAATGCTTGTATATCTAATTTTATGTTGTTATGTTTATGTGTTTGTTTAAAAAATACCTTGCCATACCAAATTGACGCCCCTGGTTGATGGGGTGGAGGAGGCTTGGAAATCCAACACAGATTTTTGTGGCAAATCATGATGCAAATAATGATGCTGGGGACAGGGATGTGTGGAACATGAACAGACCTACTGGCCTGTTGGTGAGCAAGTCATTTCAGGAAAAGGGAGGGTTTTTCTTCCCGGCTACCTCGCCCTCAGAGCCCTCAATTCCATGCACAGGAAGTTGGTATGCTGGGCTGCATGAATACTTTCGGCAGCCAACATGCCCTTCCGCGTTTCTCTGATTGGCAGAGCGCGCGCATGAGCCGCGACAAGCTCCTCAGCCTCCTCAGCCGCTTAACGCAATTTATACAAATGGAAGTATTGATTACGCCGTAACGAATCATTAAAAAAATATACCGTTAACTGGAATATGTTGTTTCTTTACACATATGTTGGATTATGTAATTGGTTTGTCATGACAAACCAATAAAAAATCGCGAATTAACCGGTGGCTACAACAACACACAATAACTACTAGGGCTGTCTTAAATACTTTGAAGCTTCGAAGCTTCGTTCGATGGCACAAGCTTCGAACATAAAAAAAAAAATCGAAGTTTAAAAAAAGAAAGAAAAAAAATTGATTAATTTTTTTTTCAATTTTTTTTTCAAATTTTTTATTTTATTTTTATTTTTACTGTTTTTTTTTTTTTTTTTTTTTTGTTGTTGTTGTAGCCACCAGTTAATTCGCAATTTTTTATTGGTTTGTCATGACAAACCAATTACATAATCCAACATATGTGTAAAGAAACAACATATTCCAGTTAACGGTATATTTTTTTAATGATTCGTTACGGCGTAATCAATACTCCCATTTGTATAAATTGCGTTAAGCGGGTGAGGAGGCTGAGGAGCTTGTCACGGCTCATGCGCATGCACGCGCTCGGCCAATCAGAGCAACGCGGAAGGGCATGTTGGCTGCCGAAAGTATTCACGCTGCTGGGCTACACAGCATCTCAAACTCCACCCTCTTTGCTTGATCCTCCAATCACAACTATTGACCTTTGCAGTGGTGATTGGAGGATCAAGAAAAGAGGGCGGAGTTTGAGGTAGGACCATTTGCAATGAGATTCTGAGGTTTCTCCAGACTATACCTGACATCTACTGTATTGGTCAGAATATAAGACAACCCTGATTATAAGACGTAATTACCTCTTAACTCCTAGTGAAGTTTATGGTAATGTGACCAAACCAACAATCATTGATGAGTGCTGTTATTATATTTTAAGCACACCTGCCCAGACTTTATCATTGCTATATCTAAAAGAGATATTTACCGGTTCTATGTAGGCAAGGGTTTGGGCGGATACTGTACTTGTATGGAGCTCACCCACATTTTTCTGGAGGTTGGAGTGACAGTATAACCATCGAAAAACCATGCCATGTTATTTAATTTAATTTACCAAATAGCCATCAAATTAGCTCAAAACTATCAACTATACATTTGTACTACTTAGACAGTCATAAATAGACCACATTTGACTCACATCTGGTGGGGAGAAAAACAAACAGATTCAAGACAGCAGTGTCAATGGAGCCCCTGGGATCTTGCGAACAGCATTTCAGAACATATTTTTGCTTTCAGAAACATCCTCTCACATTCCCCCGCAGGCCGCCTCACGAGGACAAGAGTACACGGTCGGCAGGTGGTAGAAGTGCCCTCCAATTCTCCCAAAATGAGAACGCCACGGGGGGGAAACAATCTTGGCTGATCGGAAATTGCAGGGGTAGAGCCCATTTCTGCTCCTCTAATATCATCACCCTTGCACTACTTCTTGTGTCTGTCATGTTTTTGAAGTGATATCTCGCCAGCGTTACAGAAATGCCACCAGCCTTTGTCTGAGCCTGTCGGTGGTGGTGTTAGTGTTGTGTCACACCCTGAAAGGACCCATTTTCGTACTGAACAATGGAATGCAATTCGGTCTGAGTGTTATGGGGTCCAATTCAACAAAACATCGGATGAGAGGTGCCCACTTAGTAGTCCCGATGATACGCCTGCACACAACACTCTCACTCCAATACGACCGTGTTCTCTAGTTAGATTATTATTACATATCAAGTGTAGGCCTACTGCTGTTCAGACTAGATTCTCAAGCTAAATAGAGTACATCTGACATCCATGCCTGGACTGGCCATCAGGAGCACCATCCTGCATGACCCAGCACCCACGACTAAGGACCTGAAGTTCACACCAAATGTTTTATTTAGTTTATTTTGTTATTTATTATTGAATAAATATTGGTTACAAATGTTAGTCCTTGTGTTGTCTCCCTCCTCAATGATATATATTTGGTTTTATTTGAGGTTTACAACAGTAGATTGTACTAAGCTCTAATTGTTGGCTCATTCATTTGTGATTCACATGCACTAAAATCCACCAGAATGCAGGAAATTAAGCCTTTGTAACATGTAAACATTTTCCTAGTGGAAAATAAAAGTGGCCTGACTGGTGCTATATTTCGTGCTATATTTCCCAGCCTGAATGATTTTCCCAGTCCGGCCCTGCTGTGTCCTAGTAACACAACCAACTACGACAGGGATTACGTCACCAGTCAGTACTCGCAGGGGCGGACCTAGCACATTTGGCGCTCTAGGCGAGATTCACCACTGCGCCGCCCCCCAAAAAAAGATTTTTTTTATTTTTTTTTGTAATTTTCTTTTTTTGTAATTTTTTTTAATGGCTTTTGCCTCTTCATAGTTCTCTAACGTTAGTCTTTCTTTCCTCAACGCTCAATTCTATAAACACTTGACCAATACCCATCAATGCACAGCGCTCTAGCATGTTCTGACTATGAACAGGCTCAGACCGACCAACCGTTTTAGATTTTTGGCTCATTTTCCCTTATGTTAGAATTTTTTTTATGTAAAAATAATGGTTGCAGATATAGAGGGGGGGCGCCAAAACTGAAAAAAAAAAAAAAAAAAAAAAAAAAAGATAAATAAAAAAGTTTTTTTTTTTTTTTTTTTTTTTTGGCGCCCCCCTCTGGGTGGCGCTCTAGGCGACCGCCTATATCGCCTGTAGGAAGGTCCGCCCCTGAGTACTCGTACCACCAACAGGACTTACTGTTTCTTTCTTTCCATGTACTGTATACTGTATGAGCACACCATGAATAAACATTTTCTTAACTTAAGTAAATCACATGCAAAGCTCCTTCCCACGACAAATTGCCAACACGCTTGTATTGTGTTAGCCTTCTGTTTAAACCCAACTGTTGGCGGTGACAAAGGATTCCCAGCAGGATGCTGCCACGGTATTACTTCACACCGCAATACCACCCACCGAGACAAAGTCACACAATTACACAGACGACACGCTTAGGCATGATTAGAGCGTAGGGGTGCTATTGTACATCCAGCATGCTATTTGCTCAAGAGAGGCTTTGATCAAGGCTAAATTCTACACTTCTGAAAATGTGTTAGATCAATGTGTTTTTTGTTTGATTGTTTATTTTCAATGAGAGATGCGAGGCTTGTGACTGGAGGGGTGTGAGGTCGACTCCCTAACTAACCTTACTGTCATGCACCTGTCCTAATATACTAACCTACACTGTAGCACTCAACACTTTGATGAACATTGTTACTCAGCTGATAGAGTTGTACCCTTCCTGCTGTCTTGTTGTACAACACGTGTAAGTCGCTTTGGATAAAAGCGTCAGCTAAATGACAAAATGTAAATGTAAATGTAATGAATCCTGTTGGTGTCAGCAAAATCTAGGTGGCAGAAGTGCGCGTTTAAGATGCCTCTTTTCTAATTTGCTACAAACTTGGAGTTATTTCAGTTCAGGCAAAAACCACTTGCACTAGTGGTGTTTTCATTTGGGATATTAGAAGTGTAAATCATGAACATTTATTGACAATGCTAGAAGAGGTCAACAGGGTATTGTATGAAGCATTTCTCTGCTAAATCACATTTACTGTACTTCCTTCTATATACGTTTTTTTTTATCCACTTTTTCTCCCCATTTTCTATTTTCCTCCCATCCCAATTTCGTATGATCCAATTCTTCCCTCCCCTGTCTTGAACGTTGCTAGACTATGCCTCCCACTGGTCGGCTGTAGTGAGGACAGAAGCCTTGGATCACGTGTCCCCTCCGGTACACGAGGAGGCAGCCTGTCGCATCTTTTCACCGCAGCAGCTCGAACTCTCAGTGGCGAGGAGTAACGCATGGGAGGCTCACGCTGCCCCCGCTACTTCCTGCTTCCGCCGCACCGGCGTCACCAAACCGACCTGTAGGAGTCACTTTCCACAACGTCCAATCCCCACCCACCGGCTTTCCCACCCTCTAACACTTGCCAATTGTGTTAGTATGAACGACCGGCCAGCCGGTAGCAGGCTCGAACCCAGCATCTCCTGCGTTAGTGGCGAGCGCCTTGCCCACTGCGCCAATCAGCCGCCCCTTCCTTCTATATAAGTTAAAGGTCCCTTCCACTTTTCCCCCCACAGTTAAAAACAGGCCTCTAGCAACCATTAAAAAGAAATGTGAGTATACAAAACTTTTACTTCAGTGTGTTCAAACCTCTGTTACTCTATTTAATTAGCACTCAAAGTGATGTTTATTTATTGTGTAAGAAACTACCTTTAAAAAGAGACCAGACTCATGCATGTGCTATAAGTATGTGATGCTGCTAAGCCATTCAGTAGTTTATTGAACATTTTTGGATGGAAAAACCATACCAAACTAATTATTATTGAATGAATATACAACATTTGTAAAGTGTTAAAAACATGTACAGTATGGAGGGAATCTTTAACAATAATGGTGTGACGAAAGGAAGCTGCTTAGAAGTTGCCAACATCTTTTAAAATGCTGTGATGCTCTCGATCGAAGCATTTAACCCTCAACTGTTCCAACGGGTCTGACAATCTTGTTTGTCCTGTTGTGAAGGTGTGGAACTACAGTATGAAGTAGGGCCTCACTGAAAAAGCAAACAATACTTGCTGAGCAAATGTTTAAATAAAAAAGTTAAGAAAATATTTAATTAAACAAAATCCATTGAAATGTATTTAAATCACAGGTTATCCTATTTCTGCGTATTGCGTATTTCTGCTTCACTATGTTTTAAATATACCACAATTAAAATTGTATTCATGTATAAAACATTTTTATGTGTTACTAATATAAATGCAGTATATGGTTACCATACCATTACATACATACATATATACATACCTGCAGTAGAAAATTAAATTGGTTCTGTATTCAGAATGAGCACTTGGTCACAGATTAGGTTTGCCCCGAGTATGGTTCATTATGCAAATGTTGCTCCTTTTCCTGTGTACAGGTAGACAGATTTTCTTGTACCCAATGATTATCCTCCATCCAAACAAGGTCGGCAATGAATTATGCAAATGCTACATCTGTTTCCACGGGAATGAATTTCAGCTGAGAACGGCGGTGTCAACTTAGGGTGAGATCCATCTTCGGGGTTTCAGTTACCAGTTGGGATTTTGATGAAACAAACTACACATGAATTCAGTGATGGGACCCTGCCGTGACAGAGCTGGCATGTACACTGAGTAATGCTCCTCTGAAGCTGGCTAGCGAGGATAAATCTTTCCATAGCAATGCCAGTTCCGACACTTCAAATTCAAAACCAGTTAACAGTTCAGTACATTCCATTGTAGGGTGAATGCATCCATCATTATGCGATGAAAGTAAACTATTCTGTTTGACATTTGTAGGTATAATCTGCTTTTCTAAATAGTTTTGAAGCTTTCTGAAGCTTTTGTTGCCCGGGGGGCGACAGTGGCTCAGGAGGTAGAGCAGTCGTCTGGTGATCGGACGGTTCCAGCTCCTCCCGGGTAGCGTGTCAAAGTGTCCTTGAGCAAGACACTTAACCCCTAATTGCTCCCGATGAGCAGGGTGGCACCTTGCATGGCTGCCTCTGCCGTCGGTGTGTGAATGTGTGAGTGAATGGGTGAATGTGAGGAACAGAAATGTGTAAAGCGCTTTGGATAAAAACGCTATATAAATGCACCATTTACCATTTTTGCTGCTTTGAAATTGTTATGGAAATTGCTATCAATACCTTGTCCTAGCCCTAGTCATAGCCATAAATTATGCACCTTTGTCCTATAACAGATAAGTCCACACACAAGGGACTCCATCTATGTTTTCATTGATTATTGTCAGATTTAATGGTGGTGGTAAGCTATTGTCTTTTAACTGTAAATTTGATTATATAGTATATGGTGTAATATGTATTGTGTACTGTCCCTGTCAAATAAACAAATACATCAATTTGGCCTGAATCTTAACAACCAAGCAGAATCCTTTGGCCAAGTGGTGTTCCAGGGGTCACATTGGATCATTGAAAAGTACACTTGGTTAACAAAACCGCCTGCTGATCAGATATTTTATAATTGTTTTGGAAGAATCAAGCTTGAAGCTGCCTGTGCCTCTGGGAGTTAGTGCCTGGCTTGAAAAGTGACATGTAAGCGCACTCTTGCTAATTTGTCCAAAATCGTGTTCCCCACCTTTAAGTTAATGATAATATTAACTGTAAACAAAAAGAGGTACCCTATTTTTTGTCTGTACATAGTCCTGTATCACAATGCTTTTCAGGAAGCTAAAATATGCTGTAATACTGCCGGTAGCTTTAGACACCAACATCCTCAGAATGATTTTGGAAACCATGTTAGGCGGTGGTGGTGTAGTGACTAACACTGTCACCTCACAGCTAGAAGGTCCAGGGTTCGATTACCGCAGGGGGACCTAGTTTCCACGTTGCCAGGTACCCAGGTGGGGTATCTCCCGGGCCTTTCTGTGTGGAGTTTGCATGTTCTCCCCGTGCTCGCAATGGTTTCCCCTCCCGATAAGATAAACATGCACAACAGATCGCTAATGCTGTCACGTCCCTGACGAAGACGGACAGGAGCACTTGGATTGGTCCCGGGGGCCGCAGCCCCTATCTGCTCCCGGCTTCCCTTGGTCCGTCCCGAGGTCAAGTGCAGAGACTCAATCGCATCGGCTGCATGTGTGTGTGTTCCTGTGTGTGTGCCGCCCATTGCATGTTTGTGTGTTCCTGTGTGTGTGCAGGAATACTTCTTCAAAGTCCAGTTATTATTATTATTAATCTTCCCATGACATAGTAGACTACCCTATGGTTACATGAGAGAGACTACACTTGGATGATCTGCTCCTACCGGATGGAGGTTGACTATGTTGGAGAGGGCTCTTTATATTGCAACACGTTAATATGCCATCTACAGCGTGTAATCATCTTGCAGTATTTTGTACCTTAATCAAGTACTGTTAGCCATACATTTACCTTTTTGGAGAAGTAGAACCAAATGTGTGATGGCAGAGCCGTCGCCTGTACATGACAGGTCTTATTTTAATTGTCAGATTGGTATTTGATGTGTGGATGAAATGTGAGCATTGGATTCGTTTACATAGAGCTATTTGAGATCAAATGATCCTGCTGGATGGATTTCAGGGTAACCCAGGTCCTTAAACCAGAGAGAAATTTCAATCCCGTTGAGACTGACCCGACTGAGGTGATTACATGGGATTGTTTCCTCTGGAGCACGGATCCGTCTGTCCCGTTAACAGGTGGCCAGGTGGAATGTCAATGTAGTCACAGCCTTTGAAAAACACAGATCTAATTTGTTACCTTTCCTGCAAAGTCAGTTGTCACAACTTCAGTCAGCTGCAGGTGCGCACACATATGGTGGACAAACCTTTTGGTTGATTCATCCCTGAACCTAACACACCTTTGAACCAAATGTGTCACACACACACACACACACACACACACACACACACACACACACACACACACACACACACACACACACACACACACACACACACACACACACACACACACACACACACACACACACACACAGCTATAAATGGGTAATGTTCACCTAAACAGTCTTGACATTGCATGACTTGGGTATGACTGGAAATCTGGGACTCCTGTAGATCAAATTAGCCTAATTATATTGATGTGTGATGATGTCAATCCCCATAGTAGCCATTTCATTGTAGTGAGACAATTGTTTTACACTTGACCTCACTGTATAAAATGCTGTGATGGGAGTAATGGCGTTATAAAAAACGGCGTTACTAACGGCGTTAGTTTTTTCAGTAACGAGTAATCTAACGGATTACTCTTCAAATCTTAATAACGCCGTTACCGTTACTGCCAAAAAATGCTGCGCGTTACTGTCTATGATTGAAGCTTTTTTTTTTTATCAGAAAGATCTCTGCGCCGAGAGGCAAACTGTCCTTCTCAGCCAACCTCAGCGCGCGATTGGCTGAGGTTGAGTAAAATGTCATTGTAAGCCAATCAGAGGTAGAGATGGGCAGGTGTTAGAAAGAATCCAGAATATGACACACAGCGACACAACACAAGCGATGCAGTCATCGTGAGACCGCTGTCCGTGTACGTTTTGATAGTTGGTTTGGCGGCCAAATAATCCAAAACGAATCCAACGAACAGCACACACGAGCAGTCAATGACAGACCGCGGTTCCATGAGTGTTTTTTGTTCACTCTCTTGTGTTAGTTGTGTGTTGCACTGCGGTAGTGGAGGCTCTACTCTGCTGACATAGTGTTGCACTTCCTGGATTAATAGCACAGTCTTCAGGTGCTCAGAGTCAGAGATATATATCTGTATGTCATGCATGTCTTAAATGTCATGATTAGATTTGTTTAGATGATTAGATTAGATTCTTATATCTGTATGTTGTGTATGTCATAAATGTCATGAATTGAAAATGGGGGACCCTGATGTAAACAAGACGAAAGTCTTTCTCTGGTCTGCATCCCCTTAACAATTGTGTGTATTGAGCTGTACTGTACCCATTCTGCAATCTGTTAATAAAATGTTCAATCAATCAGTATATATTTGTTATTTATTTTTGGTATAGTGCTTAACAAGCATAATTTAATGTTGCCCAGTTGTGGCCTGTTGAGGGGCAATACATGATATCAAAAGTTCCAAAACATCTATTGTATTTGTATGATCCACTATATAAACATAGTAATTATAATAATATCTACATACATGGCATTTGATTGGAGGCTAGTCTCACTTTGTCCCACAGCAACATTAAAATAGTTTAGATTTGTGTATGTTGTTTATGTAAAAAAAAATACTTGAAAGTAACGCAATAGTTACTTTCTGAAGTAACTAGTTACTTTTATAATTTGTAACTGAGTAAGTAATTTAGTTACTTTTTGGAAGAAGTAACTAGTAACTGTAACTAGTTACTTTTTAAAAGTAACTTTCCCAACACTGATAAAATGACATATTGTGACCTCTAGAATAATCACAGCCTCGTGAAACTTTATGACAAACTAGACAAATTAGAGACATTCAGAAGATGTATCACTTTCCTAGGTATATTGACAATAGGGTTTCTGAGCAATTTCCAGCAATTTCCATAAAAGCACAGAAATGCTCAACATCCGATTGTCAAATTCTTACAGAAATCTCCAAATGTCGAAGGTTTTTAATCACAGCCTGGATGTTTCAATGCTGTTCCTCTGGTATTTTGGATACATTTCTGACCATGCTTATCAATCACTCTTGAATGGTCAAAAATTGCTACATTTTGCACTAAATCTGTGTAACAAATTGCCGCAACAACTTACGAGACATAATTGAGCATGGGCATGGCCATCATAATGTTCTAAGTCCTTATCCAATCAAAATGTAACAAATCTGAATAGGCGCCTAACTACATCACAATGGGCCTTATTCACAAAGCGATATAAAAACAGATTTCCTCTTAGCATTTTTTCTTATTTTGTTCTTACCTGGGATTCAGCAATGTTTTCTTATTTGTGCTTTTCTCTTAAGCAAGACCACATTTTAAGAATGGTCGAGAGCACTCGAGAGTACTTTTAAGTGAATTTTCTGAAGATATGGCTAATGCATATCTTAATGCATATCTTAATAAAGGTTAATGCATTGAATTGAAGGGAATACTCTTCTTGAGTAATGCAGGGATTCTAAAACGTTTTTCAGCGCCAGACACAAATCTATTTAATTGAGTCTCATCCTCGGCCTGAGGCTCATTAAATACCCACTCTGAAATCCAGATGCAAACAAACGGCGAGCCCCACCACTGAAAAGATGCCAACAATGACAGCATGTAACACCTAAACGTGAGCCTCGTCAAGTCAGGATACGCCAATGCCCCCTCCTATCTAAAGGAACTCATCGTTCCCCCGACCTCCACCCGCTCCCTCCGCTCTGGAAACTCAAACACACTCAAACCCAAACACAAGACGAACCTTCTGCTCAGCTGCTCCTCGGCTGTGTAATGCCCTCCCCGACCATCTGAGAGCACCACAGTCCGTTGAGGCATTCAAAAGGGGACTAAAAACCTTTATTTTTAAAAATGTATTTTGATCTGAATGTTTCGTTCATTTCATTGGTGGTTTTATTCATAGATTTAGTTTTTTATCTCTATCTCCTTTCATGTAGCATTTTGAGATTGTTACAAATATAAAGTGTGTTACAAATAAAATGTATGATTATTATTATTATTATTATTAGGGATGCTCGATATTGGCTTTTTTACAGATACCGATATACCGATATTGTCCAACTCTTAATTTCCGATACCGATATCATCCGATATCAACCGATACCGATATATGCAGGGTTTCCCCCCCCCCAAAAAACGGAATAATTTCAGGTAATTAACATTACATATCTCTTGTTGTGGAATTAACACAACATTATGCATACTTTTGCCAATAAATAAAATCAGAATTTGTTCTTACTTGCTTGCCTGGGTACGGTGGTGTAGTGGTTAACACTGTCGCCTCACAGCAAGAAGGTCCAGGGTTGGATTCCCGCTTGGGGACCAGGTTTCCATGATGCCAGGTACCCAGGTGGGGTATCTCCCAGGCCTTTCTGTGTGGAGTTTGCATGTTCTCCCCGTGCTCGCAAGGGTTTCCCCCCCGATAAGATAAACCCAATGGAAAAACATGCACAACAACAGATCGCTAACGCTGTGGCGTCCTTGACGAAGACGGACAGGAGCACTTGGATTCGTCCCCTGGCGCGGCTCACGTTGACGCCTCTTGGGGGGGAAGGACGACGGGATGGGTTAATCGCAGAGACGAATCGCATCGGCGATTCTAAAGAGACAATGCATGCGTGTGTGTGTTCCGGTGTGTGTGCTAAAAACGAACCGCTGTGTGTACCGCTAAAACATTGAGTGTCGTTGCATGCCGAATAAAGACCTCTGCAACAGGTCCTGCATTATAAAAATAAAGGTTATAGACATGTAAAAAAAATTGTTTTTTGAAAACCGATACCGATATTTTCCGATATCACATTTTAATGCCAATATCGGCCGATAATATTGGTAGGCCGATAATATCGGACATCCCTAATTATTATTGTACTGTATATTCACTGTTTACACATTCAAGAGCGGAATAAAGCATGAAGCCCTGTTAAATATAAAGAAGATTAGACTGACTCTATATGTATAATGTATATTTCCAAAATATTATATTCCTCTAGTTAAACACATCTTCACATCTACATTATGTTAGGCTTAATTGTTTTTATCTAGCAATTAACATCTCCATCTGCTGTTGTTGGAACAACCGTGTGCTTTCTTCTATTTTCATAAATCTGGGTTTTGAGTATACAGCGAGGGGAACGGCTCCCTACCTCCGGCCAATGGTCTTTAACTACACACCCCTAAGACCCCTACACTCTGCATCTTCTGGCCGCCTCAGACCCACTCCTATCCGAGCTCCGGGGGGTTCATCAAAACGAAGCAGGCTATTCTCAGTCCTCGCTCCACAATGGTGGAACGAACTCCCCACCACAGTCAGGACAGCTGAAACCTGGCCAAAAACTAAAAACACACCTCTTAAAAATTGTATAATTGAAAGGTCAAATAAACCCTCTAACCTTTTTATTATTATGTACCCTAATACTATGCTACTATTCTTATACTACTACCTATACTACATAGCTTGCTAATATGTCTATGCTACTATTCACTCAGAGTGTACCACTCTGATGTCATTATTTGACAAACAATGCCCCTCCTCAGATGTTTTTCACAATCTGTAAGTCACTTTGGATAAAGCTAATAAATACTAACTATAATACTAAAATCCAACACCAATAACCACGTGTAACATGTCACAAAATCGAATCAAATTGACACAGAAGCATGATATATCCTTCTAATGGAGAATAATGTTTTATATATCTCAATAATGTTTGCCCAATGGTCAAAGCAAAAGTGTTCCTCTCAGTACTGGATGTGTCCTTCTTCGGTGCAATTAAAATACAGCACTTTCGCCCCAAAACAATGCCTGCTGGACATGCTGCAATGACACAATTATTGACATGTGATACATGACAAAAGAATAATTGAATAATCAACATTTGTGAAAATATGGTGTGTGTGTGTGTGTGTGTGTCATCGGTGTGTAAGCATCTCATTGTCAACATTTAATAAGGATATCCGATAAGGTTGGTGTCTGTTTCTAAGGAGGCCGGTCAGACTGCATACTAGATCAACCGTAACCCTGCCTTGTACATTATTACGCTGCCATCACTCACTGCACTGCTCTGCCACAGCACTGCTCTCTTGGCACAAACATTTGTTTCTCCATCACAGTTGGTGGGTAATCGCCCGCAAATTCACCACACCGCTTTTGGGTGTGGCAATTTTGGATGTAATCTACCAATCATTGTCAATTGCTTTTGAGAAGACAGCTATTGTATATATATATATATATATATATATATATATATATATATATATATATATATATATATATATATATATATATATATATATATATATATATATATATATATATATAATGCAGTAACTCATTCCTCTAGTCACTCCTCAAATTTATTTTATGGAGATCTTCAAATTACATCTCTGGTGTGACTTCACCTCAGCACATTTGACATAATTAGTGTTGTCTGTGTTAGGAAGAAGATAGGCTAATTACAGAGGCCATGGATAACAATGCGCTCGTTAGCAGACAAACTGATCGCTAAAGTGAGGGGAATTATAGTTTACCTGTATAGGCTATACTATAGGACTGATTGATTGATTGATTGATTGAAAACTTGATTAACAGATTGCAGAATGGGTACAATACAGTACGGCTCAATACTAAAATCTATTAACCTTCCCTTTAATATATATATTTTTAGAACGTGGCTCAGATCTGAATGATGTTTGATTACCTGGCAAAGTGGCAGTTAGAATAGACAAACAGTCCATTATTGACTGTAACCCTTCCCAGTTGGAAACAATACCAAAGTACATCATGTTCCCCTATATCTACTAACATTTGTGTTATCTTTTATTGATGTTTATTTTGTTTGTATTTTAGATGTGTAAGATATTTTGTTTTATGTATGCTATTATGAGAAAGGGGCAGGACTAGATAAGCATTTGCTTCCTTCTGCTCCTTCTCAAACTCATTTGTTTATCATTTAATGATTTGATTTAAGATTTGATTTTAAATTGTTTTTCTTTAGTTCATAATGTTTATTGTTTTTATATGGTTGATTGTTCGAGATCAAATAAACTCAACAACTCAACAACCCCTGATGACTCAGTTCAATCGGATAATCTCCTACAGAAATCAGATCAATCAGAAACGTATTCTTCCACCATGAGATCCAGACCAATGCATTCAAATCCAGGCCAATTACTTGCTACTGTTGGTGTGGGAAATGTGTGGGAACATCAGAAACAACACCCATAGTTTAACTATTTCAGGTGTCAGATTTTAATTCAAAATGTTTTATTCTATTTATTTTTGGGCTTTCTGTATTTTTCACCCAAACCAATTTAGTCGTTATGCCAATTCCCTTCCTGGTCGTTGCGCACATTGCCCCACTGTCGGCCTGGGGAGGGTGTAGAACTATCACATGCCTCATCCGATACATGTGGAGTCATCCAGCCGCTTCTTTTCACCTGACAGCGAGGAGTTTCACTGGGGGAACGTAACGTGTGCGGAGGTTCACGCTATTTCCCCCAGATCCCCTCCCTGCTGAACAGGCGCCCCAACCGACCAGTAGGAGTCACAGTTTACAACGACCAGGACACATACCCCGCCGGCTTCCCACCCGCTAACACTGCAAATTGTGTTAGTAGGGACGACTGACCAAGCCGGAGGTACTGCTGACTGCTGGATTCGATCCCAGACTCTCTCCGGTGATATGCGAGTGCGTAGTCCACTGCGCTACCCAAAGTCGCTCCCCGTATGGAGGGGAAATGGGAATTCTCAAGTCAACATTCCATGAAAAGGCCTCTATTGTGTTTCACTCATATTGTACCCACTTGGCATTGTGTGCATCGTAAAGGGGGCCTTTCCCTGTAGTTTGGACTTGAGGGGTGGTTCTAAACAAGTTGGGTTGAGAACAGACATGGGTTACACAGTGAGGTTGGTGTCTGTTGTGTGTGTGTGTGTGTGTGTGTGTGTGTGTGTGTGTGTGTGTGTGTGTGTGTGTGTGTGTGTGTGTGTGTGTGTGTGTGTGTGTGTGTGTGTGTGTGTGCGCATGCCTGCCTGCCTACTTCCATGTGTCTGTGGGTGAGTGTATGTTGTTTGCTCCATGTGGAGAACAAGGTTGCGTCCTCGCTGGTGTTTTTTGAATGTTTTTTGAATGTTTCCCCGAGAATTATCTTACAATTTTGCCGAATAGCTTTCAATAGACCTCTCACTGGTGACACATTTTCAGTATTTTAATTAATTAAAAACAAGTTTCATCTGTGGCCCATGCAGCTGTGGTCTTGTGAACAAAGCCTTCCGATATACATTTCTCTCTCTGATTTTAATCGCTAGCTTAGCATTGCAGATCAGGTCACCCGATGTCACCAGCATCTGTGCATTCTCTGCAACATGCAGTTATTTAGGGTTAGAAATTTGGCTTTAAAAAATTGACATGCTAACAAAACATAAAATCCTTTGGTGAAATGGAATTTTCCCATTAACCCCACATGCAGTATCATGGACAACATCACTGGTAAACGGGAAAAGAAAAGAATGTTAATTTCTGCCTCAGGCAGGGAGGGGAAATGCACCAGGGCTTGTCATAATGATGTGAACATGTGAGAGGCCAGCAAGGAACGTATAAAAGAAGGACGGGTCATCACATCAGAATACCAGCATTCTATACTCTGCTTGGTGCCAGACTTTGGTGCCAGTTCTATTGAAGAGTGTATTATAATTCTAAATATACAAGCTATCTGAGGAAATATACATCAACCAATAATATCAAACGTTGGCTAGTTAACAATGCAACAAATTGCTGATGACTCTGACATCCGAGGTAACAAATTGTTTAAATGTCCTAAACGAGGATATAGCGATCCCATTGAACTCAACGCCAGCCGAACTGAAAGTTTCCACACTTGGCACCGACTTGTGTTCACCCTTCCTTCTTTTATGGTTTCATTGATGGCCAGTAGACACTGTGACACCATCATGGATGTTAGAATGTTCTCAACAATTCTAATCTCATACATGAGACTGTGCACCTGAAAGGTTAGAACGCGCACTGCTTCATCAGACTCCCCTAAGTCTTGGAATGGGTCGTGCATTGAACGCGTGGTGCACGGAGCCGCTCAGAGGTATATGATCTCATTGTGTGTCTCCTGCAGCGTGAGCACAGGCTCAATTAAGATACATCAGCGGATGCTAATTGCAGAAGAGTTAACGTTACTGCTTGGCTGAAATCATTATGGTAAACAAAATACCAGGCGACTGAGGTGCTAATGAGTGGAGCCATCTCTAGACTTTGATTGGTAGACCAACAGTGTACACCTGGAGAACCAATTACATTTAAATTACACCGTAATAACTAATTTACACTTTAAGAATACATTAAACAACTAGTTAAATTCCTGAAGGTGGGGGCAGGGCATATGTATCCAGACAAGTATCCCCCCCCCACACACACACACACACACACACACACACACACACACACACACACACACACACACACACACACACACACACACACACACACACACACACACACACACACACACACACACACACACACACACACACACACACACACACACACACACACACACACACACACACACACACACACACACGTCACACACACACACACACACACACACGTCACACACACACACACACACACACACACACACACACACACATTGTACACTTAGGCCAACACAGGGGTGCTGTGAAGCAATAGTACTGTACAATTACCCCCCGAGGGGCTAAAGTGGAGCAGTTATGTTTTTTAGTAGTAGTATTTTACTGTTTCCTTCTTGTTCAATTCCCCAGCCCCAGTTGTTTGGTTTTGCGGACTCATACTGCCAAACTTTTGATCACGTATTTTGTGATTGGTAACCCTGCAAGGACTCATGTGTCTACCCTTGTTATGGCTGACGGAAGAAGGTTTCTCACCTACACCTTTTTGGTGGCACATTCTTTTGTACAGCACTATGTATTATTGAATATTTGAGAAGATGTGGACGTTTCCTTTTGTTTGATATAATATATAATGCAAGCATCTTCTACATCTTATCTCAGATAACACCATTGACCTAAACGGGATTAGCTAACATCTACAACACTCGGTTTTAAAGGGGAGATGTTGAATAGTGATATAAACATAGTCATAGCATCAAATTAGTATTTAGATAAACCACAGAAAAAATCAAGTTATAAAAATAAGCCGTTTCTAAGAAAAAACTATTTGTTATGTCCCTTCGTGTAGCATTTATCAACCAGTGTGCCGCCATGTTTGTTCACGTTAAATGCTGACGTCACCGAGATGGTGCGCCCGGAGCCTCCCACCTCAGAGAATTGCACGCTGTAGCTATTGACCTAGAGGCTGTAGCTAGAATGCATCTGGACATGTTTGACAAGGTGGACAGACCCACAGAGAGTATCCGAAACCCAGTGGCCTATGTCTTTGATCCAATTAGAATGACAGCAGTGAGACGTGGTGATGATGATGATGATGGCGCCGCCCCGACCGGCTGCCTCTCTGTTCGCTCCGTCGAGACTGTGTTTACTTTTGTTAATATTTATAGTTTTTAGAGTTTTGTGCGTACCAACTGTTGGTGCATTTAATGTATATGACCGTCAGTCACTCATAGACATTGGATTACGGGAAACTTACCAACTGGATTACTTGCTGGATCAGCTTTCCGAACCACACCAATGGCCTGAAGAAATCCTCCGGAGATTAGGACCAGACCCTTTGTTCCCAGAGCCCAGGAAAAGACGACGAGGAAAGAGGGCTGGGATCCGAAACAGGCTGAGATCCAGACGCCACCGTACACCACTTCCCAGTATATTGCTAGCCAATGTACAATCAATAGACAATAAACTGGATGACATCCGAGCAAGGATTCAATATCAAAGAGACGTTAGGGACTGCAATGTCCTTTGCTTCACCGAAACATGGCTCACACCGGAGGTTCCAGATCACGCAATTCAACCAGCGAATCACTTCTTTATCCATCGAAAGGATCGGACATCATCAGAGTCCGGTAAACAACGTGGAGGAGGTATTGCCTTCATGTTTAACAAAAATTGGAGTGATCCAACGAACGTGAAGGAATTATCCAACCACTGCTCCCCAGAACTGGAATATATAACCATCAAGTGTCGTCCTTTCTTCCTCCCGAGGGAGTTAACGGCGATCGTCCTGGTCGGAGTGTATATTCCACCGCAAGCCAGCAACAAGGTTGCGCTCTCCAGACTACACGACGAGGTAAATAGAATACAAGTGGCTAACGTTAACGCCGCCATTTTAGTACTGGGAGATTTCAATAGCGCCAATCTGAGAAAGGTATTGCCCGACTTCTATCAGCATGTGACTTGCAACACCAGAGGCGGTAACATCCTAGATCACTGTTACACGCAATTTAAAGGTGGCTACAAGGCTCATTCTGATAGTGACTTTGGCAAGTCAGATCACGCATCTATTTTCCTTTCACCAAAGTACAGACAGAGAATTAAAAGTACTCCCGTAGTCTCGCGAGAGGTGCAGAAATGGGATCTGACGTCAGAAGAGACGATCCGGTCAGTGTTTCACCACACAGACTGGATTGTGTTCCGCGACACAGATAACATTAATGCCTACACGGAGACAGTGCTGGACTATGTCTGTACTAGGGTGAAAGAAACAATCCCCACTACCAAAATGAAAGTTTACCCAAATCAAAAACCCTGGGTAGACAAATCCGTCCGTGAAGCTCTGAGAGAGCGCACCAAAGCATACAATGACGGCCTAGTGGCAGGCAACATGAATGACCACAAGGTGGCGCGACACAACGTAAGGAGGACAGTGTCAGAGGCCAAACGGCGCTACAGGGATAAAATTGAACTCCAGTTTGAACAAGCTGACTCTAGAGCTATGTGGCAGGGGCTCAAAACGATGACAGACTACAAAGGCGCCTCCCTCAAACTGAACAGTGACATCTCCTTAGCAAACGACCTCAATACCTTCTATGCGAGGTTTGATGCTGGTAATAACAACACCAGCTCACAAGCCTCGGCAATGGGGGGGGGGGGGGTCGGCTGCTGATGGAGGCGCAGTGTTCAGGGTAACAGAGCATGAGGTGAGGCGGACCTTTAAAAAAGTGAATATCAGGAAGGCAGCAGGTCCGGACGGCATCCCCGGCCGCGTCCTAAAAGTCTGTGCCGACCAACTGGCCCCAGTATTCACTGACATATTTAACCTGTCCTTAGAACAGGCTGTCATCCCCACCTGCCTGAAGAAGTCCACTATTATCCCTGTACCCAAAAAATCCAAGCCTGCTTGCCTCAACGACTACCGCCCTGTAGCTCTCACCTCCATAGCCATGAAGTGCTTTGAGAAGCTAGTAAAGGGCTACATCTGCTCCTCCCTCCCCATCAACATGGACCCCCTGCAATTTGCATACCGCCCCAACAGGTCCACGGAGGACGCCATATCCCATGTGCTGCACACAGCAGCATCACACCTGGACAAGAGGCAGGGGAACTATGTGAGAATGCTATTCATCGACTACAGCTCGGCATTCAATACCATAGTCCCCTCCATACTCATAGCCAAGCTCAGGGACCTGGGCTTGGGCTATGACCTCTGCCAGTGGGTCTTGGACTTCCTGACTGGCAGACCCCAGGTGGTGAGAGCAGGCAACTGCACCTCCTCATCCATCACCCTCAACATAGGGGCCCCCCAGGGCTGTGTTCTGAGTCCCCTCCTCTACTCCCTGTACACACACGACTGTGTGGCTCAGCGGAGTAGCAATACAATCGTCAAATTTGCTGACGACACAGTGGTGGTGGGCCTGATCTCTGCCAACGACGAGAGGGCCTACCTGGAAGAGGTCAAGGTCCTGGCGGGATGGTGCCAGGAAAACAGCCTCTCCCTGAACGTCAGCAAAACAAAGGAGATGATTGTGGACTTCAGGAGGTCGGGGGTCAAGGACTACAGCCCCCTCAGCATCGACGGGGCACCGGTTGAGAGAGTCAACAGCTTCAAGTACCTCGGAGCCTACATATCCGAGGACTTGACATGGACCACACACATTAACAGTGTGGTGAAGAAGGCACGACAACGCCTCTACTTCCTCAGGCGCCTAAGGAAGTTCCAAGTCAGCCAGAAGATCCTTAAGAACTTCTACTCATGTACAATAGAGAGCATCTTGACCGGCAACATCACCTCCTGGTTTGGGAATAGCACTGCAAAAGACCAAAGCAGACTACAAAGAGTGACACGTTCAGCCGAACGCACAATTGGAGGGGGGCTCCCCACCCTCCAGAACATTTACTACAAGCGTTGCAAGGGCAAGGCTAAGAGAATCATTAAAGACTCCAGTCACCCGAACAACTGCCTCTTCGAACTGCTGCGGTCAGGCAAGCGATACAGGAGTCTCAAGGCGAGCACAGAAAGACTCAGAAGTAGCTTCTATCCCCAGGCCGTCAGGCTGCTAAACGAACAATGAATGAACACTACACAACAACAACCACCAAACGCACATAGCACACACATCCACACGCACACACCCACTTTAAACAAACACACTGTAGCACCCACTCCACACACTTTATAGCACACACCCACTTTAAACAAACACACTGTAGCACCCACTCCCCACACTTTATATTTATGGATGAAGGATTGCACTACAACTCGTACACCTTACTGTAAATTGTACCTAAAATTGTACCTCATCCCATTTCTGCTTTGCACTAGATAGTACTGTACATTAGTACACTGCATAGTATTGTGTATTGTATATTATATGGTAACTCAGAACATTGTACATATGTCTATACCGAACACTGTGACCTCATTTTCTTCTAAATTCATGCTATATTATGTTATTATGTTATTTGATACTATCTTGTCTAGCACAGTCTCTGGAGCGTAACAGTAAGAAGCATTTTGTATGAAAGTATTCTGTACTTCTGTATGACAACTATTAAAGAACTTGAACTTGAACTTGGTGTGCAAAAAAAATATGTAATTTTAGTTTTCAGGCAAAAAACAACAAACAAACTAGCTCATATTGTTCAACGATTCATCTCCTCTTTAATGTTTAACATCAAAACACACATGTAACATATGGCATCATTCAGACGCAACCGAACTCAGCCCAACATCTCTTCGCCGTCCGTTATTTTCTGCACGTCGGCAGATCTATGTCCGAGTACGTTACTCCACTTCTCCTTAAGGCGAGACACTGCAGGTGAATAGGCAAATATACTTTTTTTGTTGATTTTGAGATTTTGTTATATTTTGCTTCCTAAACATGTCTTCTATGAAACTAGTGACAATAAAACGTCAATAACACACATTTAGTTGTTTATTTTACTTCATTTTGCCTTATTGCATCCATAAATGTGCACATATTTAATGGAGAAGTGCCTCATTTGCATATATAAACATACATTTCAGAAAACTTGCAATATATTTTTTCTTAGTTTATATGTTCATAACAAACTGGGAAAGTTTCATAGTGTCAAAATATGTTTTGCCTATTAGGGGGTACTACACTGCACTACACTGTTTGTAGCCTGTGTGTAGTTCTGTTCAGTTCAATAACATCATTATTATTATTATTATTATTATTATTATTATTATTATTATTATTATTATTATTATTATTATTATTATTATTATTATTATTATTATTATTATTATTATTATTATTATTATTATTATTATTATTATTATTATTATTATTATTATTATTATTATTATTATTATTCAGTTATCAGGCATGTGTTTAGGTTGTCTATTACTAATGGTTTGTTTAGGTTTTGTGTTTGTAAATATCTGTTTAAAAAAAAAGTATGGCATTTTACAATACAGAACTTTGAAGGTGTTTTCCCAAAAATGAGTTTTAAGAGTTTTTCCTCATACTCTGAGCCAGAAATCTCCACTGCAGTAGCACTCACATACACCAAACCTTCCAGTTCTATTCATATCTATGTTCTGAAGGTATTTACAGAAGGGTTTGTTGATATCACATTCATACCCTGATTTATATCACATTTCATTCCTAAAAACATGGCGAAATATGGAATTGTATCATAAAAATTTACTGAATGGAGTATTTTCTGATTTATGGAGTGATAAAGAGATATCCAAAATCCCCTCTGTAATAACCTTTGGCTCTAATATGTCAACAAAATGAAACAATAATTTTGAAAATGGCTTTATCCAATGTTCAGATTTCTGTCCTGGAATTATATGCAAATTAGTGCATATTTAAGTAGATAATGCCTCATTTGCATATTTAAACATACAATTTCAGAAAACTTGTAATACAAAACAGTCTTGTCTTAATATAAGTAATCAACTGGGAAAGTTTCATTGTGATATCTATTAGTTAATTATTCTACCCTATTCACCTGTAGTGTCTCCCCTTAAACTTGTATTACCGTTTCCAATCACAGCTCACGACCAAAACCTTCTCTCTCGTAAATTACACACTGGACTGTAGCCTTTTTTCTCCAATACTGGCATTTACGTACCATACGCGGGTGCGTATTGACAATTAGGCATATCGCGCTGTCTACAGTGCGATAAAGGGACATATAATAAAAATACTATCAAGTAAATAATCAGTGTAAAGATATATATCATATATATATATATATATATATATATATATATATATATATATATATATATATATATATATAAATTATATATAATTTATTTATATACATATAAATAAACAACACACAAGTTGCACCTTTTCCTGTACTTTAATGTCAACACGGTGCCACAAGAGACACGGATTAATTAATTAAATCATTTCTATAATTAATTAAATGGAACGCATTATTTTGATATCCCTAATATAATAATAATATCTCATCCGACAGCTTTTGATATTTTCATTCCAGGTTCTTTCTCTCTTCTGGGGGAAAAGAAAACCCTCTGAAGGGGAATGAATTAAAAGCTCTTAAAGTTACTTCCTACATGAACACATGAACTTATGTTAATTATTAATTAACAGGAACAATTTAAATAAATAACGTTAGTTGGAGATGATTTGTGTGTGCTAATTTAAGGCAGTCAATGAGTTGTGCTCTCTCTCTCTCTCTATAGACCGGTCTATCTCTCTCTCGATAGACTCATTGGTTGCGCGTATAGGATATAGACCGGTCTATCCTACATTACACTTGTGACAGAGACAGACTTTCAACCTTCATTTGGGAAAAATAAATAATATGTTTAATAATAGGTAAGACAACGGATCCGTTTAACAAATTCCATATAAATCTATAGTTTATTATCCGTGGCCGTCAGATAGACGCATTGGTTGCTCGTAATGTAGGATAGACCGGTGTATCAAGAGAGAGAGATAGACAGGTCTATTAAAAATTATTAATTAACAGAAACAATTTATATAAATATAGCCAAAAACATGGCCTACTGCACTTCACTGCTAATAATACTTATTTTGCACTTCTGTTACATGCACGAGACTATAATGCTAAAATCAGACTATTATAAACAGGGGCTCTGTCTCTTGAACTAACTTTCCTCTCTCTTTCACGCGGTAGAATTCATTCAAACAGCCGGGAGCAATGCAAAAAGAACCACCGCAGTTCCGTTTTTCGGTAGGTAACGGTACATTTGGTTGACAATTTACTGACTGACTTTCACGACACTCCATATTTACGTATCTAACCAGCAGTGTAAACCGGGAGCCAGCCCAAACCATTACAGTGACGTCACCATCTAGCTAACTCTAAAATGGCGCCGCCCATGGCGAAAACGGGGAAATTACATTTAAGTTTTCAGACAAATAAGCAGAATTTCACATTTGATTATAGGACCCTGTCTTACCCAAGGTACACAACAAACTAACTATAGGCTCATATTGTTCAACGATTCATATCCCCTTTAAATGGCAGGGGGGGGGGGGGCATTGAGGAAGGTCTCTGATTATAAAGCGTCTTTGAGCACCTGGAAAAGCGCTATATAAAATAGATGTATTATTATTATTATTATTATTATTATTATTATTATTATTATTATTATTATTATTATTATTATTATTATTATTATTATTATATAAGATTTGTCATGCTAGGTATGGGGATATAGATATAGAGCTGAATACATCCCAATTAGATGAAGAAAATACACTGCGAAAGACACTGACCTAAAATACAGATAAAGAGACTTAAAGGGAACTTTGGCCAATTTAAAGATTATACACAAGACATTCCAAAAAATATTTGTGGACATGACAACAACTGAAATTTGTCATCACCAGGTATAAAGTCTGAAGCTAATCCATAGACATTTAATTGGGAAAGATGGTAAAGGTGACACTGAGAGCACCCAGGAGAAGGTTAGGTATGTTTCAGATCTGAGAACACTACAATAGAATAAAACAAAGAATAAAATAATTTGGGCATACAAACTAAATTCTGTGAATCCATAAATGCAGTCTCCCATTCATTGTCTATTTCCTTCTTGTTCAATTCCCCAGCCCCAGATGTTTGGTTTTGCGGACTCATACTGCCAAACTTTTGATCACGTATTTTGTGATTGGTAACCCTGCAAGGACTCAGGTGTCTACCCTTGTTATGGCTGACGGAAGAAGGTTTCTCACCTACAAAGGTTTCTCACCTCATCTCACAAAACAAAGAATAAAATTATTTGGGCATACAAACTAAATTCTGTGAATCCATAAATGCAGTCTCCCATTCATTGTCTATGGAGCAGCATATAGGCTCTATATACAGTACCTGATGACATCACATGTTTTAGTCTTACTTCTCTCTGGTTTCCTGCTTTTGGAGAGCTCATGTTCACAAATATTGATTGAACTTTCCTAGGCCATGGAAATAACTTATTGTTAATGTAGCTGATGTTCCCATTTAAAGGGAAATTAGGTTCAGCCATGTTTCCTTTTAAAGGGAAATTAGGTTCAGCCAGAGTTCAAACAATTAACCAGTCAATTTAACATTATAAATTATATATGTAATTTTCTATGACAGTCCAATTATATCCCCAAACCACAATTAGAGGAACTGAGATTTTAATCTACAATCTGGGGAACTTCACCAAAACAATGCTGATTTATTTTGCACATAATCTCACACACATCCAAAAACTCTAAACAGTTTTGCACACAGGCACAGTTTTAATTTTTTATTGAGAGTAAATTAATTTGAATATGGCCACCAGCCACTGCGTGCCAGTAGGTGGTTCTTTGCCTCCATGTCCAGCCTTACAACCATTCAGTTCCCCTTAAAATCACATGCAGTTTGCCTGTTTACATGATCCGATCAGTGATCCAGTCAATTTTAATAATATCACAATACATGCTTCAGTGCACTTCACATGCTACTGCTATTCTTAGGAGCCAAACCCGGGTCTGTGAATTCCCGTTGTGCATGACTGTATGACTCACATAATTCTAAAGCATACAGTCGTCCTAATCTACTATTGTGATCTATTTCTAAATCGCATTGGTATGTGTGTGGAAATCCCTTCATTCAGTAAATAACACCCCTAAGGGCAATTAATTTCAAAATTAATTAAATGTATGACTCAAAAGCCATGAATCAATTTCTAGACACCTGCCATACTCTCAAGCACACTGAACCCCCACCCCATCATTTTAAAATGTAATTTGATAGAATGCCGTTATGTGATTTACAATCAATAGTATTGCTGTGAATAAAATGATGTCCTATGGTATTATGTACTAATACAATATTGAGGAGGGAAGGTATAGCAATATTATACTATATTGATTTATTTTTTTCCCAACCCCTAATGCCATAATCGGGGATGCAGCCTTTGCAACCTATGCACCAAAGTTATGGAACACACTACCTATGGACATTAGGTGAAGGGGGTTTTTCCCCCCTTGGTGGATTTTTTTTCCCAAATCAGTTGTGCAATAGTCACTTTTGGTGAGTTGTTTCTATACAATTCAGTTATATGACATTTAGGTATGACACAGGACTACACAAGCATTTTTAGTATAGAAATGTGTCAACAGACTAAAGCAGGGAACCACAATATTTTGCATACGAATTATGCAGAATGTAATATCATAACTGTCTATTACTTTTCTTGCAATTGAGCCAATTTTCCTTAGGTACGGTTTTGAGGTGTGTGTTCAACAGAATGTAGTATCAAAAACACATTCACAAAAAGTATGGGTTACTGAATGCTGAACTGCACTATTATAATCACTAAGCCAGACCTTACCTGTGTCCCTGTATCACTTGTCTCTGCTGCTCTTTGATAAAAAAATGCCCTATGTCCATTTTCCTTTTTTTGGGCATATCACAGTAAAAGTCACCTAGTAAAAGTGAGATAATTGACAATATCAAAACATGCTAGGGCTGTACCGAATAGTTCGAAGCTTCGTTCATAATGTTGACATTCAAATTCTAAATCAACATAAATTTTTTTTTTTTTTTTTTTTACATTTTTATTTGCCAAGGTATGGCGAGTGCCATACCTTGCTATACCAAATGGACGCCCCTGTGTAGGACCCAGGCCTAGAACTGCATCCTGAGAGAGGGAACTGCGCCCTGAGAGGGAGGTTTGCCCTGAGTGGGAGGTGGGTATCAAACAGGAGGAAATACTGTCAGGTCGTATCTAACGCCGTATCTCGTCATTCCCCGCCATGCTCATTCTGCCGAAGACGCCGTAACACATCTTTGATATCAATATTTCAAAAATCTGTGATCGAAATCATATTTCTCCCCCGGGGACCTGAGATATACTGCTGAGCTCCACTCAACTCTCTAACGGTTCAAGAGTGCCATCTGGTGGCTGATCGGCAGATCGCCCAACAGGAAGTCATGTGGATGAAGTGGTGCTCACCCATATTTCGTCCGGGAACTCGCTATCATTAGCAGGACTCCATCTTGACACAATGGATGTCGATCGGTTGCAAATAACTCGACAAACAACATGATTTGGACGTATATACTATTATACAACCTGGAAATGGATCGGGTATTTCTACATCCCATATTATGAATATCTCTGCTCCACGCTCATCGCCCAACGGTGCGAGGAAGATACGGTAAGATCCAGCGTTATTTTCCAACGTGTTCTTTACTAACTGCTCTGATGATCATATCACCCACACTAGATGAATGATATAAACGTTGCCCACGGAATTATAAATGACCCCCCGCCCATCCGGTCAACATCAGATCATACGTAGTAACTCCTAGAAGCACATCCAGTTGAATTTTTTTTTCTCGCACAGATTCCTACCGAACTGTATTTGATCATCAATATAATGCATTTAGGGCTATAAATCAAGTTCTGGAGAAAGCTGCAGAAAACGATAAAAACATACTTATACTTTAGACCATATTTTAGTATGAATATGTGAATGAAAAAGTATAACGTTGCTACCCCCTGAACAATAGATATAGGACATTGAATGGGCCATAGTAATGTCAATTTAGCAATACAATTTAAAAAGTTATAGCCCTGCAAATAAGGGGAACTTCTCCATAGACAAATAGAGATGGCGAGGGATGGTAAATTATGAATTTAACCATGGCGATCAAAGTGTTAACTTCAACGCAATGTTGCTCAATTAAAGAATTAAACAGTTAGAACCTGTCAAAATCAGCAGTCAAAGTGTATATTTTCGGGCAGCTGGTGACTGCTCTCTGTTCATTGGCGAGGAGCTCCGCCCTCGACAAAGGGAGAGAGGCAGAGAGAGAATGAGAGCGAATGCACTGCAATGTTGTGTTCTGGTCACATGTTTTGGCTAAAATACATAGTATTGTATTGTACAGTATGTATAGTATTGTATGCCTCGTTTTATAAACATTTTGGGCCTGACGCTGCTAGTGGAGGTGCCAGGTGGCTCTGTTTATAATGGATATATAATGGATATATTTTGTCTAGTGTCCTAGGTCTTGTGGCTTGTACTGATCCCTCTCATGCAGACGACCCTGTTTTGAATCCCGCTTTCTATTTAATTTTTTTTTATTATTTATAAAATTAAATGGAGTTCTAAATGGCTAAATACATACTAAGGGGCGCTATATGTGAAAGCTCCATTTAGCTATATGTGTATTTAGCCATTTAGAACTCCATTTAATTTTATAAATAATAATACAAATAAAATACAAAGCGGGATTATTTTGGCCACAGAGTGGCGCTGTCTCGAGTTTGTGGTGCCGCACCGCTGTTTCCACATTTAGGAGCAGAGAAGAAGCACGTGAGGTTCTGATATGAATTGATTAATATATCTGCATTATTTTATCCCACTTTATGCTTTGCTCTTGCTGCTTGTTTTACACTGATTTTATGTTTTATTTCTTACTGATGTAAAGCACTTTATACTGCAATCCCCTGTATGAAAGGTGCTATAAAGTTATTATTATTATTATTATTATTATTATTATTATTATTATTATTATTATTATTATTATTATTATTATTATTATTATTATTATTATTATTATTATTATTATTATTACTGAGACACAGTTCTCTTATTATTATTATTATTACTGAGACACAGTTCTCTCAGATCGTTTTTAAACCAGCTCAAAGCCGTTTTACCAAGACCTATATGCAGCCAAGCCTCTGCAGTAATGCGTAAAATATAAGATGACAGAATCTCATTGGATAACTTCATTATACTGTAAATACAGTACATACTGTAGACTGATTGATTGATTGATTGAAAACTTTATTAACAGATTGCAGAATGGGTACAATACAGTACAGCTCAATACACACAATTGTTAAGGGGATGCAGACCAGAGAAAGACTTTCATCTTGTTTACATCAGGGTCCCCCATTTTCAATTCATCAGGACATATATGACATACATGACATACAGATAGTCAGTACTGCTACATCTATACATTTATGACATACCAGATTTGCAAATACAGTAGTGATACAGAAGGAGTCAGGAAAAGGGAGTATATACATTTGACGTAGAAACTGTACATTGGAGGAGGTTGGGTGGGGGGGGGTTGGGTACACTGGGATATTGACAACCATACTGGGTAATCTACATTGGAGGTGGGGGGGGGGGGGGGGGGGGCACACTGTATAAACAAGCAAAACTGTACATTGAGGGGGGGGGGGGGGGGGGGGAGACACTGTACAAACAAACAAAATTGTACATTGGACTATTGACAAAACCATACTAGGTAAATGACTGTACATTGGAGGGGGTTGGGTTAGGATATTTACAGGGGCCAGTGTTGAATTGCAGTCTCCCGTAGGTGTCCCTTGAGAGAGGTTTTGAAAGTGGGTAGTGATCCACATTCCTTTACAGCTTTGGGTAGGGCGTTCCACATTGATGTGGCATAATTGCACTGTATCCTTGTATCATTGATCATCCACTGTATCATTTCATGTCTATTCTATTCTACTACTTATTGCACTGCACTATTGCACTATTTTATTTTATTTACTTTTTATTATTGTCTATTTTTTAAACTTAATCAAACCATAAACAAGGTGGCCTGTTGGGATGTTAGATCCTAAAGTGAAAAACTGTGATTGTATGTCTGTTTTTATGCCTGTTTTATGCCTGTCTTTTTTCTGTTGTGAAGCACTTTGAGCTGCAGTTTCTGTATGAAAGGTGCTATACAAATAAAGTTGTATTATTATTGTTATCTCATAAAGGGGAATGTCACCCATTTTAAGAATTCACACACGTTTTTCATGTGTTCCAGGGCCCTCATTCATCAATGTGTGCGTAGAACATGTTCTATTTCCACACGTAAGCACGGAATGTAGAACCAGTGTACGCACAGGGAAGTCGGGATTCATCACACGTGCGTACGCAGGCTCTACGCACACCTGTCATGATGAATCCCACCTTGGCTCTGCGCCGAGGCTCGTGCACACTTTCACGTATTTGCATACCAGAAACGCCCCGATTAACCATATACGGTAATGGAATACACCCATGAAATGTGGAAAAATGGACTAAGCCGAGGGAAGCGTGTCATGAGACAGGCTGACAGACGTGTACACTTACGGTGATGTCGGATATGATATCTATTAACCATTGCTGCCTGGGCAGCGCAAACACTAATAAATACCGCGCTGGAATATGACTGCCTTTTCCCGTGTTGTTTGATTAATACCCAGGGATTAAAGTTCTCCTCAATTTTATTCCAAATCGCGTTGGATCTCCCGTCAATTTTCTACCTGCTGCATATGATTTCTAGAGGCATACTACAATCTATTTTGATGTCAGTATTGGGTAGCCTATATAAACAATAATACGAGAGCATATACAAGAACAATGAATCTCACTGCATGTATGATGTAGCCAGCCTTTCAATACATGAACTTGAATTCCATCATGTTTGTGTGCGGGACTCACAAGGCTGTTGTCACAATGGGTGGTACCGCCCGGTACAGTAATAATAACAGTCCACACAATATCACGATCCATGCCATAGCCTATGTTCTATTAGGACATGATCTGTGACGACAAATGTTCTAGAATGTTTGATTAAGATATCATACTCAGACAGCATGCCTATGATCAACAAAAACGCGAACTTGAATCCCATCATATACATAGTCTGTCCACTATCTGGTGTCATTGCAATGCGTTTTCTATTCTTTCTTATACAGTAAAAAGGGGGAAGAACACTATATTCACATGACTTGTATTCTGCTTACAGCTTCGAAATTCCACTTGTTTCGTTTAACGTAAAGCCTTTTGAATATAATCAAAACGTTCCTGTGTTTCTGCGGTCTGTGCGCAAAATAATAACGAGTTGAGCTTTATGATTTATGATGAATTGAAAATGGGGGACCCTGATGTAAACAAGACGAAAGTCTTTCTCTGGTCTGCATCCCCAATTAACAATTGTATGTACTGAGCTGTACTGTACTGTACCCATTCTGCAATCTGTTAATAAACTTTTCAATCAATCAATCAATCAAGCTACGCGGAGCGCAGTCAGTCAGTAGCCTACACTCCGTATATTCCGATAACGCTATATAAACCATGCTGCATTCATTCTGAGAGAAAGATCTATTATTCCAAATGCTATTTATAGGGTTTTGACCATAATTACACTACTGTTGCTATTTTACAATGAACTATAATGAACTACGCCAGTGTTATTATGCACAGAAGCTCATTTCCTTGTTGTAATAATATATTCTACCACTGGGTGTCAGCTAAGTGTGGTCCGAGCTGTGCGTAGACATAAGCACGAAGTCAAGTTCAAGTTGAAATTGATGAATCCCACTCTTTGCTTAGAAATGATCGTACGCACAGGGTAAGCACAAATCTGTGCGTAAGACACGTTGATGAATGAGGGCCCAGGAGTTTAGTCAGTATTTTGTGAACATGCACAACTCTCTCCTAAAGCTAGAAACCTGAGAGAAGCCTCCAGTCTGTGATGAAACCGGGATGTCAAATCTGCAGCTCTGACTTTATGAGGCAATACATTGTTTGTGTCAGCTCTTACACCCAAACAGGTTTCTAGCACCTTCTACCAATGCTAGAATATAGACCTCATTTGGATGTAAGAGCTCACACAAACCATTTATGGCATCATAAAGTCAGAGTGGTGTGTGTTCACAAACTGACAGGAAGAATGTATGGGCTAGTAGTTCTGCTATACATCCAGGCTTTGCCTGTTGCTCTTTGGGGAAGAGAGCACAACACACTGCAGTCAGGAGTGTGTTCAGTGTCTCTCCTCTCCTCCCCTCTCATAGTCAATGTGACAGCAATCAACACAGGAATCAGGCATGTCGATGTTACAGGAACATGCCAACATTATAGGAAATGCACTTACCGTCTTCTCCAGAGTCAGACAATACGATAGATACCAATTTCCTCTCTGTGCGCTCAGTAGAAAGGTATCCGGCTACAAGCTAGCCTATCTTGTAAATTTTGTTACTGGTGAAAGTAATGCAATTACAGTAATACCCCCAACTAGGGGTGGAACGGTACGCATTCGAACCGTGTACCGAAATATACACACATGCCCCGAACCGTGGAGGTCGTACCGAACGGTACGCATTCGGGGCATGTGTGTATTGTTCGGTTATATAACGTTACGTTAGCTACGAGCTAACTAACTTTAGCCGCGAGCTAACTAATGTTAGCCGCAAGTTAACCGTGGAAACGCTCACAGAGAAGTGACTCCACGACACCAGTTCGATTAGTGGGGAAGGGGGATTGACGAGTTAATACTTTGACAAATGTTGCCTATATTTTTCAGTCAGTTCGGTCTTTGTGTACCAAACATTATTAAAGGTAAACCTTTTTTTTTACCAAATAAATGAGAAGCATATTTAAATCAGCAATGCCTCCCCTCTTGCTGTACCGAAATCTCTCCTAGCTCTAACCGTCACTGTCAAAATAATGTGCCTGATGTCAAATGGCCTCATTCTTTCAGTTTTTGCATGACTACGTCCTTGAGAATAACTGAAAAGTTGGATTATTTTTAGGCTATATATTTTATGTTGATGTATGGTATTTTTGGAGTGTTAAATTTTTTTTTAATAAAAAACAACGTATACAGAACCGAAAACCGTAAACCTAAAACCGTGATACGAACCGAACCTTCGATTTTGTGAACCGTTCCACCCCTACCCCCAACACTTGCTATTATACCTGCAGGCAGAATGTGAAAAGTTCCTTGTCTAGCCTATTAGTAGCAGACAGGATTGGAACAAGCAGAACATCTACCATTCAGCCAAAGGGTAATCCTTCTCTGACCAACAGAGATACTTAGGTTCATGAGGATTCACACAGGACCGCTCTATTACACACCACCAACTCAACACTCCTCCTCCTTCTGCCTAAAAGCAGTGTTAATTTTGTCAACGAAAATTATGACTAAAGATGTTCGTCAACAAAGCTTTTCATGACGACAACGAGACGTGACATCACGTTAATGAAGACCATGTGACACTAACGTGACTAAATAGTTAATTAAATAACGTTGACCACAACTGAGGACACAAAAATGTAATTTACAAAAATCAGGACGAAATTTCTCTTCATGTATGTCTATATTGTTGAATAAAACAAGACAAGACAAAATAATTATAACTTTTCGAAAAATTCACATTATTATTTCAGTATTTCCGTTTCCGGCTGTGACTGCAGCCACTGCAGCGAGTGTGCTTTGGTTAATTATTTCCCTCACAGCACAAGCACAGACACAGAGGTCAACAGCCCATAGGTGGCATACTGGCATTATCAAAATAGCTCAGCCTGAGCCTCAGACAATGGCAGGGCAACAGCAACAGGGTCTCAACTAGGGATGCCCCCCGAAACCCGGTTCTAAACGGGAACCGGTACTAAATTAGAAAGAAACTGAGTATTGATAAGCTCCAACGTTATCGGTACTGCTATCGGTAGTCTAGGAGCGGATTAGCTACGGAGCTAACAGAGTGTACCATCCATCTGCGACGCAACGGTGGCAGCAACACTGGAAACGGAGTAACGTTAACGTTATGTCGAGTTCATACTACACTACACGTATGAACTCGACATAACGTTAACGTTACTCCATTTCCATGAAGTGTTTAATTAGCAGCAATCTGAAAAATGTGACGTTAAAAATCTCTGTGCATATCACCGGAAACCGGAAACGCGATGACAGGAAGCCGTAATGAAATTATTGTAGTGATATTGTAGTATTGTAGTCTTATTAACTAAAAGATGTTAACAAAATAAAAAGCAGCAGCACTATTGGATAACTGAGTCATGTTTGCTATGTATTTCTTTCTTTAGGGGAGTAGGACATTTGTTTCACAGTTTTAGCATGATGTTTTATAGATGGTTTTTGTTTTTAAGAGGGGGGTTTGATTTGATTTGATTGAAGTTTATTTAAAATATGCAACACAATGAACAAACAAACATCAAGTACAGATATGGCCTTAAGCCGTTCAAATAATAAATGTATAAAAAAAATATGTAATAATAATAATCTAAAAGAACCGATAAGAGTATCGATAAAGTACTGAACCGTTAAGCAGTATCAATAAGAGTAGTAGTATCGATAAAATCCTAACGATACCCATCCCTAGTTTCAACAATGATCTATTATCCCGTGGGCTTGGAAGAAAACGAAGACCAGACCGCTGGGCATACTTTAGATATATAGAGCTTGACGGAGCTACAGAATGTATTGTTGAAAAAAGTGAAACACGAGGAGGAGAAGGGGAGCCCACTCAGCCCGGGGAGAAATGTGGTCATCGAATTAAGGGTAAAAACACCACTAATCTCAAACAACATCTGAAGACCTTCCACAAGGAAATCCAGGTAAATGTAAAAATGCATTAGCACCATATGACTGAGTGAATTTGTATGGACTATCCCATTTCTGCTTTGCACTAGATAGTACTGTACATTAGTACACTGCATAGTATTGTATATTATATGGTAACTCAGAACATTGTACATATGTCTATACCGAACACTGTGACCTCATTTTCTTCTTCTAAATTACATGCTATACTATGTTATTTGATACTATCTTGTCTAACACAGTCTCTGGAGCGTAACAGTAAGAAGCATTTTGTATGAAAGTATTCTGTACTTCTGTATGACAACTATTAAAGAAACTTGAGAAACTTGAAACTTGACTAGTATATCATGATGGAGCCATTTGTGGTGGATTAGCCCGTCTGTTGCTAGCTACTAGCTAGCTAGCCCCCTGATGCTTGCTAACGCTAGCCACGTGACGGCTCACAGGGCCCGGGGTTGGCTCACGAAGTATAAAGTACTCTTAAACCTAGCTAACGTACTGTGACTGTGAGCCAGACACAATTAATGACCAACAGATTGATTAACAGTAGCCTAGGGTGTGACAATGTGTCACAATAACGGCGAGAGCCTCCATCTCTCTACCTGCTTCCACTCCCTTATATGGGCAGCTTCCGACGCCATCTTCCCCACGCTGTGACCTGGCAATTATCAGCCCAGCTGAGAGTCGTCAGCTCATCAACGGTCCGGATATCAACCCTGCGGATCCTGCTCCTGATCGTCTCAGTGTTATCCTACCTACCCTAGGTATGAGGACGTACCCAGCCTTGCCTGCTCTGTCTGTACTGCCTGCCATGTCCTAACCTCTGTTCTTCCTGTGCCCAGGACCACCACTCCCGGCCGACGCTGTCTCCTGACGTACTACCTGCCTGGACGTTCCTGAGGACCTCAAGCAAGAGTCACTACTCGTCCAAAGTCGCACATTCTTGTATATTCTCTACTGCCTTGTCTGCTTGGTACCCAAAGGAATTAAAACCTACCTAAAACACTCCATTCTCTCTCTCTTTGTGAGGTTACTGTTATAATTGACATTACATTGAAAAGATACGAAGCTATATTTTTTAAAGCTGCATTTTTTAATAGAGAAGAGGTATTATTTAGAACATGAATTCATATTTAGTAAGGCTTGAAAGAAAATAGCTATTTTGTTATAGGTTGATTCTTTAGTTATTTTCTTGAGATTTGTCAGATGACTAGGCATAATAAAGCATGTTGAGTAACTTTGGTTATAGAGATATTATGTTGTTATATAAATAATAATAACTTTCTATCCATACAGTTACAGAGGAGGCATACTTTAAATATATTAAAATTATAAGGCATCTTTGAGTCAACTTTAAGTATCTTGAGGCTGTGGGCAGTGTCCTCTTTTTTGGAAATCACAATATGGTCACCCTAGAATATACAGTCCTTTTTAGTCCAGAGAGGTACTACTACGTAACCTCTGACCTATAGTGGAAGAGTTAGACTTTTCAGAAGGTGCATCTAACTTCTGACTTTATTTATTCCTGTCCTAGATTGCAGATGTGAAGAAACCCAAGACACTACAGCCAAAGCCTCCATCCACAGGTGATTTCTTTGGCGCCTTGTACAAACAGAACTCCCTCGAGCAACTAAGCAGAGAGGAGGCCGTCGCCGCCTGGATCGGCCGCACAGCACTCCCTGCACGTACAGTGGAGGATGAGGAATACAAAAAAATTTTATCCACTTTTTCAATTTTTCTCCCATCCCAATTCCACTGTGCCAATTCTCCCCTCCCTTGTCTTGAACGTTGCTTGCATATGCCCCCCACTGGCCGGTTGTAGGGAGGATAGAAGCCTTGCATCACGTGTCCCCTCCGATACACGAGGAGGCAGCCTGTCACATCTTTTCACCTGCCAGCGCGGACTCTCATTGGCGAGGTGTAATGTGTGGGAGGCTCACACTACCCCCGCCATTTCCTGTCTCTGCTGTGCAGGCGTCCCCAACCGACCTGTAGGAGTCGCTGTCCACAACGTCCAGATTACCACCCATCAACTTTCACCCGCTAACTCTGCCAATTGAGTTAGTATGACGGCTGGCCCAAGCCGGAGGCAACAGCGACAGCCGGAGTCGAACCCGGTGTCTCTTGCGTTGGTGACAAGCGCAATGTCCGCTGCGCTACCCAGCCGCCCCGAAGATGAGGAATTCATAATGATGTTGTGAACATTTGATAAAAGGTTCAGAGTGCCAAAAAATACTAAAGTATCCAACCTGGTGGACAAAGTGTATCTGGAACAACAAGAGAAATGCAGGCACAGGTTGTCCATGGCACGCAAAGTAACCTTAGGTTTAGACATATGGTCCAAAAAGGGTCTCACTGCATCCTTCATTGCAATCAATGCTTGTTATTTCCAGAAGATAATAAGGCTGAACATATACTCCTGGGGTCTGGTTAGGGGTTAGAGTTAGAGGTGGTCTAGGTCTGGTTAATAGGGGCCATAACCAGACCTAGACCATCTCTAACTCTAACCCCTAACCAGACCTAGACCACCTCTAAATCGAACCCCTAACCAGACCTCTTCTATGTGGCACTTACACCAACCTCAAAATGTTATTTATCATTTTATATGTTTTTATGCAAGCAGATTGCGATCAGATTGCTACTGTGTGTACTATACACACTACTATCTACTCAACTACTGTACTGTGTTTGTTTACACAGTATCCTGTTAGTTAGTGTTGTTACACTGTTACTGATGTTACTGTTATTTAATATTTATCAAATAAACCGCTGCCAGCAGAGCAAGGCAAGAAGAGATAATGTGTCTTATTAAGTTATTTCTCCATTCACAGATCGACAGCACATTCCTGTGTATCACTTGTGCCGCCGACTCAGATTCCCCTAGGTTAAAAAATAAATACGCAATTTAAATCAGAATATGTTCCATGTTGACTATTTCTGACTTCTGACAAGTTTTTTTCCATTAACTAAAAATAGACAAAAATGTCATCCGTTTTCGTCGACTAAATCTAGACTAAAACAAAAAAGACAAAATTGAGACAAAAACTGACTAAGACTAAAATGCTCAGACATTTAGTTGACTAAAACTGACTAAACGAAAAATAAATTAAGGTGACTAAATGTGATGAAAACGAAAAAGGAGCATTTGACACATGACTAAGACTAAAACTAAAATAAAAATAGCTGCCAAAATTAACACTGCCTAAAAGGAACAAGAAGGGAGTTGGGTCTTATTCCTCTTGGCAACGCGAGTCATTCTCCTCTGGTCTTGTCGAATTAGAGAAGGCTAATCTTAATTGACGCTAATGGAAGTCAATCACGGCCACAAGGAACAACTGCTAGTGTGCTTGTGCAATTAACCTAATATTTACCAGAGATGGCTCTTGGGAGGTGCCAGCTTATGTCCACATAACTCTATCTATCTAGCCGAACTGACATGACTTTCTGCTGCTTTGAGTCAAGGAGAGAAACACATTTGCTTATTAGCGGGCCAATTAAAACAAGGGGGCTGAAAGTGATTTTAAAGGTGATGATAGGAAGCAGGATTACTGGACATAATTTAAATTGGAACCACTCAAGATACTGCAAAAGTGGGACGTTGGAGAACAATGCTGTATTTTGTGATTGATTTGTAGTTGTCGTTGATGTTGTAAGTGTTGCAAATTAAGCTGTGAGAATCCTTGTGAAATGCTGTATTGAAATTTAAACTTGACAGCTTGGAAAAATACAGTCACGCCATTGAAATACTGTAAGCGCAGCATCACAGTTTAATTGCATGCAACCAGATACTGAAAATGTGCAGCTGACGGCAAATCAATGTCACCTCTTTAAGCTGAGCAGTCCATGCCTGTGATAAGATCACTGGTCACAGGGGGCTGACCAGGAGCACTGATTAAATTGGGATAAACCATCATTGGGTCACAGCCTGCATTAATCCTTCAAAGTTGGATAGTTAACTGCAGCAATGAAAAGACTGACCTTGAACATGGCACAATTCAAATAGGTGTGTGTGTGCGTGCGTGTGCGTGTGCGTGTGTGTGTGTGTGTGTGTGTGTGCGTGTGTGTGTGTGTGTGTGTGCAAGTCATTTGTGATATAAGACACCCCCAAGATAAGAGTGCTACCAGATGCTGAATGTCACAGTTATGCATGAGCACGTTTGACCTCACAGTGGAGAACAGTTAAAAAATCCCGATCCGGATTTGTTTTGTATTGACCCGTCTCAAACCCCACCCTCTTTTCTTGAGGGAGCGAAAGCAACAGTTGTCCGAGGGAAGCGATACAGTTGTGATTGGAGGATCAAGAAAAGAGGGCGGGCTGGATATAGGTCAATTCACATACATCCTTGAAGAGGTTGAGTTGTAGAGGGAAAATAAATGACATTCTTGGGACCATGGTTCACGTGACATTCTTCTTCCACATCAGTCACAGGAGTTATTGATAGCTGCTGCAGCCAAGGGAGTAGGCGATGTCCTTTTCTGAGTGCTTCCCTCTGTACGGCGGACCGCGGTTGCTGAAATTCTCTCACCATGCCCTAACCAAACTGGTTAAAGAGTACATAAACCCATTTTGGTGCCCTAGTGGTTGAAAAGTTCACCCTGCCGCACACTCTGTCCCGCCCACTCTGTGATGTATGAGTGACTCTTTGGTCTCTCTAGCGGGGGGGGAAGAAATGTACTCTGACGTCACAGATTGGGTGCAGCAGGGTGTAAATATCAACCATTAGAGGCAGCAAAATGACAGAAAAATTACCATGGGTGTAGTTGGTTTGGGTACTACAAACATGTGAGTGACCTGTAAGTGATCTGAGGTTAAGGTACGTTGTCCTTTGATAGCAGCAGCATTATATGGGCTGCTCAGCCCCTCGTTTGACTGTTAAGATACAAACAATTAGATTGATTATTGATTGACCAACCACCACGACAAGCCTACTAACATGTGACAGGTAAGAACCTTTTAATTATAACTGTAATAACTAGAGCTGGGCCGTTAACGGCGTTAACGTGCTGCGTTATCGCGAGACTAGTATCGCGCGATAATATAATTGACGCCGTTAATCTTTTTCTCAACGTTGGGTCTGTATTGTCCTTAAATACTTGCCGTAGTTCCCAGCTGTGGTACCAGGAAGTGATTGCACTACCGGAGCTGTAGTCAGAATAATGTGTTAAACTAAAGTAGTGGTCCGGTAATCATTGTTATACAGGTGAGGTTAAGAAGTCCTCAGGATATAACACAATTCGGCGATGAGGACGTCTGAATCTGCGCAATGCAAGAAAGAAGAAGTCCGTTGAGAGCTTTGTTTCCATTATTAACGTTAGCTTAGCGAGTTAGCATGTTAGCTCACGTTACTCGAGCGGCACTTGAAAACATCTACAAGAGGAGGAAATCCACTTTACACACTAAAGGAAGGATCGACTGGACTATCGTGAGTGTTTACAACAGAAATGGCTTGGGTTATTGGAAATATTGGACCGTTTGATGACAATCTGGAGCAATATGAAATGAAAATGGGAGACCCTGATGTTAGCATGTTAGCTCACGTTAATCGAGCGGCACTTGAAAACATCTACAAGAGGAGGAAATCCACTTTACACACTAAAGGAAGGATCGACTGGACTATCGTGAGTGTTTACAACAGAAATGGCTTGGGTTATTGGAAATATTGGACCGTTTGATGACAATGTAGCCCCTTTCGTGACTGTGATGCACGGAGTGAATCCACAGTCACTTGCTCCTCAATAGGAAACTAACCTAGATTTACCATGAAGGACTGGTTCTGGCTGAACCGTTCGTTATACAAGAATCACAGAGACGTTTCAAAGGTGCTCACAGTTGCACAAGGGTTTCGGACAGAGATACGGGATGGTTTGAAAACTCTGCGTTGCAAAATAAACATTTTAAATAATTTTTATAAACTGCTCAAAACGGCATTATTTCCGCCGTTGGGTGATCACAGCGCATGCGCACCATCCCTTATATCTGTCCGAAATCCTCGTGCAACTGTGAGTACCTTTGTAATTTCTCTGTGATTCTTGTATAACGAACGGTTCGGCCAGAACCAGTCCTTCATGGTAAATCTAGGTTGGTTTCCTATTGAGGAGCAAGTGACTGTGGATTCACTCAGTGCATCACAGTCATGAAAGGGGCTAATGACAATGTGGAGCAAATAAATGAAAATGGGGGACCCTGATGTAAACAAGACAAACGTCTTTCTCTGGTCTGCATCCCCTTAACAATTGTATGTATTGAGCCGTACTGTATTGTACCCATTCTGCAATCTGTTAAATAACGTTTTCATTCATTCATTAATTCATTCATTCATGGAACTGTTACACTGAGCTTGCACTGAATTTGTTGAGAAACCTGCTTCTGCAGCAGTCTGTGTGTGAGCAACCAGTCAGCAGCATTGTGAATTTAGAGATTCACTAAAAGACACATTGAGAGACAGGTTTGTCTGTGGATTAAGAAATGACAGAGAGTGATTTGACACTGGAGAGAGCTGTGAATGAATGAATGAATGAAAACTGTATTTAACAGATTGCAGAATGGGTACAATACAGTACGGCTCAATACATACAATTGTTAAGGGGATGCAGACCTGAGAAAGACGTTTGTCTTGTTTCCATCAGGGTCCCCCATTTTCAATTCATATAGACATTTATGACATACACAACATACATGACATTTATGGCATAGGGACATATAGGTATTTAGTACTGATACATTTGTGACATAAGCGGTATTCAAATATACAGTACTGTTACCCCTAGATCCTGACAGAGTATATACATATGATGTCAATATCAGTGTAACAATGTTAATGGCATCAAAGGAAGGGCACAGAAAATTACGATAAATCTGGTTTTAAAAGAAACACTGGAAATTACAAAAAGAAGAGACATGTTCATGCTGTTGAACAAGGAGATAGAACAGCTAGTGACTCCTCAGATGAAGAGGATAGGATAAATCTCCTCCTCTGGTCATTATTTGGGTAGAACACACCTATTTTGAACACCTTCGGCAGACTTTTTTTTTTTCTTTTTTTGCCATTTTAATCTAGATTAATCTAGATTAATTCCAGGATTGCAGGTAGATTAATCTAGATTAAAAAAAATTATCTATGCCCAGCTCTAGTAATAACACTGGGGTTGACTATTGGACCGTCTGCGATGCTGTCAATCAACTATGAGAACACCTGAACATTTAATTGTTGGCGTTCATGCATTTATTGTTTACATTTGGATCACAAATTGGGCCTTTGAAGTAAAAAAATTATAATAAATACTCCTTCAGAAGGAAGATGAAGTTAAGATATCATTTCCACTAATTATGTTGCCTCAGAGTGGGAGTGGTATGACTAATTGTATGGACAATTAGACGAGTCCACATACAGCCAGTTGGTGTCTACTCTGTTCAGTGAGGACTCTAATGAGTGCTCTAATAATTCAAATGAGATAAATTCATTATTTAAATGTAAAAAGAATTAAACGCATTACTCAGTGTTGCTGGCGACATCAAGGACAACCCATCCAAAATATATATATGGATCAAAGTATGCCAGAGACACACACACACACACACACACACACACACACACACACACACACACACACACACACACACACACACACACACACACACACACACACACACACACACACACACACACACACACACACACACACACACACACACACACACACACACACACACACACACACACACACACACACACACACACACACACACACACACACACACACACACCCTGATTAAAATTGTGCTGGTTTCTTCCTCTTTATTTGTATGCTTACCTACAGTACACGGAAAGTAAATCCATCATACAAACATGAGCTTCGTATATACCATAAATTATATAAATCTCATTTCCTGTAGAATTCTATATCCTGAGGGCAAAAGCATGACTCGTGTACAGAATCATGATGACCACGCCACACAATTAACTTCCTCCAGTGTGACAATGCATGTTTCAATATGACAGGCCAGACTGCATCTACTCAGAATCTATCTTAATTACCGGTGCGCCTGCTATTTGTCATTTTGCACATGCAAACTTCCATTTGTCTTCAGGCTGGCTTTGAATACTAATAAACAACCACATGGACCACGGCTGCCAAGTCCACTTAAAACAAATGAACAGCATGACGCAAAGAAAAGAACATCACAGAAGATAACTTCGTTATTTAAAGTATTGATGTATTCCAATACAAAATGGGTAAAGAAAAACAAGAATGCTGCTTGTGATGCTGGTGATTTTGTCAAAGTAAGAAAGGGCACTTTCTAACCGATGATGAATCTACTCCATTATTGTTGTGCTTCATGATGGAGAACAGGGCCCTGTTTCTTGTACCTGGTTCAACTAAGTCGATCAAGATGTCATTATCCAGCTTCAGTTAACCCGATGTTCGAAGCCGGGATTTTCCTGTTCCTCGACGGTGGATTCAGTCTCGTTAACTCAAGCCAGACTTGCGACTCAGGCTAAATGCGCGCGGCCGCTTCAGGCGAAAAGCCAGCACGTATCGATGGCAGAGATCCTGATTCTCTAACGGCATTGATTGATTAATTGATTTAAAACTTTATTGACAGATTGCAATACGGCTCAATCGCCTCGCCGACAAGTTAAATGCGTTATCTATAGGCTAATTTTAAGTCCCTCATTACCTCAATCAATCAGATTATATTTCTTTAAACTTGCCTGCTGGATTGAATAATCAAATGAGATCTTGCTAGCGAAAATAATTAGTTAAACTTATACAGAATTACGATACGGCTCTCTTACCCATTGATTGATGTATAGTCGAACTTTAACTTATCTCCAATGTGGTCTAACGGGTTGTTGTTTTGACTATCACGCAGACGACCGGGGTTCGAGACCCTAGTCTTTTCCTTCTTTTTGCAATATAGGAATAATTCAATTTGGTGCACGTTGAGAGCTATATAAAGAATGACATCCTCAATGCATGTAGATTTATAATATTTTAACTTAAAACCAGGCTATAACCAGGCGTATAATCATTAATATTATATTCAAAAAAATCATATTGGAAACACCGGGTTTTGAACCCCGGTCGCTGGGTTGGCAGGCTTGAGCACTACCGCTGCACCACTGTGCCAGATGGGATAAATTCATTGTTTATACATTAATGAACGAGAGACCCGTGTTTAGAATATCCTTTGTTTTGAATGAAGTTTATCTCTTTATCCTCATTCATTAATGTGACGTCAACGGCTCATTCAATTTCTCAAATCCGTCAAACAGCGCATCTCATCAGACATCTTAATCCCAGTTACAATTAAAATAACCACATAATGTGTACATCGCACGAGCGAGCGCCACGGTATATATAACGTGCATTATTTAGAACAAAGTGAATTTAGTATCAGCATTTTGGGTCTATTTTACATTTCAAAAGCCCCCTCTGGAAGAATGGAGCACAAAAACGTAATTCAGAATGGTATAATGCAGATCGTAGACTGTGGGAATAGTTTCAGGAAACGGGCTGTCACTTCTTTGCGGGGGCGTGGCGATGGTTCAGGCTAACTTGAACTTAAACTCTGCTTTCGACCAGGCTCAAACTTTTGGATCTGTTGTCATGGTGATTTGGAAAATCCACGTACGGGGAACCGGAAAGTCCGGCCAACTCAGTTATCCAGTTAAAGTTATCCGGCTAACTCAGTTATCCAGGTACAAGGAACGGGGCCCAGGCTGAATATATGGGATACGGGGATTAGATGTAATAACAATGTCAAAAGTGCAATTGAGATTACACCATGTGGAGCTGCTGCTACGGAGGGCCGTGCGTTCGAGGGCCCTCGGACATAGCAGCAGCTCCACATGGTGTAATCGCATTTGTACTTTTGAAATTGTTATTAAAGGAAAACTCCAACATTTTGGGAAATTAGCTTATTTAACATCTTCCCTGGAGTTAGACAAGAAGATACATACCTTTTTCGTCTCTCTGCATGCATTGGGCTTAGGGAACACCTGGGCCGTTAGCCTAGCTTAGCTTCATCACTGGAAGTGGGGCAGACATCTAGCCTAGTTCACTACAGTCAGGAAATAATACTCCAAATACAATAAAAATACAACTCCCAAACGTTCCTGTAAACATGTTGTGACCTGTGTATATACCACGTCTCCCAGTCACACAAGTATCCCAGTCACACAAGTCTCCCAGTCACATGAGTCTCCAAGTCACACAAGTCTCCAAGTCACACAAGTCTCCCAGACACACAAGTCTCCAAGTCACACAAGTCACACGAGTCTCCCAGTCACACAAGTCTCCCAGTCACACAAGTCTTTAAGTCACACAAGTCTCCCAGTCACACAAGTCACACGAGTCTCCCAGTCACACAAGTCCCCCAGTCACACAAGTCACACAAGTCACACGAGTCTCCCAGTCACACAAGTCTCCAAGTCACACAAGTCTCCCAGTCACATACGTCTCTAAGTCACACGAGTCTCCAAGTCACACAAGTCTCCCAGTCACACAAGTCTCCCAGACACACAAGTCTCCAAGTCACATGAGTCTCCCAGTCACACAAGTCACACTTACAGGAACTTTTGGGAGTTGTATTTTGATTGTATTTGGAGTATATTTCCTGACTGTAGTGAACTACTGTAGGCTAGATGTCTGCCCCACTTCCAGTGATGAAGCTAAGCTAGGCTAACGGTCCAGGCGTTCCCTAAGCCCAATGCATGCAGAGAGACGAAAAAGGTATGTATCTTCTTGTCCAACTCCAGGGAAGATGTTAAATAAGCTAATTTCCCAAAATGTTGAAGTTTTCCTTTAAATCTAATCCCTGTATCCCCCATCTTCAGCCTGTTCTCCATAATGAAGCACAACAATAATGGAGTAGATTCATCATCAGATAGGAAGTGCCCTTTCCTTCTTTGATAAAAATCACTGACATGGCTTAAGCAGCATACTTGTTTCCCTTCGTTTGAACCTCTTAAACAGAGATGCCGCAATAAACGGTAGCCATAAAGACGAACCACCATTCTGCCAGCTTTGCTTATTTAATTTTTTTTTAACATGGAACCAAATAAAGGCTTTTAGACAGCACTCACATTCCAGCATCTCCAACATGACAGGTGCACTCTAGGAGACGCCTGGAAAGGATGCACAGCTATTGCCATGATGAAATTATACGCTCCCGTTCGAATGACAGGAAGGAAGGAATACTTTTTTGCCCTTTCTACCTTTTTCTCCTATCCCCCTATTTCGTCGTTATGCCAATTCCCTCCTGAGCCTTGTAAATGGTAAATGGTGCATTTACAGTATATAGCGCGTTTTATCCAAAGTGCTTTACAATTGTTTGTTCCTCACACTCACTCACACATTCACACACCGATGGCGGAGGCAACCATGCAAGGTGCCAACCTGCACATCGGGAGCAATTAAGGGTTAAGTGACTTGCTCAAGGACACTTCGACAGGCTCGGGAATTAAACCGGGAACCTTCTGACTACGCTCTACCTCCTGAGCCCCTGCTGCCCTACAGTCGATCTGGGGATGGTGTAGACTAGAGCCATATGAAATCCGCGTTCACGGAATCGCAGACGGAATCGCGGAATTAACCAATAAAAATGGAATCAACTGCAAAACGTGGAATATTGCAGAATTTGGCCTAATCTGGACTGAAATTTCGTTTTTGGGTGGAACGTTTGGTGCACACGCGACCGGGGAGGCGGGGACGCTACAGCGTGTTACACACAACACAGCGGTGCTCAAGCGTCTGGCTGCTTCAGTGTTAACATCGTCAAGAAGCTAAAAAAAATCCACAATAAGCCCTCAATTCAGAGAAGAACAGTATCCTAATGACTTTTATGCCTCCGGTGATAAGGTATTTTGCTAATTCTGTCAACGTTCCATGGACTGGACCCGCAAAAACACTTGCGACACTATTGTGATTAAATAGCTATAACGTTAGGACATGATAGCTTCTAGCTAAATCTAGTGCACCCATCCATTTGTTTAATGCAAACGATTGTCATTACACACTGTCCTTTATAAACTAAATACACTTAAATAGCTATGTAACGTTATAGGACTATAGATGGAAATGATAGCTTCTAGAAGTTCTAGCTAAATCTGGTGCACCCATCCATTTGTTTAATGCAAACGATTGTCATTATACACTGCCCTTTATAATCTAAATAAACTTAAATAGCTATGAAACGTTACAGTACATAGGACTATAGATGGAAATGATAGCTTCTTGCTAAATCTGGTGCACTCATACATTTGTTTAATGCAAACTATTGTCATTATACACTGCCCTTTATAATCTAAATAAACTTAAATAGCTTAAATAGACACTTCGACAGGCTCGGGAATTAAACCGGGAACCTTCTGACTACGCTCTACCTCCTGAGCCACTGCTGCCCTACAGTCGATCTGGGGATGGTGTAGACTAGAGCCATATGAAATCCGCGTTCACGGAATCGCAGACGGAATCGCGGAATTAACCAATAAAAATGGAATCAACTGCAAAACGTGGAATATTGCAGAATTTGGCCTAATCTGGACTGAAATTTCGTTTTTGGGTGGAACGTTTGGTGCACACGCGACCGGGGAGGCGGGGACGCTACAGCGTGTTACACACAACACAGCGGTGCTCAAGCGTCTGGCTGCTTCAGTGTTAACATCGTCAAGAAGCTAAAAAAAATCCACAATAAGCCCTCAATTCAGAGCAGAACAGTATCCTAATGACTTTTATGCCTCCGGTGATAAGGTGTTTTGCTAATTCTGTCAACGTTCCATGGACTGGACCCGCAAAAACACTTGCGACACTATTGTGATTAAATAGCTATAACGTTAGGACATGATAGCTTCTAGCTAAATCTAGTGCACCCATCCATTTGTTTAATGCAAACGATTGTCATTACACACTGTCCTTTATAAACTAAATACACTTAAATAGCTATGTAACGTTATAGGACTATAGATGGAAATGATAGCTTCTAGAAGTTCTAGCTAAATCTGGTGCACTCATCCATTTGTTTAATGCAAACGATTGTCATTATACACTGCCCTTTATAATCTAAATAAACTTAAATAGCTATGAAACGTTACAGTACATAGGACTATAGTTGGAAATGATAGCTTCTTGCTAAATCTAGTGCACCCATCCATTTGTTTAATGCAAACGATTGTCATACACTGTCCTTTATAATCGAAATAAACGAAACTAAAGGTGCCTAAATTATGCATTACTATATTTCATCACAATATAATAGATATAGCTAGGTTACTGACATTGTCATTGTGATAATGTCAGTAGTAGCTAGCTGTATCTATTGTTTACACTTGAAATATGTATTTTTATTTTGTCACAATATTAATTGAAAAATATTGTGTAAAATGTAACTGTATTTCTGAGTTGCAGCACTTAAAAACATTAAATGGACTGTTATATCTTATTCAATTGTGGACATTTATTCATTCCCACTTATTAGACACAATTTCTGATGGTAAAATGAGCATAAAAAGCAAAATACAGAATTCTGAAATATTAAAACGGAAAAAATTGAATTTGGGAAAAAATCAAATGGAATTTGGAAAATAATAAAACGGATTTCATATGGCTCTAGTGTAGACTATCACATGCCTCCTCCGCTACTTGTGGAGTCGCCAGTCTTTTCACCTGAAAGCGAGGAGTTCCACTGGGAGAGTGTAACACGCGGGGAGGTTCATGCTATTTCCCCCAGATCCCCTCCTTGCTGAACAGGTGCCTTGACCGACCAGTAGTAGTCACTATTGCAATGACCAGGACTCATAGCCCACCGGCTTCCCACCTTCGTAGGGACGACTGACCAAGCCGGAGGTGACACTGACACCGGGATTTGAATGGGAGGCGAGTGCTTTGACCTCTACACTATTCAGCCGCACCTCCAGGGTACTTTTAATGTGGCTGACTGTGCAGGCAGGCTCCTGGGGCAGGGGTCACAATAGCTGAGGGAAATATGAATCAATTTTACCTGCACGACTCACCATGATGAGTTAAGACACACTTGCTTTAGGCTTTTGAAACGTGCACAATTAGAGGTGAAATGTTATCTTTCTCATTTATAAAATCCCCCAAAAAGGTGGAAAGATCTCCAAAGATCTGCAATCCAGTCCGTATGGCCACAAGTGTTAACCCTGCCCTTTTATGTATTTTTCAGCTCATTGTTTTGATAATTTGATGATTAACTCTCAGAGCCTGGCCTCATGTTTACCACACATGTGGTAAACTAGTATTAGCAATTAGAGCTAGGGTTATGTGCATACTGCATTAGCATTGAACAAAGACAAACAAAGACAAGGGAGATTTCCTTCAAGAGTTCTCCAAGGAAGGACCTGACATAAGAAATAAGCCAACAGAGTGCTAAGTAGACCCCTTAGGGGTCACGCTGGAGCTTTGAACCCGTCGGCGGACAACAAAAGAAATTAGAATCCCTCTTAAATGCTCAAAAAGGACATCTTTTCAGAAATCGATAAAAATAGAAAAATTGCCATTTCTAGTGCTTTGACATGTAAGGTATACGTCCCCCAACTTGCTAAACCTAATACGAATTGTAAATACGTTTAATTCTTGCTAGATGGCATGATTGTAATAATCTCCATTTGCGATAAGAATGTTTGATAGGACATTGATTGAAAACTATCGTCTCAAATTTGACAATTGATGGCTTATTTTGAAGGTATGAATCTGTAATTTTATATTATGTAACAAAAAAAAAGGGGGAAATTCTCAGGAGGAGGAGCTATTTAGGTTAGACTTCTAAGGGTTAAGGAGAGAGAGATGATTACAATGAACTGGTACATTCAGGTCCAGAATTGTTGGAATTCCCTGACAAAGATGTGCAAAAAGCTGTACAATTTAAACAATACCATACTGGTAATGAGCAAATAGTTGTTTATTCAATTAATGCATGGAGCTGTTCCATTTTATACTAACTTCATTCATTCATCCATTTGGTACTAACTACTCAGTTCATACAGATTTCAAGTATCCAAATATCAATGATGAATATTGCATAAGGTTTACACAGTTATCACCTGTTTGTTTTATATTCATGCTCAGAGAGGAGTAATAGTTAGATCTTTGTATGTGATTTATATGGCAATTAAATCAATGGTGTGCTTGTTTGTTACAGCCGGCCACTAGGGGGCAGCGTCTCATTAGTAGTGCTGATCAGCTTAGATGTGACGGCCACTCACAGACGTGGGCTTATTTTAGCCAACGCGATGCTGACCAAATAACGTTATAATTAATATTATTATCGACATCACCATGGCAGAGATGGCACACACAAACTACCTCAGGTTCCTCCTCCAGCTCACCGTCCCTCCTCGGCCCTTCTGCCTGGCTGGCTACCTGAGGCTGTGTTGAACTTGTTGCTGCACCTGCACTAGTATTATTGTGGATGACGACGTTGAAGCAGCAAACATGTCTGTGATTTTATTATATTTTTCAGCATCCACCTCTAGTTTTCTGATTTTTTCTGCCGGCAATTTCTCCACACCCCCTTTACGTTTGTTCTGTTTCTCCATTTTTCCTGTTTCCGCATCTGTTCTTCTCACACGAGAAGCAGGTGAGAGAGGGGGGGGCTTATTAAGAGATGTGATTGGGCCGCAGCACGCATAATGGGCCGCTGTTCCCAGCCTAGTGGGGGAGGGGCTTAGTAAGAGATGTGATTATTGGGCCGGCCCAGTGTCAGTCAGTACCAAATGGGTACGCGCAAATAGTTTCCGAGGTCTGGACCTCGGTGACCTCATAGCTGGCTACGGCCATGGTAGCTACTGCTAGCCGGCTAGATGACGTTAAGACAACGCCTCAGTGAACTATTTAGTTCAATGGGACATTTCGTTTTGAACAGTGAACTAACGTCAGCTAACGCGAGCTAACGGAGGTATCAACATGGACTACTAGACTTGCTGGAGCATTTGTTGATATCAGGAGCTATCAGTAGCTAGCCGGCAAAATACCGTTAGACAATGCCTACTAAAAGTGAATAGTTGACTGGGTAATTTTGTTTAAACAGTAACGATAGCTAGGTAGCTAACATTAGCTCAGGTCGAATGCACTATAGACTCGAGCAGAGGAGCCGCCTCTCAGTCCTCTGTGTTTACAAACTGTACACAGGTGCGGGCGGGGCAAGAGAGGAGGAGCAGTGGCAGTTTGCAGGTTGTGTGTGTCTGAGACAGACAGCGAGTGAGATCTCCGCTTGATCGGTTTCCGTGATCGGCGAATATGACTCATTATCGGAATTCACCGATCGCATATTTATACTGATTATCGGCCGATAACGATCGGTGGCCGATCGATCGGGGCATCCCTACTTCGAACCATCCTACTATATGCCAGCTGGACCCGATACCGTCCCCACTCCTTCAGACCATAGCATCAGACATCATCCCATTCATAACTGCAACAATCAACTACTCTCTCAACTCTGGGGTGGTTCCCACCTCTCTAAAACAAGTCACACTGTTCATCAAAAAAACAACACTGAACCCCACCATTATAGATAACTATTGCCTATCTCTCTTCTCTCTTTCCTCTCTAAATCACTTGAACGCACTGTATCCAACCAGCTCACTGATTATCTATTACAGAACGACCTCCTAGACCAAAATCAGTCAGGCTTCAAGACTGGTCACTCCACAGAGAGTGCCCTCGTAGCAGTCATAGAGGCTCTTCACGCAAGAGTGAAAGGCCTCTTCTCGGTCTTGATTCTCCTGAACCTGTCAGCAGCCTTCAACACAGTCAACTATCTGATCATAGTAGTCCTTGACGACTCAACAACCAGAATCTGCAGATTCTTCATGAGCAACGTCAGAAGGATCCGCACCTTACTGACAAAAGAAGCCACCCAACTACTCCTGTAACAGTCATGTCTTGCCTCCATTACTGCAATGCAATTCAACTCATACAGAAGACAGCGGCCCACGTTACTCCACTTTTTAGAGAGCTGCACTGGCTTCCCATTGCTCCACGAATCTGCTTCAAGGTCCTTGAACTGGTATACCATGCAGGGAGGGGAATGGCTCCCTCCTACCTCTGGTCAATCGTCTCTAACTACACACCCTCAAGAGTCCTATGCTCTGCATCTTCTGTCCACCTCAGACCCACTCCTATCCCAGCTCCTGGGGGGTCACCAAAACTAAGCAAGCTGTTCTCGGTCCTGGCTCCACAATGATGGAATGAACTTCCCACGACAGTCAGGACAGCTAAAATCTGTCAAATGTTCCGCCGTCAACAAAAAAAACACAAAAAAATACTAATCTTTGGACTACCTTTTACTAGTATGCACTTTGCTACTAAGCAATCTACCTTGCCTATATTACTACCTACGTTTGATCTAAATTCAGTTCCAGAGCACGGCCAAGGAGCACGGCATTGGGGAGCGGGATCAATTTATTTGCATTTAAACCTAGACACAGAAACAGCCTGTTGAGAACAGGACTGAAACAGAGGGGTATAGAGGCTGCTAGAATGAGAACAGGACTGAAACAGAGGGTAGAGGTAGAGGCTGCTAGAATGCATAATCTGAGTGGTACTTTCAGCAAAGAAAACTTCAAAGACATGTTTTGGGGACCTCAGAGACCTATATTAACTTGTTGAAAAGGAGCAAACTATGTGACCTTTAAATGTTATATCACATACCTGTGATATATGTCCCATGAATAGCTTCATCACGAAGTAGGTGATGCTGTTTTGTCTCAAGGCTGGTGTACGAGTTACCTGTCAGTCACTGCTCTGTGCGTCCAGGGCAACCAGTGGTACGTAGTGTGAGCTTTTTTTTACCTAAGCTTTTGTTCTATCCCACCCTTCATGCAACATTGATTGATTGATTGATTGATGTTTCTTTTATTTTTGTGTCTTACACACAGATGTATGCCCAGCCCATATGGGCTTACAAGACACATAAACAATAAGCATAGTATACTTCACAATAAGTATATAGACCAAGATGGCAAAAAAAATATTGTTTATAATAATATAACAAGTTGTAAACAATGTATGTAAACAAAGAACAAAGAAACAAGAGGAATTCATATACAATTATATAGGATATAATGTGTTGTCTCAAGTGCCATTTCACCAAAAATCCTTAAAAACTGAAAATCTCCATCACAAAAAACCAACAAGTCATAGCTAGATAGAGCAGTATTCCCACCGGTTGGTGGTGCAGGGATAGTGGCATAGGGCAGCGCTCCGCTTGTAGTTGTGGTTATGATATTACCTACAAACTAAATTAAGGCCTATAATAACCACCCCCACCGGAATTAACCACATCATCAATTAACCACACATCAAACCGCACACCCCTGTCCCAGCATGCGGGCAGCAATGTAACTACCTCTGCTGCAGGCTTAATGCTGGTACAACAATGGCCCCCATTCCGCGTCCGTACCTTTCATGCAGAACGGCAAGGCGGAATAATAACATTCCTGCCTTGAACAGACTGTGGAAAAGGGGCTCTAAGAGAAACCTTGAAGATAAAGGAAACAAAATGCATATTTTGCTTGAAGTTGTATTTCTTTTTTGAATCACCCTAATTTGCGAGAAACTTTATGAAATAATCTGTTTAAGTGCATTTTGGCACGATTTAATCCAATTTACTTTTTCCAGAAAGCCTTGGCCTTGTTCACTACAGCCTTCTCAATTTACTCAGTGCAGCTGGATTACCTTCATCTACTTAATGGCTTCCTGATTGTGTGTTGAGTTCTTCTGTTGGCTTTATTAAAATTAAATGTATTGAGTAATTAAGTAAAGCACCACATCTTTCTTTTTCTTTCTTGGGGGGTACTTTGCCATTTGAATTGTAGGCACATTAATTAAATGCGATGGTCTTGTAAATAAAGCAAGTCTGTGGTTTTAAATTGCAGTGTTGGCGTGGTGTCCAGGAAGAATGTACGCCTTGGAGATTGTACGCCTTACATGCTTAATAGAGTTCCACAGGGGGCTGAGAGGAGTGCTTTCCTGTTTGTAGATAATTTAATCCATTAAAAATGTCCACAAAGGTCATGATGCTCAGAGCAAATATCCATTGTTGACAATGTGTATTCAAGTCTGTTCTTGGCACTCTTCGGAATTGAAGGCACGTTTTATTTATTTACTTAAGTCATAAACTACTTACATTTTAAATCAAGGATGCAGTCTTAGCTAGGATGGGACACTGCTCTTCACCCTCCAGTTAAATGTGCACAGTTACTACTGCACATGTGTTTAACACTAGCACAGCCATGGAGAAAATGTCACTGATTTCCGCGGGGAACGGGTCAGATGACCCGACAGCTTATATGAGAAATATGAGGAAAAAAAACAGTGTAAACTATATAATTACCTCTGAATATAAAAATATGAGGTTTATACATTATTAATTTTTTATGGAAGAGCCACACATTGACGGGCAAAGAGCCACATGCGGCTCGCGAGCCATGGGTTGGCCACCCCTGCGCTAGATGCTCGCTAAGTGCTGTGACTAGGGCTGCAATGATTAGTCGACATAACCGACGACGTCGATTATAAAAAATCGTCGACGAGAAATTGTTGTGTCGATTAGTCATTAAAAAAAAATAAAAAATTATTTCATTTTTTTTTTTTTTTTTTTTTTTTTTGTGTGTACTACCTATCTTTGTGAGAGTGGCTTCTCAGGGTTCCAGACAACATCATAACATGATGATCCCATAGCAAATTTTGGACATTGAAAACATTGTTCCCCTGCAGGAGATGATGATCAGACTAGACACACAATACATTACACACGCACTCCTCTCACTCACACACAGCGATCAGAGTAAGACACACACATACACACTCCTCTCACTCACACACAGCGATCAGAGTAAGACACACACACATACACACTCCTCTCACTCACACACAGCGATCAGAGTAAGACACACACACATTCACACTCCTCTCTCTCACACACAGCGATCAGAGTAAGACACACACACATTCACACTCCTCTCACTCACACACAGCGATCAGAGTAAGACACACACACATACACAAATTACACAATACACACCTCTCACTCACACAGCGATCAGAGTAAGACACACACACATACACACATACACACACGGACTCCTCTCACACACAGCAAACAAAAGACCTAGAAGTCTGTCTGATCTGACTCATCCCCCTCTCCCCTTACAGCTGTTCCACGTCACCCTCCTGGACCAAGTTACAGCCCCATCAGCCGCGGTGCTGGGGGCAGATGCTGCTAGTTATTTCTTTTTTATTATTATTTTTTTAGTTATTTAAAGTACACTTCCACTTTAATTTGTATTATTTAATTTATTTATCTTGTTATGAGTGATTGCTGTATTGTTCTTCAAATACATTTTCATTTAAAGTGGCTTAAAGATCCAAATTCAAATGTTTCATGAGTCATTATTTTAATTTGCTATGGGATCATCATGTTATGATGTTGTTGTTTGGTCCTGACAAGAGTCTCAAAGTCTGGGGTGATGGTAGACAAGCAACTCTGAGGTCATGCTCAATGTCCAATCTGTTCCTCTGCTCTGTCTTCAGCTGGACCAGAGCTGAGAAGCCACTTTCACAAAGATAGGTAGTTAAAAAAAAAAAAAAAAAAAAAAAAAAAATCCTTTTTTTTTTTTTACATAATTGGTTTTCGATTAGTCGACTAATCGAAAAAATAATCGACAGATTAGTCGACTACCAAATTAGTCATTAGTTGCAGCCCTAGCTGTGACTTTCGTCTGTTCCAACGGCCCATTATGTGGAATAACGTTCTAATTACATTTTCCTGAAGTCATTTAGAAATTTCTGAAACCGTGCCAGATAAAACAGGTACTTTTAGGAAAAGTCATTGAGTGACAGAGCTGGAGCTCGACCGAGTGACGAGGATACATTTATTGAAAATGCCTAGGGGTCATTTGACCCCTTGTCGGCTGTGCTAGTGTTAAACCACCTGGCAGTCATAAAACACATACTTTCACTCATCTATAACAATTGTGTTAACTTTGTACTTAATAGTCCACACAGACCTCATTTATTGTATAATACATCAAACGTTTCCATTACAAGATGCACACATTTTGCAACATCTTGATTATTTGTCCCATGATGGACGTAGGGTACATGCACACTGTTTCAATCACCATTCTGACCATTCACACTTCATCAGGGACATGCATAGACATTTTGGAAGGCAGGTGCGCAACCAAAATGAAAGAGCACACAAGGACAGGGTTCTCTCTCTCTCTCTCTCTCTCTCTCTCTCTCTCTCTCTCTCTCTCTCTCTCTCTCTCTCTCTCTCTCCCTCTCTCCCTCTCTCTCTCTCTCTCTCTCTCTCTCTCCCTCTCTCCCTCTCTCCCTCTCTCTCTCTCTCTCTCTCTCTCTCTCTCCCTCTATCTCTATCTCTCTCTCCCTCTCTCTCTCTCCCTCTCTCCCTCTCTCTCTCCCTCTCTCCCTCTCTCCCTCTCTCTCTCTCATGCAGTGTTGAGCCCTCAATGTCTAAATTATGGTCAAAACTAAAGTGTGACATAAGTGGAGACAACAGACCACACAGGAGTTGCTTAATTTAACAATCAATAACTTACAGGCTGAGCAATAGAGAATAATAATAATGCAGGACCTGCTCAGAGGTATTTAATTGGCATGCAATTATCCTCAACACACACACACCGGAACACACACGCATGCATTGTCTCTGTAGGATCGCCGATGCGATTCGTCTCTGTGATTAACCCATCCCGTTGTCCTTCCCCCCCAAGGGCAGCCGGGAGCAGACAGGCGTCAACGTGAGCCGCGCCTGGGGACCAATCCAAGTGCTCCTGTCCGTCTTCGTCAAGGACGCCACAGCGTTAGCGATCTGTTGTTGTGCATGTTTTTCCATTGGGTTTATCTTATCGGGGGGGGGGGGGGAAACCCTTGCGAGCACGGGGAGAACATGCAAACTCCACACAGAAAGGCCTGGGAGATACCCCACCTGGGTACCTGGCATCATGGAAACCTGGTCCCCAAGCAGGAATCGAACCCTGGACCTTCTTGCTGTGAGGCGACAGTGTTAACCACTACACCACCGTGCCGTCGGCACCCAAGCAACGGACGCAAGCCTGAACACGCATGACACCTAACACTTCGCAAACATTGGTCATGTATCATGGTGATGCAGGCTATGACAAAATACAGTATGCAATGGTCGGTGAAAAAAAGGCAAACTTAGAGCGAGTCTAGTTCCTCTCCATTTGTCTCCCAATCACTCACGCACACATAGAAAATAGAAAAAATACATAATCAATAGCATGCTTGCCCCCCAAAACACACAACCTGAGTGAGTCCTACAAAGCTCACAGATGGGAAAAAGTAGTTTGACTCACCCAGTATTTGCAGACACATGGCCAGGAAAAAACAGTTTCTGTTTCTTTTCAAATGTCCTACAGTAGCATACTCTGTCAAAATGAGACAAACACCAGAGAGGGTGAAAATGTATTTGGTTTTTGCAGCAGAATGCAAAGAACTGAAGGGTACTACACGGTACTACAGTGTACTACATGGTACTATATGGCACTACAGGGTACTACATGGCTCTACATGGTACTACATGGCACTACATGGCACTACATGGCACTACAGGGTACTACATGGTACTACATGGTACTACAGGGCACTACAGGGTACTACATGGCACTACAGGGTACTACAGGGTACTACATGGCACTACAGTGTACTACAGGGTACTACATGGCACTACAGGGTACTACATGGTACTACAGGGTACTACAGGGTACTACATGTCTGCTCTTTTGCAGCACCACAAACATGGGAACTCTCTAACTCCCCCCCCCCTTTCCCTCCCACCCCTTCCCTCCCCCATCTCTCTGAGTGCCCATCTCCTGGCGCTGACTAAGGTGATGGATGCCTCGGGGTCTTGGCCAAGATTGTAGTGACTGCTCTACATGCACCTCCGAGGCCTTGGATCAGTTATTTACCGTCGTCTGTCCGTGGTCCTGCCAACTGATTAACAGTATTAACAGACTGTTAACATATTAACAGTCAACGCGGTTTCATTGCTGGGTTAAGTATTTCTATTCTATTCACATAATATGCTTACTTCATATATCTACTCCATTCACATATATGCTTACCACTTGTATCTGGAGTTTATCGCGATCAAATGTCGACCCTTCTTTCTTCCGAGAGAGTTGACGTCCATCATCCTCATCGGAGTGTACATCCCACCACACGCGAACACTGGGGCCGCACTTTCAAAACTTCACGACGAGGTAAATAAACAACAGATAGCTAGCGTTGACGCTGCCATTGTGGTTCTGGGCGATTTCAACAGCGCGCGTCTTAAAAAGGTGTTGCCGAATTTCTATCAGCATGTGACCTGTCCCACCAGAGGCGAGAACATATTAGACCATGTATTCTCGCAATTTAAGAATGGGTACAAGTCACAGGCTCTTAGTCCATTCGGTAAGTCCGATCACGCCACCATTTTTCTTTTGCCAAAGTATAAACAAAGTCTCAAGCGAACGCCGGTGGTCTCGCGAGAGGTTAAGCGTTGGACCGTGACGTCAGAGGAGACACTCCAAGCTGCACTTGAATGCACAGTGTATTCCGTGATAACACAGCCAATATTAACGAATACACTGAAACAGTGCTTGACTTTGTCTGTACTCTGGTAGAAGAAACAATCCCCTCTACCACAATTAGAATCTACCCAAATCAAAAGCCCTGGGTAGATAAATCCGTCCGTGAGGCTCTGAAAGTGCGCACATCAGCCTACAACACCGGGCTAGTGACAGGCAACATGGAAGAACACAAGACGGCAAGATAAGGCTGACTCTAGAGGCATGTGGCAGGGCCTCAGAACAATGACAGATTACAAAGGCACCTCCCTCAAACTGAACAGTGACATCTCCTTAGCAAATGATCTCAATTCCTTCTATGCGAGGTTTGAGGCTGTGAATAACAACACCAGCCTACAAACCACGGCAATGGGGGGGGGGGGGGGGGGGGGGTCTGCTGATGGAGACTCAGTGTTCAGGGTAACAGAGCATGAGGTGAGACGGATCTTTAAAAAAGTGAATATCAGGAAGGCAGCAGGACCGGACGGCATCCCCGGCCGCGTCCTAAAAGTCTGTGCCGACCAACTGGCCCCGGTATTCACTGACATCTTCAACCTGTCCTTGGAACAGGCTGTCATCCCCACCTGTCTGAAGAAGTCCACCATCATCCCTTTACCCAAAAAATCTACGCCCGCTTGCCTCAATGACTACCGCCCTGTAGCCCTCACCTCCATAGCCATGAAGTGCTTTGAGAAGCTAGTGAAGGGCTAAATCTGTTCCTCCCTCCCCATCAACCTGGACCCCCTGCAATTTGCATATCGCCCCAACAGGTCCACGGAGGACGCCATAGCCCATGTGCTGCACACAGCAGCATCACACCTGGACAAGAGGCAGGGGAACTATGTGAGAATGCTGTTCATCGACTACAGCTCAGCATTCAATACCATAGTCCCCTCCAAACTCATAGTCAAGCTCAGGGACCTGGGCTTGAACTATGACCTCTGCCAGTGGGTCTTGGACTTCCTGACGGGCAGACCCCAGGTGGTAAGAGCAGGCAACTGCACCTCCTCATCCATCACGCTCAACATAGGGGCCCCCCAGGGCTGTGTTCTGAGCCCCCTCCTCTACTCCCTGTACACACATGACTGCGTAGCACAGCGGAACAACAACACAATCATCAAATTTGCTGATGACACAGTAGTGGTGGGCCTGATATCTGCCAACGAGAGAGGGCCTACCTGGAAGAGGTAGAGAATCTGTCACAGTGGTGTCAGGAGAACTGCCTCTCCCTGAACGTCAGCAAAACAAAAGAGATGATTGTGGACTTCAGGAGGTCGGGGGTCAAGGACTACAGCCCCCTCAGCATCGACGGGGCACCGGTTGAGAGAGTGAACAGTTTCAAGTACCTCGGAGCCCACATATCCGAGGATTTGACATGGACCACACACATTGACAGTGTTGTGAAGAAGGCGTCATAACGCCTCTACTTCCTCAGGCGCCTAAGGAAGTTCCAAGTCAGTCACAGGCCTGTACACTGCGATGATATGATCGCAAATTGCCCCCTAATTTGGTCCGTGCGAGTTTAAAATAATATCTGGGGGCAAGCTTGCGAGTGGTGATTTCAACCTTCATTCGCATTTCACTCCTAAATTAATCCATACAAATTGTAGTAAAACATTAGCCTACAACCAGGGCTGTACAGTGCAATATAATGTTGCGGTTGTAATTTCATTAGACAGACCAGCGCGGACCTTTAATAACATGCAATTTAATTGACACGAGCAATGAGCTAACGGTAGCTGCTAACCAAGGTATCCATTAGGATTATGCTAAGCTAACTAGCGATCTCTGCTAACCCTGGAAAACGGTCAAAGTGGACTCCACAAGACTAGTTCCATTCGTGAGGAAAGGGGGTGGGTTATATTGACAACGCTTGACAACAGAAGTTTAAACATAACTTCATATTTATTGGTTATTCATTTCTGTATATCATTGAATTTCCATCTCCGTGTGTCTCCATCTCCATCTCTTCCTGTTTACATTCGAGTGTGACGTCATCACCTACGGCAGCTTAGACGATCAAAACGCGAACCTAGAACAAAACCCGAAGGGGGGGGCTGGCTCTCTTGTTCGTTCTCGCCCCCTCTCTCTCTCTCTCTCTCTCTCTCTCTCGCTCTCTCTCTACATTCAATGATTTAAAGTAGCCAAATGTTACACACAGTATAAATACTAACTGGATAGTTGATGATATAAACATTTAATTTCATTATCTGAAATATTCTAAAATCAGGGGAACTCCAACATTTTGGGAAATTAGCTTATTTAACATCTTCCCTGGAGTTAGACAAGAAGATACATACCTTTTTTGTCTCTGTGCGTGCATTTTAGCTTTGGGAATAGACGCTCTGTTAGCATAGCTTAGCTTCATCACTGGAAGTGAGGCAGGACAGTAGCCTTACAGTGCCTTACAGTGTATTGCAAGGTCTGACATTGACCAAATTTGATATGCATGACCTTGGTGGGCTCTAGGTCAACTCCTGAAAAGGGGGTCAATGTCAGACCTTGCAATCAAAAGTTAGGGGGCGCACTGAAATTATGGCAAGGGTTATTAGCCCCCTAACTTTTGATTGCAAAGTCTGACATTGACCCCCTTTTCAGGAGTTGACCTAGAGCCCACCAAGGTCATGCATATCAAGTTTGGTCAATGTCAGACCTTGCAATACACTGTAAGGCACTGTAAGGCTACTGTCCTGCCTCACTTCCAGTGATGAAGCTAAGCTATGCTAACGGAGCGTCTATTCACAAAGCTAAAATGCACGCACAGAGACAAAAAAGGTATGTATCTTCTTGTCTAACTCCAGGGAAGATGTTAAATAAGCTAATTTCCCAAAATGTTGGAGTTCCCCTTTAAGTCTGTGTGATTATTATTTTCTCACAGTAGTGTGTGTATATATATATATATATATATATATATATATATATATATATATATATGTGTGTGTGTTTGGCTAAAGTGGATAGAAAACACAGTACTGTGTAAAAGGCACCCAAGAGTTTTTATATAAATTGTCTTAGGCTACGTTTAGACGAGCGTTTTGTGAACAGAAACCGCAAAAGTCATCTTGCGGTTTCACTTTTAATTTTACGTTTAGACGAGCGTTTTGGGGTGGAATTCTCCGTGCAGACGACGCTGTAACGACGGAGCCCCGCTGTCACACGATTGGCGCATATGTCACATGACGTGCTGTGAAGACCCGCCCTACTCTGCCTCTGATTCGCAGACTGTGGATGGGGAATGTGATTGGACGAAAGCAGAGTCACTCACAGACAGTGGGTCCACTCACGCCGCGGGACAGATTCTTGTCTATTTAACCCTTTCACTGCCACACGACAGCCGGTTGTGTGATAGTAAAGGGTTGACCTTCTGTCGTGTGGCAGTGAAAGGGTTAAAAGTACTGCCAATGTAGCCTTCAGGTGATCTCCGTTGATAATAGTCAGACATACTTGCTTTGTTTACGTCTCGGCTACTGGCGCATACCTGCTACCTGTGACGTAAGCAGTACGCGCGACCAGAGCCGTGACAACCCTTTCGTCATCGTTTTAACAGATTTATACGTTTTACAGTTTAGACGAGAGCGCAAAGCTTTTGAGTTTCTAGGAATTCCACCCTGGAAGGTAGTCTCACTTTTTTGCGGTTTCACCCCGTAAAAACGCTGTTTCCGTATAAACGAAAGGCACATCCGAAAAAATATTTTTGCGGATTCACCTGCTAGCGTTTCCGTCTAAACGGGGCCTTAGATGTAAATATTTTTTTTTATTAGTGTGTCAGTAGACTACTCTTAGTACATTTTCATTAAATTATTTTTTAAAGCATCTTTCATGGTTTAATAATGCAAACATATGTTGCAGGGACTTATTATAATCACCATATTGGCGTGACTGTATGCATCAAAGGGTTAAATCAAGCATTTTTAAGTGCTTTAGAGGAAATGTCAAAATATCGCGATATCATTTAGAGGCCATATCGCCCAGCCCTACTATAATGGTAAAATAGTTATTTAAAAATGTGCCCCTAAAAAATATTCTTTGCCCCTAAATTTCTCATTTAGGGGCAAGTGTGCCCCTAGTGAAAAAACTTAGTGTACAGCCCTGATTCAGAAGATCCTTAGGAACTTCTACTCATGTACAATAGAGAGCATCCTGACTGGCAACATCACCTCCTGGTTTGGGAATAGCACTGCACAAGACCGTAGCAGACTACAAAGAGTGACACGTTCAGCCGAATGCACAATTGGAGGGGGGCTTCCCACCCTCCAGAACATTTACAACAAGTGGTGCAGGGGGAAGGCTAAGAGAATTATTAAGGACTCGAGCCACCCGAACAACTGCCCCTTTGAACTGCTGCGGTCAGGCAAGCGATACCGGAGTCTTAAGGCGAGCACAGAAAGACTCAGAAGAATCTTCTATCCCCAGGCCATCAGGCTGCTAAACGAACAATAAACACTATGCAACAACCATCAAATGCACACAGCACACACACCCACACGCACACACTCACTTAAACAAACAACACACTGCAGCACCCACTCTCCACACTTTAGATCACACAAACACACTTTATATTTATTGATAAAGGATTTGCACTACAACTCGTACACCTACTGTACTGTAAATTGTACCTAAATTGCACCTCATCCCATTTCTGCCTTGCACTATATAGTATTGTATATTAGTACACTGCATAGTATTGTATATTATATGGTAACTCAGTTACGTCTATTCTGCATCGAACATTGTACATATGTCTATACTGAACACTGTGACCTCATTTATTTACTTCTAATTTACATGCTATACTATGTTATTATTTCATACTTATCTTGTCTTGCACAGTCTCTGGAGCGTAACAGTAAGAAGCATTTTGTATAAAAGTATTCTGTACTTCTGTATGACAACTATTAAAGAAACTTGAAACTTGAAACTATCTATTGCTATGTCCGCCCACTAGAATCACATGAGCTGTCTAACGCCTGTCCCGTCTCCCTGTCCCCCTATGACTTGCTGTCCTGGAGTGCTGACCGGAGTGTCGGAGGTCCCGTGATGAAGGCCGGGAGGTTGCGACCCCCTCTGCGTGCCCCCCTGTCTCCGGAGGTCTCGTAGTGGTGACCGGAGTTCCGGACGTCCCACGATGATGTCGGGGAGTTTGCGACCCTCTCTGCGCCGCCCCCTATCTCCCTGTCTCCGGCTGTCCCTGAACAATGACCGGAGTGTTGAATGTCCCGTGACTAAGACGGGGAGGACGTGACCCTCTTTGCGCCGCCCCTGTGCCTCAAATAGATCCGCTATCAGCTCTATCTTTAATCTTTCAAAATGTTCAGTTGCTATCGCTATTAGCTCCATCTTTAATCTTTCAAAATGTTCAGTTGCTATTGCATGCACTCATCTGTGTTTCACTACACACATGAGTGCATGCTTACCAACTGTCCATCTGCAACACTACTATCACCAACATCTAAGAAGGGAGATCCCCCCTTGAATGGCGCTTCTAAGGTTTCTCTCCTCCACCCTGCCTGTGGAGCTTTTTTCCCTATTGTTAGGTTTTAGTGAGTTTTTCCTTACCTTCGCGTGGGGTATGTCTGGGAGTGCTTGCATTCTTTCATTTATTTGCATTCATCTAAAAATGTTTGGACCTTATGGTGTTCTTGTTCTGTTCTTGACTTATTGTTATGTTTTCTTCTTGACTTGTTTAAAGAAGACCTGTACGGCCCATGGGGACATTAACGTGTGTTGTCGGGCCTTATAAATACATTTGATTTGATTTGATTTGATAAGAGGCTGACTGAAATAAATACATGGCACTTGTCTGTTCCTTAAGATTCTGGAGGTCAAGCAGATCTTCTGTATTGTTCATATCATCATCAATAGAGGCCTTGCACAGAGTGGTAATGTAGTTCTGTATCGTTAGTGGCTTAGCTTGGCATCGCTACTGCACTATCTCGCGTACGTGCACGCGTACTGAATAAACCACAAATGTACCTCTAATACCAGTATTAGTCTGACCACACCCCTCATCAGCTTACCTTCATAAGCAGGTGTGTGGTCACCTGCTCTCCTCCTTCTCGCTTTCACCACAAGGAAGAGGTGCCTCGGTAGATCCCCACACTTGACACCATGATGGAAGAAATTGGATTAGGAACAGCTTGGGAAACAAGGATACGTTGACATCATATCTTTATTTTCTCTCTCACTATTTTCGAGAAAATACGGCGATATTGTCTTCGTACTGGAGTGTCTAGAAGATGATGATCATTCTACAAACCCTCCACCGGTTTTCGTATTGGGAGCACGCCGCTGCATGCTTCTCAACTGCAGTTCCTTGCTGTGTTTGTTGGGGTGAAACCTGTCAGGCCACAGCTGAACTGTCGGACATGCCGCTGTTGTGAGGAGCGGTGCGTTCCAGGTTGGGTGAGTAGTGTTTGCTGGCGGGCTCCACTTGTCTGTTAGTGCTATGGGGGCTACTTGACAAAGTTTATGGAAACCGGCCCCAGGCTAGGGTCCTTTGTTTAGCCGTCTAGGCGACAGAAGGCCTTGGTCTGGCGACCATTATAGTTTTAACTAGTGGGCCGCGACCATTGACACTGGTGATCCCTGTGTGTTCTGGACGAGTGGATTCTCTCTGTCACCGTGTTAAGACCCCATCTTTCATATCCAAATGAGAGTATTCCTTCACGAGGGGATATGTGCATGTAATGTGCGATAGCGGCAGATTCATGTTCAAAGTCAGCTATACAGGCCAGTTGGTACTGTGCTGATTCCGCCGGACGTGTTAATGTCACCGTTGTGAAGCGGTGTTGACGTCTTGTTTTCTCTTTTCTCTTAAAAAGTGAGGAGGGTTCAGAACGGCGGCCTGTCTGGGTGAGTGTTATGTCATTGTTTACATGTTCATAGCTTACGGTTAGCCGGTCGGTGGCCTGGCGCGGGGTAGCTTGGCTTCTCGCGCGCCGCCGGGAGCTCGCTCCTGATCGCGTGCGTCGTAGATCGGCGTCTCGCGAGCGGAAGCAATAGCACCCGAACGGTTGGAGCAGCCGTTAGCTTGATGCTATTCTGTTGAACGTGCTTTGATTTTTAACATGTTTTACACTCTTGACCACGACGTCATCCTTGACAGGGGATGTTCGTCGACCCTGCCTGAGCCTAGACGGGGATTGCGTCAACAAAGAGGACTGTAGCGACTGGTGGAGCGGCGACGCTGCCCGGATCGAACAACACGGGACGGCTGTGTTCTACGGTGGCTTGTGACTGCACTTCGCTGATCTGCGTTCTGGGCAGGTACGGGGTTGGCCAGACCTCATAACACGTCTTCTGGTTTTACCTTGCTAAATGTATTGTGAATGACGGTGTTTTTTCCCAAAACGTGTGTTGTTGCAATGCATTTGAGATACGTTGCGGGTTGTGTGTGAGCTGTTTTTGTCACTGGCAGTTAGCTTCTCCGTGCAGGTCGTGATGTATTGATCTGGTTGTTGTGTGAGAAACATCATGGTGTTTATGTGTACCGTGTACTCACTACTAAGGCAACTAACCTATGAAGCTATGCTTGGTGACGAGTGAGTAAAAGAATGTTCTTTCTCAGACTGTAATGACAATGAACAGTGAGTTCACACATTAACAGGTTTTCCTGTTTTAACTGGCCGTATTGAGGGTAAAATAGGAGGATTGTGTTTCCCCCCCCGGTTCCCTGGGGACTTTATCACCTCCTATCAGACATGTTGTGCATTAATTGTGTCTTTTGTGTGGTAGGGATACGATGTAACTCTCAGCTTGATTGCTGAGGTTGTGCTAAATCTGCTGGAGAAACTTATTTCCTAAAGGGAAATTGGTTTGGTTGCTGTCATGTGTGCTTAGCAAGGCCTGTGGTCGATACTAATCAAGAATGATGTATTCTCTCATTGTGAAAAAAACGGCGTTCCTCTGTTGAGTGTTTTTGCCATTTTTTGTAGGTGATGATGGGTTGTGTGTGTCATGTGACCTACAACTGGGTTGTACTGGCCACAGAAGCACATGTGTATGTTGGACCGGGGTTCTTAGAGCCCTCTCTATTCTGTGTTTTTCCTTAGTAAAAATCAGATAGCAGGTTAGCTCGTGCGCTGTGTGGAGCTGTGAAACGCTTCATAGAGCTGACTATGACTGTGTCATATTCTCTTTTTGTCGTTACGTCGTATCATGGGTGTGGGGTCGTAAAGGGGTGAACTGGTAACCTTTCCTCTCCCCATTGTTCTGTCGGTCAGGGGTACACCCCCTGTCCTTCAAGGTTCCCGTCACGTGGCGGTTCGGCACGTTACGGGGGGGGGGGGGGGGGGGGGGGAGGGAGTTCCTGGTCCCACGGCCTGGTATATTGGGCGTGTGCACCGCAGGAATTCCCCCGCCATAGAGTACGTCACCGTGCGCGTCTCTGTTGGTAGGACTTCCGTGTGCTGTTCAGGTCCATGTGATGGATCTGTTTTCAGGGGGGGTGGTCAGGGCTCCTCCTCACCAAGCGCCTACTCAGGCCTTCTGTGAGTTCGGACTCCTTCTTCCATGTGAGGAAGCCTCCATCAGAGTACAGAGCCTTCCTCCTCAGATTGTCAAAGTGAGTGGACCCTCTAGAAGGGTCCTTTTCTATTGTATGTATATTCGATTCAATTCGTTTATTGAGTGTGTATGGGTTCGGTGCCTCTTCCCCGGAGGCCCTAAAACCAGTTTTTTACATGGCTCAAGGTGCAATATATTCTTTTCAATCTGTACAGCTCGCGTGGGAAGTCTCTCTGGGGATCCCCGTCTCTTTCCTATGGGAGGGTGGTGGGATGTAAAAATGTGAACATTTTTTACCCCGGCTGTGTAGACTGGGATACATACTGTTGATGCTTCCTTCTTTCTATTCCAGAAGTGTTGGAGTTAGGGAGTGTCACACCCCTCTTGTCGTTCCCCTGGGCGCCTTGAGGATTCAATGACAGGTCTAAATAGCCTGTTCATTGATGGGGGTGTGTCCCGACGCACGTATAGTGCTAGCTCGCTGTAAACAGGCGATTGACTGGCACGCCTTAGTTGCTTGTGGTTGAAACAGCGTTTTTATAAAGCAACTGAGATGGGGGTTTTTCCTCTTCCGGCGACCACATCCCATGACCTGGGTGGGTTGTCGACGGATTCTCGTTCATGTCTGGGGGATGATGACGGGATGGATCTGAACATATGTAGTGGGGTCTCACGCCCTTGGGGTGGGCCACCAGGCGCGGTTCGTCCCGACGTCTGGGTGGCGCCTTCTTTTCATGTTAAGATCAACACGCATATCTGCCCTTCTCCTGGAGTAGGCATGTCGGCGTGGTTAGGGCACGGGACTGGTTCTGGTCACGCTGGTCCAGATCAGTTGAACCCGTTGTCCGCCGGGGATGCAGATCTGCTGTTCTGGTACCCTGAGGGACTTGGGCTTTTTTCAGGGGGAAAAATGCCAGGTCGGTCTGGGTGTCACAGGGTTAAGCGCTATGGAGACCCTGGTTGGGTATGTTTTTACTCAGCACTGTCGTCATGGCTTACAGCCATGCCATTCTGTACGCGCTCGATCTCGTCGGATCTCGGCCGCTACACAGGTTGGTCCTGGTTAGTACTTGGTTGGGAGACCGCCGGGGAATACCAGGTACGGTGTGCTTAGGGGCTGGTTCTCCATTATTTTTCGCTCCTCTCTCACGCATGGCGAAGAGGGGCCTGTGGGGGTGGTTTTTTGACCTCCTCTGGTGACCCTGTGCTTCCCGTACCGCCAGGCCCGGTCCGAAGTGATGTTTGCGACCCGTAGGCCTGGGTTAACCCTTTTTGGAAACTGGAACACTTGTACTGCGGTATAGCCGGTGTATACCCGCAGGTGTGTTTTGGAGTTTTTTCTTGAGGGGTTATAGGAACAACCACCGCATTGGGTAACACCGAGGTGGTTGATTCCCTGGTGTGTTGGAGCAGTGTCAACTCCCGGGTTCACCGTTTGAGGGTGCCCCTGCACGTTCATGACGTCTGCCAATCGTGTCAGCCTTCTCTGAAATGGAGGCTTGGTCATGCAACACCGCCAGCTTACGCTCCTTCCGCCGGGGCGGCTGTGTTCAGCTGTCCCCTCTGGCGCCTGTCTCGTCCGCAGTCTCCAGGCTAGGGTTAACAGCCTGTTGCCTGGTTTTTCCCCGGTGCGCTGCCTGCTTCCGTTGGTTAACCTTTTTTGTGTGCTTACGGCCATGCTGACTGCCTATTCTGCAGGGTCAGTGTGCCAGGCGGTGTACTATTGGGGGGACGGGGCCCGCTCGGCTTACGGCCATACCGACCTGAACACGCCCGGTCTCGTCCGATCTCGGAAGCTGGGCAGGTTCTGGCCTGGTTGGTTCCGCCTGGGAATACCAGGTGCAGTAACTGAGGGGCCTTTGTCCGAATACGCTGGCGATGTGGGGGGCGGGGCACTACGTGCCCACCTGGTGGGGTCTTGATGCTGGCATCATGGACTTCTCCGGGCCCCCATTCCAGGGAGTCCAGTCCTTTTGGTGGGTCTGGGTCTTCCTTCGTGCTCCGCTGCTACGGCCTTGCCACGGGGTTGGGTTTGCCCTTGACCCCGTGATTCTGGGGGCAGTAACGAGGTTGTTCCTCCGTTCGTTCCCGGGTGGCATGCGGGTTGTGCGTGTGTGTAGTCGTGGGGTCAAGCCACGGTCTGCTCACCCTGTGCGTTGAGTTGCTTGAGTGCCTCTTCGCACGGTCGGGTCCGTCGCCCTCCCGTGACGTCCCTAATAGGGGGGCTACCCTCCATTAGGGGGGGTCGGGGGGGCTCGGCCCTCCCTGTTCTGATGGTTTTGGGGGGCTGTCAGCGGGGTGTATTTGTCAGCCAAGTGGCTCCGCTTGGCCTCCCTTGTGCAGTAGCGATGCCAAGCTAAGCCACTAACGATACAGAACGTTAGGTTATGACTATAACCAAGTTCTGTTAGTTAGGGGCGATGCTTGGCATCGGACGCCGCTGCAGCCCTTGTCCTCACCTTGTGGTGAAAGCTTGGGAAGGAGGAGAGCAGGTGACCACACACCTGCTTATGAAGGTAAGCTGATGAGGGGTGTGGTCAGACTAATACTGGTATTAGAGGTACATTTGTGGTTTATTCAGTACGCGTGCACGTACGCGAGATAGTGCAGTAGCGATGCCAAGCATCGCCCCTAACTAACAGAACTTGGTTATAGTCATAACCTAACGTTATCTTTCTTCTAGGATGGCTGCCTGTAACATACAGTAGCAACCACTAATTTGTGTAAGAGACAGCGGTTGCTATGTGCTGATTTATGAGAAATATATAAACAAAAACATAATCACTTGGTTTCTTATTACTGGATCTAGTAAATAACTAACATCAGCATAGCAATAACGTGTACTTTTACAGTGTTTTACCTACTCTAACACTGCACAGAAATGAGGAATTTTCTTGGTTACCAGTGGGTACAGGCTGCCATCCTGGAAGAAATAGAACTACGCAAACATTCAGTGTAAGGCCTCTATTCCTCGCAAAGAAAATAGCACATACTTTGATAGAATTTTCAATACAAAATAAATACAAAATAAATGCAATTGTACAGCAGCCAATGCGTGTGCCTGCATTTCATGTTGGAAAATAACAACAACATTTAGGGGTTGTTTTTCACCTAATGCATGCACCTTGATGTTAAACTACCGCTCCTCTCCTTTCCTTGAATAGAAAGCGTCAGAATGCAAATAGCATGCAAGGTGTTGAACCCCCCCCCCCCCCACCCGCTTGCCACCGGCCCCAAAGAAGACAATTTCTCAGCTTCAGCTGAGGAGGCAGGTCATCTGTCTTGCTGCTTGGGGGCCAAGACGATAACATCTGCTAAAACATATGGCACATCAGAAAATAGTTGGTTTGTAAATCTAATAAAACTAATGTCAACAGGGATGGTGAAAAGGGGGTGAGAGGTATTATATGCCGATTAGAATTGAGGTAATATGTCTTGTATACTGTGTGTGTGTGTGTGTGTGTGTGTGTGTGTGTACATACTCACATGTGTTTCTGTGCATGTGCCTATGCCTGTGTGTGTCTGTATTGTGATGTGTCTATTAGTATCTATTTGGAGGCTTTAAGGATGGCGTGCTGGATGGCAGATATTCAGTCTGTTGAATTAAAGATGGCTCTCCCTCACTCACGAGACTGTCCTCCAGAGAAATCCATGGACATAAATCACAAAATTAAAGGCGAAACAGATCAGGCGGGAAGATGTGCCGGAAACCCTATAAATTAGGGATAAGTCCATATAATCAATTATGTATTTTCTCGGTTGAGAACGTCACAAGTGTCTGCAGATTTTTTTGGGGTTTCTTTCTGTTATTAGAAATAATGTTTAGCTGGAAGGAAATAAAGAACTATTCCTGTGTTTGGACATGTTTACAAACACCACATTGATTATTCTACAAAATAGGCTAATCGCTTGGAAGAAACAGCTCATCCCTGCGATGACGATCTGTGAAAACAAACTCTTAGTCGATGAATCAATTAATCGGTCCGTTTGATCTTAGTCAACCAAGACGTTATGCTTTTTTTCCACGCTGAATGAGATAATCTCTGCACCATGGTCAGAATGTGGCAAGTATGAGAGCTATGTCTGCATTCATGCAATTCAGGAAACAATTGTATAGATCTATCAATTAAATCAGTCAACGGTCTCAGTCGACAAAATCTACACAACTATTAGTCGACTGCCAACCTTGCCATCACAATTATATACAGCCAAGGGAAAAACTGACAATTCTACGGTGTCACAAAACCTTTCACCTATTAAAATCCTGTCTTCAAATTATCTGTGCCCCTCCTTTACTTGCTCTGTTCTTAAAAGGTTAGTGGAAGGTTAACCTTCTGTAGTGTGGTAGTGAAAGGGTTAAAATGGGCATTCAAACTGGTGTCTCTTTAAATCCAAAACAGACCGGGTGCAAAGTGTCAGGGCATTCTGTAAAGCTCTACAAGACAAACGCTCATGGCTTCCACCTTCCTCAGCACTGGGACCGAGGGAGTCTAATGGCCATATGTTCTGAGACCAACAGACGTCCATTTAACCTTCTACCAATGTGGCACAAACCCACTGCAAGTTCTAAAGCAGCCAAACCGGCCATTGTTTAGGGCCGTCTTCTAAACCTATACTGCAAAAATACCGTAATGGAAAATGATCTTGTCTAGCTAACTATTTCAGAATCAGAATCAGGTTTACTCACCGAGTACAATTAAACATACAAGGATTTGGGCATGGTGCTTGCTCACACAGGAAAACACAAAAACACCACATCTAGAATGATATTTATTTAAACATTCAACTTTTAGAGGAGTCGTGCAAAAGCAGTGGAGCAAAAATGGGGCAAGAATCCAAAACAGCTAATTGGTAAATATTTAGGGACCTATTTCTGCCTCACTGAGTTCAAAACAGAAAACTAACCCATGTCTTAATTCCCCACACCGAGGTCCAGAACAGCCAGCCAGTCAATGGGTACTGTAAGAACCGGTGAACTCGCAGCAAAGTCTTGACATAGAATATAGGACATTAGTCATTACATTGGCTATTGATGAAACTGAAGCTGACTAACTTCGACATCACACACTAAAAGGGAATCTCAGGTATGGAGTCATAATCATGTCAAGATGCTCTAGACTAGTAAGAGTATGCTCAAAAACATTAACATGTTGAAACCACTTATCTCCAAAAAGCTTACCTTTCAGGAATTTTCAGATTGACATCCATGTATTTTTAAAGTCATACATTGTTTTTTCAATGTGTTTCATTTGTCCTGGGGTCATGGTGGCACTGGCTCACATGATAGAGAACCATGTAAACATTAATTCCCAGTGAAAATAAGAATTACCAAAAGTAAATGAAAATTAAGATACGTGGGCCCCACATTATGATATTATCACAATATTGCAATGAATTACCTTTTTTCAACTGCAAATGATTAAACGTTGTTAACATTTGCAATAAATATATATATATATCTTCTGTTTTATCTAAGAAAGAATATAACATTTTCATTCTGTCAACCTCATTCCAATAATTTAAATTAGAGTAAAATGCGATTGTCAAGCTAAATAAATTATATATATATAAAAGATTATGTATAACAATACATGTCTGTTACGGGACGGGGTGGTAGGTGTGTTGGACCCAGGTGCAGTGCAGAACGGATAGACGAGAGACAGGTGTTGATTCTCAAACAAGGTTACCGTTTTATTACTGTAGAAGATGAACAGGCGAATGCGCCGACAACGGTGAACAAAGAAGAGGGGAGAGTACTTTTCTCCAAAAGAGGAAAAACAAAGGGGAAAAAACAAGTCTCCAAAAACATGTAAAGCACAACAATAAACTGAACTAATATATATATATAGCCTACTAATGAGGAAAGCAACAGAGAGAAAACGTTGTCTCCAAACGCATCATGAAATCAACACCACGGGTGACGGTGCTACATAAGCACACACGGTAAGAGTACATATCAAAAGGCATGACAAGGCAATTTCCTAGGTGACAAGGTGAACGAGCGTATCCTCTGTGGCAAGGAGCGATAAAGCTTTGATAACATGCATCATAGTACTCACGGTAAGGTTCAGTGATCGATTGACAACCTGACTAGAAAGCAGGAAGAACATATAAACTTTAAAGGCAACTCAACTATACACACCAGGTACCAATTAGGGCAATCAGAATGATCACAATGAGAAATAAAAGAAGGGATGATGATGAGGAATCATTTACCTTCTGCGTCCATCTGAAACAGACAAATACCCCCGTGTTTAGGGGATCTCTGCCCATAACACAGCCAAATACCCAACATCTAGGGACCTGTCTCATTCCCCATGCAAAGTCCAAGAGTCCAATGGCTTTCTTCAAAGACCCATAGAGACTTGTTTGTGCCAGCGGCCTAATTGTTCTCTTTTCTTATTTATTATTAGAGAGAGTGTTGCAACACGTGGTAAATCAAGTGTGTTCCATTTGCTTGTTGCATTGATCTGTTTCAGTCCATGAAAAATAATTGTCTCATTAGCCTGTGTTCCACAATCGCACTTCCCTGAATCAATAGTGCCATGTGAAGAATTGAGTTGATCGATTATTGTCATTGAATGCTAAAAGAAATATCATGAATGCAAAACGTATGTCAATACTTCAGTTGCCACATTGAAGGGACTGCAATGTTCGCCAAGGTTATATTTTTTATTTTAAACTCCGGGAGAGGTGTATTTGGCCAACAGCTAGGCTAGCTGATCAGTAAACGCTTTCATTAATTTGTGCTAAGCTTGGCTAGCTTGCAGCCGGATAGCTTTATACTAAACGCACAGAGAGGAAATTGGTATCTATCTTATGAGGCAGACTTGGAGAAGACAATTTCCCATAAAGTTAGCGTGTGCCTTTAACATAGAGCGTTGTGTTGTGTCTTGCATAATACTGTATGAATATTATACTGTAAAATAACTGCACTGTTTGAGACCACATGGCAATAGAACAGGTGTTCCCATAGACATTTTGTACCCTTTTCTTGCCAATGTTATTTACAAGAAAAACAAATGTACTGTGACGTATATTGATATTGTCCAAAATGCTAAATATATCATGATGTGATATCGCCCATACCTACAGTACATTAGCAGCATGTCATGTTGACCCTGAGTGCTGCCATGCAACCAAATAGCTGCCTTGTCCCTTCACTGGGTTACATAAGATGTTGTTGAAAATCAATGGAGTCAATACTCTGCACACTGTAAAGTGCACAGCATGCTTTGTGAGATACTGTTTCATAATATTTTAGTGCCTGAAATGTCAGATCCAATGGACATGATTCATTGACAAAAGTGTATATAATTGAATGAACTAATAATAAAAGATCCAATATTTGATAGGATTTGATAGATAGCTAGATAGATGGCTAGCTAGCTAGATATAGATAATATGCATGTGATTCATGTTAAATCACAGAAACAACATGATACTTTGAAATTGAACATGCAATGGAAAGAAAAATCACAAAATTATGATGAAATGAAAGAGAAACTCACCCCTGGCAGAGTCAAATGTAATGATGACTTCAAGAGGTGCCAATCATTCCTCCTGATTGATGGACAGTATACATTTTGACCACTAGTTGATTCAATTGGCACTGTAGACTTTACAGTGTAGAGGACAGTAGGTGGAAAAGGTCCCCACACATTTTATACCACGTGTTTTAAACAAGTGGTTGCAGTGTTGTAGGCTAGCAGCTGTATCAGGAGATTTGAGGTCTTGTTTCCCCCAGTGGAGAGTAAGTAGGGGCTCCTCTCATACTCCAAAATAATTAAACAGCGCTTAGCCTGTGAAGAAGATGCATCAGCGCTGTTTCGGCATTTTATAGTCCACACTTTGTCATTGGGTTTTACTGCTATGCGCACCTAATAGGTAACTGTATTATTAGTAATTTGTTACACTAGTCATTACTGGGAAAAGTAATATTTGTACTGTAATGTGTTACTGCCCAACACTGCTTATATACTGTAAAATGTGTGTGTTAATATGCTTTGTAATAAGATAGTTATTATATTTTACATTTAATCAAAACCAACAAAAATGTTATATCTAAAAGAAGGTCCTTGAGGGCGTCCTGGTGGCGTCCTGGTGGCGGCCCGCGATAGGAAAAAGAGGGGGTTGGTAGCCCAGGGATACCTCAAAGGGTGAGAGGCCGGTGGCGGAACTGACCATGGAGTTGATGGAGTACTCGACCCAGGGAAGGAAACGGCTCCAAGAAGCTGGTCTCTCGGCAGCCACACACCGAAGAGCAGACTCCACACTCTGGTTCATCCTCTCCGTTTGTCCGTTAGTCTGGGGATGATAACCAGAGGAAAGACTGACCGTTGCCCCCAATCCCTTGCAAAAAGCCTGCCATACCTGGGAAGTGAACTGGGGCCCCCGGTCCGAGACGACGTCCTGGGGAAAACCATGGAGGCGAAACACGTGGCGTGTCAGGAGGTCCGCCGTCTCGGCCGCCGAGGGAAGCTTGGGAAGGGCCACGAGGTGAACCCCCTTGCTGAACCGATCCACCACGGTCAGAAGGCACGTGTTCCCCTGGGAGGAGGGAAGACCCGTGACGAAGTCCAGCGCCACATGTAACCAAGGACGGCTTGGAATGGGAAGCGGCTGTAATAGCCCGGAGGGTGCCTGGTGGGAGGCCTTGCTGCGGGCGCAGACTGCGCAGGCCAGTACGAACTCCATGACGTCGTTCCTCATGGTGGGCCACCAGAATCGACGAGCCAGGAAGGAGAACGTGCGATGAACGCCCGGGTGGCAGGCGAACCGGCTGGTATGGCCCCACTGGAGGACCCGGGACCGGACCGAGTCGGGGACGAAGAGACGATGAACCGGTCCATTGCCTGGAGCGCGATGGAAGCGTAGGGCACGCCTTACCACCCCCTCGATGCCCAAGTTGACGACTCCTACCACCCTGGCCTCTGGGAGGATGGGAGTCGGGTCCTCAGTGGTTGGAGCCCCCTTGGAGTGTAACCGGGACAGGGAGTCGGCCTTCGTGTTGCGGGAACCAGGGCGAAACGTCAGCGAGAAGTCGAACCGACTGAGGAAGCTGGCCCATCTTGCCTGCCGGGCCATTGAGGCGCTTGGCAGCACGGATGTACGTCAGGTTCTTGTGGTCCGTCCAAATGGTAAACGGCTCCTCGGCCCCCTCTAGCCAATGACGCCACTCCTCCAAGGCAGCCACAACCGCCAGCAGCTCCCGATTGCCGATGTCATAGTTCCTCTCGGCAGGGAGGAACCGACGCGAGTAGAAGGCGCAAGGATGTACCTTCTGGTCTGTTGCCGACCGCTGGGATAAGATAGCTCCCAGTCCAGTATCCGAGGCGTCCACCTCAACGATGAACTGTCTCTTGGGGTCTGGATGGAGCAAGATCGGGGCGGAAGTGAACCTCTTCTTGAGGGAGCGGAACGCAGCACACGCCGCTGGGGACCAGTCGAACGGCAGGGCGGGAGAGGTCAGTCTGGTAAGCGGTTCCGCCACTTGACTGTAGTTCCGGATGAACCTTCGGTAGAAGTTGGCGAACCCAAGGAAGCTCTGTAACTCCTTCCGAGAGGTGGGTTCCGGCCATTCCTCCACGGCCTGGATCTTGCGAGGATCAGCTCGGGTCAAGCCTCTCTCCACGATGAAGCCCAGGTAATCGACGGAGTCGGAGTGGAATCGGCGAGGAGGAAGGCCGAATGAGTCCTGCTTCCAAGGACTCAGAGATGCATTGATCCATCGCTGCCTTCTCCGGGACGGTCAGACTGTAGAGGCGGCTGCCGGGAAGGGGAGCCCCTGAGCGGAGGTCGATGGCACAGTCGTAAGGCCGGTGAGGCGGACGGGCCTGAGCCCTGGACTTACTGAAAACCTCCATGAGGTCGTGGTACTCGGGGGGTATGGTCGAGAGGTCCGGAGGCGGCTCACCAACGGATCTACGGGGCAAGGGACAGGACGCCGCCTGAAGACACTGGGCATGGCAGGAGGAGCTCCAACCCTTGATGGTACCAGAGGACCAGGCGATGTGGGGCTCGTGCAGCGCGAGCCAGGGCCGGCCCAGGACTACTGGGACAAGAGGGGATCTGGTGATAAGGAACTGGAGTCTCTCAACGTGGTTACCAGCAATGGTGAGCAGGACAGGGCAGGTGCGTTGAGTGATGTCAGCCAGGCGGTGTTGGTCCAATGCGAATACCTCCAATGGCCTCACTAGGTCCTCAAGTGGAATGTTGGCCCGGGTAGCAAACTCGAAGTCTAGGAAACTCTCGTCAGCCCCAGAGTCAATGAGTGCCTCCACCGTGGCTCGTTGGTCCACCCAGGCCAGGGTGACGCTCATCAGATGGCCAGGTGGTGCACGGCTCTGGGAACGAGTAAAACGGCTCACCAGGATCTCCCGGGGTCCCGGCGAGCCTGGTCTTTTGGCCGGGTGGGGCAGTTGGCGATACGGTGTCCCTCCCGACCGCAGTAGAGGCAAAGGCCGGACCTGAACCTCGCCTCCCGTTCAGCTTGGCTAAGATGAGAACGTCCCAGCTGCATGGGTTCCTCCTCGGGCACCGAACGGGAGGGAAAAGAGCCACCAGTCGCGTTGGGAGCAGAGCGACCAGCAGTACCGTCACGAGTACGGGGGGTCCGGAGTACCTCTGGAGGTCCCTGTCGGGTTCTCGCACGTCTTCTCTCCTGGAGGCGTCCGTCGATGCGAATGGCGAGGCTGAACAGGTCCTCGATGGACTCAGGTTCCTCACGGGTCGCGAGCTGGTCCCTGACTGCGTCGTTGAGCCCCCTCATGAAGGTGAGACGAAGTGCTTGATCGTTCCAACCGCTCTCCGTAGCCGCCAGTCTGAACTCCAGCACGTAGTCGGTATCCCCGCCACTGCCCTGCCGGAAGGTACCCAACCGGGCTCCAGGGTCCTGGCCACGGGCTGGGTGGTGGAAAAGCCTGCGGAGCTCAGCCACGAAGCCTGGGTAGGAAAAACAGAAATCTGCCCCCATTGCCCAGGAGGCAGTGACCCACTGGGCTGCCCGGTCTGAGAGCAAGTTAGTCATGTAAGCCACTTGGGCTGCCCTTGAAGTGAAACGACTGGGTTGATGACGAAAAACCAACTCACATTGCATGATGAATGTGGCACAATCCTCGAAGTTACCGTCGAACAACCGTGGTTCAGAGAGACAGGGCTCCCGAGGTGCGGGATCGGGAGGCGCGGGGCCTGCCAGGGCTGCGGGTGATGCTCCGGCCGAGGCTCCTGAAGGAAGTGGGGTTACAAGCAAGGTGTTAACGGTTTCACTCAGCGCTTGTAAGTGGAGGAGAATACTAGACTGCTGGCTAGCCAGAGAGCCCAGGGACCCCTGAATAGGCAGGACCTGCTCTCGGAGTTCCTGTACAGCAGCCGCAGCCGCATCTAGCTGTTGGCTGTGTTCCTTGGTTAACTCTATCTGGACTGCCAGTGCTGTTCTGACTCTCTCTGTGTCGGCTGGGGTCGTCATGGTTGGATCGTAATGTTAGGGTTTGTAACCGACCTCAAGCGCAACGGCACAGAGAGAGTTGTTTCAGAGTTAGCCAAAGCAAGGGCGTATTTATTCTCAGAGTCACAAGATTGAATTAAGTTGAGCAACAGAACAAACGGGGAATCTGGCATGTGAAGATTGTTGCGGCTCTGCAGATTCTCCCAGTAGGTGGTGGTGAGGAATTAGCTTGTGACGTCTGAAGCCGCTCTGCAGATCCTCCCAGCTTTCGCTCCAGGTGGAAACGGAGAGAGAGAGAAATCTCAGTTAGCCCAGCGTACAACAGAAACAGAGAGGTGACTGATCCAAATAAATATCCAAGTGACTTGATCTTCGGTGTAACACACACAGTTAGCAGAGTCTAGAGAAAAAACAATACGGTAATCCAAAGTGTAAATCCAACACAAAAAAGGTGAGAACAGTATCAACAAAACGGGATCTCTTCGGTGTTTCACTAACACACAAAAAACTGGTGATCCAAAAAGAACTGTTTCCAAAAACTCACCAGAGCGCAACGCGTAAAGCGGGCTGATAACGAGGCGCAGCTTCGAACGGGGAATCAGGTTCTCCACAGGGATTACTTCACGAAAGTCCTGGGGAGCAACAGACAGGGAAACAGCGACGGGGAAGAACAGGCAAATGCAGGAGTATATTCAAAACGATCCAACATCGATATTAGGGGGATCAGGGTATATAAAGCCACAGGGCGCTGATGACAAGCTGTGACAGCTGCGGGATGAAATTGATCATTGCTCCAGAAGCGTGTGGTGGGGAGAGCGCCAATCAACACGGCTCCTTACAGGAACGGAGCGTGTGGCGGGGAATGCAATTAATCAACAAAATACCTTAAAGGAACGGAGCGTGTGGGTGGGGAGCGGACCAAACCTCACAAGTACTGTCTATCTGTATGTCATGTATGTCATATATGTTACGATGAATTGAAAATGGGGGACCCTGATGTAAACAAGACGAAAGTCTTTCTCTGGTCTGCATCCCCTTAACAATTGTATGTATTGAGCTGTACTGTACTGTACCCATTCTGCAATCTGTTAATAAAGTTTTCAATCAATCAATCAATCAATCAATCAATCACACACACACACACACACACACACACACACACACACACACACACACACACACACACACACACACACACACACACACACACACACATACTGTACCCACACACACATGCATGCACACACACACACACACACACACACACACACACACGCACGCACGCACGCACAAACACACACACACACACACACACACACACACACACACATGCACGCATGCACACACACACGCCATGTGGTCCAACCAACAATGAGAAAGGGGAATGCAGATTATTTCAGTATGGAGTCATGGGGCCAGACTAAGAGATAAAAAGGTTAGCGACAGGGCTGCCCTTGAAATTATTAGCCATAGTCAAGGACATTGTTATTTAGTTGATTAGTTCATTTAATTAATAGACACATCTAAAAAGCGTACCACACGTATTGCACTACCTCCCCTGCAGGTTCTATACAACAAGAGGTGCAAATCCAGAGCCTGCAGAATAATGAAAGACCCTCACCACCCCAATAACAGCCTGTTCCAGCTGCTGAGGTCAGGCAGATGCCTGCGAACCCCAGCTACTAGGACAGAGAGGCTTCGGCTCAGCTTCTTCCCCCAGGCCATCAGAGCCTTAAACAATGAACACTGAGTGCCACAGAACACTGAACTCTCCACACACAAGCACACATGAGCACACACACGACACGCACGCTGTACACGCTCGCACACTAGCAGCCACTTTAACATGAGCAAGCACACACTCATGCTGCACACGCCCACACTTATGGCCACAAAGGAAAGGTCACTTTAAAAATAGTATAGCAACAGTAACAGTGTATTGCACTACCAAAGGACCTAGCATGTCCTCCATGCTCTGTAAATAACTATGTACAAATACCGAGATGTCTCACTATGTTACCTGTTTATTGCACAATGTTGTTTTATTGGATTCTATTATATGTTGTACTACTGTATTGCACATCGTTGCGGGCAAGACCACCCGCATTTCATTGTATACTTGTATGCCGTGACAAATAAAAACTCTTGACTTGACTTGACTCTATTGGCTCCTATAGCCTCCTCAGCGAGAAGCTGTGTGGGGTGTCTCTATTGGCTCCTGGCCTCCTCAGCGAGAAGCTGTGTGGGGTGTCTCTATTGGCTCCTAGCCTCCTCACCGAGAAGCTGTGTGGTGTCTCTATTGGCTCCTGGCCTCCAAGAAAGTTGTGGCTGTTCGGTGGGCGTGCATAGTACATTCTGTTGTTGTTGTGGAAGCATATTAGCCAGTTAGCTAGCTTTTTTTTATTTGAGGTTTTGTCAAACGTTAGCACTAACATCAGCTACCAAGTATTTAGACTCAGAGATAACTTCATATATCAAATGTTGCAGCTACCAAAGACCATGTTATATTGATAGTATATAATAATAATAATCATCTATCTATTCTACTACATTTTAATAGTTGGTAAAACCACTAGGACGACCTCTAGGAAAAAGAGCCAATCTTGGTATTGTGCTTTGTTTCCTAACCCCAACCCTAACCCTAACCATAACCTAATGGCACACTAATCGGGTGTGTTTGTTTCAGTGCGTACAGGGGAGGGGTTGCTAACCCAAAAACATTCAAACATAATTATATTCACCAGGGTGCCCTGATATATGTTTACCTTCCTTTAAAGTTAAGTTGCACTATGCAGTTTAGAGAGATACATTGGTTTACATTTAGCAGAGCATGCCATTTACAGACCATATTTACTGTACAGTACAATTCTTATAATGATTCTATCTTACATTGTCATCCAAGAATTAAATTATTTTGAGTCACTGTGAGCTTAGACTATTTTGCAGCCCTGCCTTTGTAAACAACCGTGAATTGGTAACTTCTCAGGTGGCTTTCTAGCTTCAAACTGTTCTATTTTATTAACATTTTTCAAAAATGTACCTTAGTTGCTATCAATGTTCCCCCTAAGGTGCGCTCGTGCGCGCGCGCACATGGCAAAACGCTTTTACTTTATTTTTTTTTATTCAACAAACATGACCATGTTCACGTCTTAAACTCATACTGAGGCTTTAGTTTTGGTTTTAAATTGCATATCATCATTCATTTATTTATTGTCACACAGAGCAGAAGAATTTTGCCAAAACAAACCAATAGTATCCAGCATCAGAACGGCAGACCAGCCACACTCTCAGACCCAAACGCATTTCCTTTGATTTAATTATACATCAAATGATCTATGTCAAGGATTGCAATGCCTCGCTTGAATGAAGTTAACTTTTCACCTGGATAATGTCAACATTCAGGGTGAATGTAATGTGAGAAATTGGGATAAAAAAAAGATATATATATATATATATATATATATATATTCTTTTTAATTTTTGATTTTTTTGATCGGATCGGGAAAGATCGGTATTGGTAGATACTCAAAATCACTTAAATCGGGATCGGATCGGGAGCAAAAAAATGTGATCGGGACATCCCTAACCATCCCTAACCCTGTTGCGTGTGACGTTACCAAGAGAAGCCCCGCTTTCAGTGCTTTGTGGGCAGCGCTACTGCACGCTCACACAGACACACACAACAGATGAGGAAGTGGACAGATCCGACCAGCATTGCTGGCTCCTCACAATGCAAACACGAAAATGTACATTACAGATGAATTGCAGAGAAAACTTCCAATTTATCATCCCGGTCGAGACTAATTGGAAGCGGAGTGCAACGCGTGCACAGCTTGACCATATGTTTATGTGTCTAATAAAGGTGCTGGCGATCTCAAAGCTCACATGGACACAGCAAAACATTACAAACAAAGCAGTGCGAGGCGAGAGTTTGATGGCAAAGTTGACCGAATTGATTGAAGAATGCAGCTATACAGAGAGAGAAAGAAAATTATTTAAAACTATTTTGATGCCTCAAAATTATGTTTTGGTTTGATAAGATGCTTATGATACAATCATTCTAAGGATTATGTGTGTAATAAATTAGTTTAGTACACTAATTGCAACAAATCTGAAACTGCATAGTGCACTTTTAAATTAGTATCTTTGTGAGGTTACTGTTTTATAATTTACATTACATTGAAAAGATAAAGATATATTTTTTAAAGCTGGATTTTCTAATACAGAAGAGGTATTATTTAGAACATTACATCATATTTTTCTTGTTATTTATTTTGTCCAGTAAGACTTGAAAATATATATTATTTTGTCATAGGTTGATTATTTATTTTCTTGCGATTTGTCAGATAGATTACTTTAGGCATAATACAGCATGTTGAGTAACTTTGGTTATAGAGAGATATTATTTTGTTATATAAAATAATATAAACAATAATTTTATATCCATACAGAGGAGGTATACTTTAAATATATTATAATGATAAGGCATCTTTGAGTACACTTTGATTAAGTATCTTGAGGCTGAAGGCAGAGTGTCCTCTTTAAAAAAAAATCACAATATGGTCACGCTTGAAGTCGCATTATAATTCACTTAATAAAATAATGACGAGTCAGCCTCCTAAAAAGACAAAAGTTAGTGACACGACTCACACCGCCGCCGCCAACCCAGCCACAGTAAGGACTATGCTCTGTATCGTCAATCAATGGTCAAATAAATATTTGATTAAGGAATATAATATGCCTTTTTGTATTATTTCTCTGTGTATCAGCAAAATGTATATATTTTTATGTTAGAAATTAAGGGAAATTAAGATTCTCAGATTTTTTATTTTTTTTTATCCACTTTTTCTCCCATTTTTCTATATTTTCTCCCATCCCAATTTCGTATCATCCAATTCAACCCTCGCCTGTCACGGACGCTGTTTCTTGCCTTCCACAAGCCGGCTGCAATGTGGACTAAGTCATACATAGCACAAGTCCCCTCCGGTACTTAAGGTAACAGCAGTCGCATCTTTTCACATGCGCAGCTCGATCTCTCAGTGGCGAGGAGTAACGCGTGGGAGGCTCACGCTGCCCCCGACACTTCCTGATTCTACTGCGCAGGCGCACCAACCGACCTGTAGGAGTCGCTGTCCACAACGCCCGATCCCCACCCATCAGTTTCCCACCCCCTAATACGGCCAATGTGTATTAGTACGGACGACCAGCTAAACTGAAAGCAAATGTGGAGCGCTGGGCTCGAACTGACGAGCCCAGCGTCTCCAGCATTTTGTGGCGAGCGCCTTGCCCACTACGCCACGTAGCCGCCCTAAGATTCTCAGATTTTTTACAAACCGCCGCATATCAACTAACAGGTTAATCGGCAGGTGACGTATGTTGCTCAGTAGTTGCTGATGTCTGCTCAGGAGGTTTGAGTGTTTGCTCAGACGAAAAAATTATTAGAGGGAACATTGGTTGCTATGCATGTACATATATGTGTTTTACCTGTTTTTTCTCCACCCATCTACAGTATCATCCATAGCAACACTATATAACTGACATCCAAGTTGGGGAATCCCCTTCGAACAGCCCATCTGAGGTTTATCTCCTGTGGTGCTTTTTCCCTATTGCTAGGTTTTTAGTGAGTTTTTCCTCATCTTCATTGGGGAATGTGAGTGTCACATATTTGGATTTTATGGTGGTTTTTTGTTCTTGATTTAATGTGATGTTTGTTCTTGACCTTTTCAAAGCACACTTGTACAGCCCATGGGTGCATTGCCTTGTGATTTTGGGCTTTACAAATACATTTGATTTGATTTGTTCCAGGGACCCAATGTTCCTCAGAGGGTAGTTTGTTTACTCAGTTGTGAAAATATACATTAGAATGTGTGTCACTTTTCTGACTCTCAAAACTACATAGTGCACCTTTAAGTAATTGTATTACCGCAAAGGAACCAAGGAGCACACTTAATCAGCCATCCAGGGCCAAAGGCAGACTGACTGGACACAGAAAATTACTGCCACTTGCACTTCCAGTAGACTGAGTGTGTCATCTCTCTCTCTCTCTCTCTCTCTCTCTCTCTCTCTCTCTCTCTCTCTCTCTCTCTCTCTCTCTCTCTCTCTCTCTCTCTCTCTCTCTCTCTCTCTCTCTCTCTTGGATTTGTTGTCATCCGAACACTCCGACTGTAGCACCTACATGTCTAAATGAACGCCCCTCCCAGTCGAACGCAGACTCCCCTGAGTGGAGGGTTGTTAGTGCTAATAGCAAGAGACAGGACTATTATGGGATGTGCTGTTGTTGCCTCTCCGGGCTTTGCTCACAGACAAAACCTGCGAATACATCAATAAGACATCACCATCAAACGAAACACTGTATCATGATGTGTGATCATTAAATAATACACATCACAATCAGAGATCAAAGACTCTCTGCATCGGTCCAAAGATTCATTTCAATTTATTCTCTCTCGGAAAATAATCAGTCTCATTTAGCCATTTGATTTTCATGAAGATTACTGTTGTGATATAACCACTGAACCCTGCACGGACTCTGGTGCACCTTCGACAAGGACTAATTTGTTAATTTACTTATTTGTATACATATATATGTAGTACTACATGGACTTAGTTAGCTATATATATTTGTATATGGGGTGGTTTAGGGTATATATGATACCGGGGGGGCTGTACATATGCACATTGTATTATTATTATTGATAGAGTATATATGTCCAATGTTCCCTCTAACGTACGCCTGTGCGCGTGCGCACATGTCCAAATGCCAGTGGCGGCTCGCCACTAGGGGCGCTAGGGCGCCGACCCCCCTGGTTAAAATAGAGAAGAACAAGACATTTTATTTTTTTGTTTTTTGTTTTATAGCCCTATAAATAATATAAACATGTTTAAAATGAATAATATTTACTCATTTTAAGTATGTTTGTTTTTCCAATGCACAATATAACGTTAATATATAATAAAAAAAAATATCGAGCATAGCCGCATTTCTCCTAGCGGCTCCTAGCCGTATTTCTCGCCCGGGCTAGACGCAATAACGCTCTGAGTGCGTCATCGCTGTATCCGTCGCAGCCAATCAGTGCGTAACGCGCTGTGCGTTGAAATATGATGTATTATGTTGGAAACCGGGCGCGATTTGAAGCGGTCTAGGCAAACATCCATAGCAGTGTCAAGAATTTCCGTAGCCGCATTTCGCGGAGACGCTCTCTGATTGGCCGACGTCAATGTTCCGATTCTAGATTTCTAGGTTGGTGGTAGATAGTTGTGTGTTGTTGTGATATGCAGCTATTTGTCTTAGAGCGTGACGGCAAGTTCTTTCGACGGTTAAGCTTAGGCACTCTTTCAAAGTTGGTTAAGGTTAGAGTTTGTCTTAGAGCAGGGCGATAGAACGCCAGGTAGTTTGCAGGCTGTTAGACGCGGAAATGGGCAAAGAAATCAAGTACTTGTGCTTGTGTTGTGTGGTGCTAACACTAACAGCTAACACTTGGCTAACAAGCTATATGGCGGATGCAGTCTGGACAGTGGACAGTGGTCTGGATATACATCAACAGTGGATTATACACTTTATCAAGCCCTCCTGCCCTGGACGTTTCAACTAAACAGTAAGTCTCTCTCGCTCTCTCTCTCTCGCTCTCGCTACACAGCTGTCTCCGAGAAATGCAGCTACGGAAATTATTGACTGTGCTTGCTGAGACGATAATAGGCTAGCGATGCAAAACGCGCTGCTGTGTTGTGAACTATAACATTAATTTAGCTGCTGCTGATGCATAATGAATGAATGGTGAGTTGTTTAAAATGATATACATGTGTTAATTATTTTATTGGATTGATCCGAGAGACAGAGAGAGAGATTGCTCCAGAGCATCTCAGAGCATTACATTTTAAACTCGACCTAACGTGAACCCCCGGCTGCGACCCACCAGGCTGCGATAGTAGGAGCCGCTACTGCCAAATGCTCCCGCGCACATCTGAAATCTGTCGCGCACAGAAATGTTTGTGTAAAAAAATAAAAGACGTTTCTTAAAAAACAGCAGTCAGCTTGGATGACGTTCTCGCTGTCTTCTCTCCTACAGCTTCTCTCCTTGTTGACAAACGCGCCCACGCGCTGCTGGGGCATTGCCCCCCCCCCTCCCCTCACGGACCTGTCTGTCAACACAAAATCCTCTCACTCGCTCTGGACAAGTGCAGAGCCTCGACAGCTCTTCTTTCAACATCACTGAATCATTAAACAAAATGGCCCAGTAAACGATTGAATTTAGTTTAATACACAAGGCGTTGTCTAACGTTATCTAGCTGGCTATCTACAGATAGCTCATTATATCAACAGCTGATATGTTGCAGCCTTGCAGCTGTTGGCTAGCTGTTGGCTAGCTGGCTATCGTTCTTAGTTGGCTAACGTTAGCTACCTAGCTACTAGCTAGCTAATACTGGCTGGCTACCTTTTAATTTGCAATGGAATGGCTAGCTAACTAACTGTACAAATTGATGTGATTGGCTGAGACCGTATTTTGTACGGTTGGCTGGATTGGGGGTGGCTAGCTGGCAGTTCGTAGTGCAGTAGCTCGCTGGATAGCTGTTGTATTGTGGGTTATGGTAGCCAGCTGGCTGGCTGGCAGTTTGTGGTGCAGTAGCTGGCTAATGTTGGCCAATATAGCTGTAACTGAACTCCAATGCCTTATGTGGTCTTATGAGTTTCAGTTCATAGGAAAATACTTTGACTATAATGGTCAGAAGTAATTTAACTGTATATACTCTCTTTTAGAAACTCTCTCTTAAACAGTACTGTATATCTTGTATGTCATAAATGTCTGGATGTAACAGTACTGTTTATCTGTATGTCATAAATGTTATGATGAATTGAAAATGGGGGACCCTGATGTAAACAAGACGAAAGTCTTTCTCTGTTCTGCATCCCCTTAACAATTGTGTGTATTGAGCCGTACTGTACCCATTCTGCAATCTGTTAATACAATTTTCAATCAATTAATCAATCTGTTATGCTTAACACGCAGTACTAACTGTACTTAATTTATACGATTAGATCATTTAGTTATTTTTAAATGTCTGATCTAAAGATAAACAAAGGGTTTTAAAAGTGTTATATTTATTTTCTCTTATAGTACCAGAGAGAAGCTGAGGAGAATCGACCAGCAACAAAAGCTAAGTTTAGTTAAATAAAAAAAATTATATATATTTATCTTTTCTTTTTTTTACATTTTAAGATTTAACATTTCCCCTGTGGTATCGAAAATGGTATAGAATATCATTAATTTTCAAGGTATCGTATCTATGTTAGAAATTCCAGTATCGTGACATCACTAGTCTGGAAACAAGTTACTTTTTTCTGATGTGTATCTGACTAACAGAGAAAGGAGGAATGAAGCAGAGGGGAAGGTGAGAGGTTTAGAGAGAGAGGGAGGGATGGAGGGAGAGAGAGAGGAAGAAAGAGGGGGAGAGAGAAGAGGGAAGGAGGACTTTGCTCTGTATCGTCAATCAATGGTCAAATAAATATTTGATTAAGGAATATAATGTATTTTTGTATTATTTCTGTGTATCAGCTAAATGTATAGATTTTTATGTTAGACATTGAGGGAAATTAAGATGATCAGATTTTTTACAAACTGCCGCTTATCAACTAACCGGTTAATCGGCAGGTGATGTATGTTGCTCAGTAGTTGCTGATGTCTGCTCAGGAGGTTTGAGTGTTTGCTCAAACCGAAAAAGAATTAGAGGGAACATTGCATATGTCTCACCTGTCCAGCTAATCAGACCGGCCGAAAATGGTTCAAAAAGGCACTTTCGGCTTTTGGCCAAAAGGGTTTTAGCACCGAAAAATATCACAGAATGTCAAAGAACAGGGTTACGTTCATAACCTAACATGTTGGTCTGATGACATAATCAAAACGCGGCTTCAGTCATTACATGCGCAATGTGTAATGTGAGCTCTTCAGTCCTGCGTTCTACAGCCTGTGATAACTCCTCTTGCGAGTCGCGCTGTTTCTATGTAAACTCCGTGAGCAACATGTCCAATAAATGCGTCTTTAACATGCTTTATATCCTCGCCATTACTATATGCCCGTCGCGGTTAAAAACCTTTTTAACTAACGTTAGCGTTAAGCTAGCTAACAACGCTTCCATTCCTCACTTTCACTAGTCTCTCTTAAGCTACGTCATCCCCCGCTAAGAGTCACGGGAGATGTAGTAAATACAACAGTCCTTCCATGTAGGCTAGAACGCCGTGAATTATGACAGTAGCCACTACAGTAACATCATTAAGTCTGCTATAAGCTATTCTCCCTCTCGTGTGTGTCTTTATGCAGATCTTTATGCAGTTTTAAAGCACCTTGGCTTTGTTCTGAATGCACTTTGTTGTAGTTATCCTACAGAGAAAAGAAAATACACTTGACTTTAATGCAAATTTTGTTGTATGCAAAGAGAAAATGTTTAAATTGTACAATCTTTCAGCAGTCAGCCTGGAATTAATGTATGCATTCAAAAGTGCTGAATAAATGTGTTATGGACCCATAATAGTGATTATTAATATTATTTAAGTTAAGTTTGGCCATAATCATGTATTTTGCCATAATCAGGTAGCTGAACAAAAAAATATACATTATATATATATATTTATATTAATAATTTTCTGCCTTTCCGCATTCGGTTTTCGGCCAACTGTTTCCTATTTTCGGTATCGGTTTCGGCCAAGAATTTCCCATTCGGTGCATCCCTAGTTTATATGGGAAATAGGCTTCAGGCAACAAAATCTTGAGGTGATCGCTGTGTCTCTCTGTCCAGGCAGGAGGAGGAGCCCTTGCAAAAGTGTATTGATCACACCTAGCCATTCCATTTCCAAGGGAGGCGATACTGCCACCTGGTGAGATTTGATCGTCATTGCAATTCCAACGTAGGTAGATGAATCATAGACACCTATGTAGATGGCTCCGGCTGACGGTATAGAATGGGGATCAAAGGAAAATATCAAAGTATCAAAACCCGAGTATACTCGGGTTTTGGCACTCAGCGCATGGCAAGATAACCGGACTATACTCGGGTATGGCCGTGAAAGAGTTAAAGGAGTCAGTTAAAGGAGTCAAAGGAGATACATAGTATGAAAACATATTAGGAAGTGTGTTAGTTTGTCTTGCAAACTAACTTTGCTAGTTATCAAGCTGAATGAACAACTCCAAAGCTGTGTTATTCACTGCAAGCAAGATTACTGGTAACTGTTAGCAATCAACAATCAAATGGCATGAAACAAAGCTTTTGCCCATGGACTCACAGACATGTATTTAGCCTTAGTCTATACTACTTTTTATCAACCTGCTCTGGACAACAGTGGACCACTATGTTTTAATGGTGAGTAGAGCTATATATTGCATTTGGTATCTACCACAATTTTGGTAGCATTAGCTAACTAATCATCATGTTTTTCATTTAATCTAATGTTTAGCCTAGATGATGGTTCTCAGGGGATGTCTGATGATGTTGTTTGTGTTTGCTACTTTTGAATGTGTTACTGCTGCCTCAGTCATTGATTAGTTTTGAGTGCAGAGAGTATTGCTTGAAGGTAATGTCTATTGTCATGGTTGTGGTTCATGAACTGATTGCTTGGTTAAGTCAACCGTAATAATACAGCTGGGGTCTGAATGGCATTCAGCATAGGAATTGGTATTGGTGCACTATATAAATCAGATGAGTCATTTTGAGTTAATTTAGAGGAAGATAGAACGCAGGGTTTGCATAATGCATGTTTGTGTGGTACTGGATTGCTTGTCATTTGCTTCTAGTCTACCATTACGTAATTGCTTCTAGTATTACTTAATATCCTTAACTTTTGTAAAGGAGCACAGGAAAAGGCCTTGATGACAAGAGGTAATAGCCTATGTATGTGTCAGTGTTAAAGTTTGCCTACTTAGATGGTAAAGGTTCTGCAAAATAGGAGTGAGACTGACCAACTCACGTGTAGACCTATTCATTTATGTTTTAGCCTATTATTAGTGAAATATTAGGCATAATGTTTTTGTTTTGTTGTATTTTTCACATAAAAGGGCACCAACAATCCCCCCAAAAATGAATGGCATGTAGCGGTCACCTGTGGACAAACTTCGGCCACCCTTTGTTAGATTTAGTTGACTTTCAATTCATGTTATTTTATGTCGTCGTCGTCGTCGTCCCCACTCCCTGGCATGGCAGGGTCACCCATGCATGTCCGCAGACTCTGATCATGGTTTTCTATACCACACATCCTGGCACACAGACACTACAAACACCCATGTCCACACACTAGTACATAACTCCACGGACACCAATGATGAAGGACCGCAATGGAAACAAGCCTACTATGGCTTTATTGTTTTTTAATCCTATTGGTAAATGGTGGGCTGATATGTATACCTGTTAAATTGTATGTTATTCATTTAAATCAATATTCTGTCCTGTATTCTTTCAGGATAGGACTCATGTGTGTTGTGTTGTTGAAGTAAAGTCACTCAAATTAAATCTCCCCTTGAGATAATATACGACACACGGGCTCCTGGTATTCTCTTTATTATTACACAGGTTTATTGGCATAAACAGCAAAATGGTTACAATTAGGTTGCTCTCATGTCCTCTCTGTGCGAGCTGAATACTGAAGAAGGCTACAAAAGAGCACTCTCTCCTCCAAGCTGAATACCGAAAAGTGCAAAGATCCTCTCTCTGGCATAATATGACCATCTCTTCACCATCTCCTTTGGTTATCTCCCCTTTTTTTTATATTTTTTTTATATTCTCACTTTTTCTGTATTTTGCTCCCATCCCAATTTAGAGTTCTACGGTTCGGAATAAAGATGTTCTCTTCGAACGGAAATAAAGCCAATCAGTAAAGATCAAAGACGGGTTGCATCATCATTGCAAGAGAGGTAGTTACAGTCGTTATGCCAATTCCCTTCCTGGTCGTTGCGCGCATTGTCCCACTGTCGGCCTAGGGAGGGTGTAGAACTACCACATGCCTCCTCCGATACATGTGGAGTCAGCCAGCCACTTCTTTTCACCTGACAGCGAGGACTCTCACTGAGGGAATGTAAGGCGTGTGGAGGTTCACGCTATTTACAGTTTACAACGACCAGGACACATACCACACCGGCTTCCCATCCGCTAACACTGCCAATTGTGTTAATAGGGACGACTGACCAAGCCGGAGGTACCGCTGACAGCTGGATTAGATCCCAGAGTCTCTGCGGTGGTAGGCGAGTGCATTCTCCACTGCGCTACCCAAGTGATCTCTCTTTCTGGCGCCTAGAGTTCAACACAACCTCTGTTCTCCTAGATTTGCTCCGCCTGCGAGAGACGCCATTTCGATACCTATTTAGTCTAGCTAACTAAAATGTTATCTTCTAAGAAAACACTGCCCAAATCCTACAACACATCCTAGAACCACCACTGTTTCTACAAACTTTTTCTATCATATGGATTTAATCTATTTTCAACTGTCCAAAACAGTACAGTGAAGATCCATGACCATGTAGATATCTCACTAACACGACATACAGGTAGCTGACATATAGCAAGGGCTATATTCACACCATGCTGTTACAGCCTCAGGCCCTGGCCTGTCCGCCATACAAAAAAAAATAAAAAACATCCATATTAACCCACCCACTTAAACATCCCAGTGCAATATCTCCCCTGACGTGGTCAGACAGGTGACCTATAGCAGGGTCATCTCATTAATAATAATAATAATAATAATAATAATAATAATAATAATAATAATAATAATAATAATAATAATAATAATAATAATAATACATTTTATTTGGGGGCGCCTTTCAAAACACCCAAGGTCACCTTACAGGGCATTAGAAACTACTTTGCTGTCCTCTGCAAAACAGAAAAAAGGGAGATGGAGCATGTGAAAATTTTCCATATTGCCACATTCCTTTGGTCAGCCTCCGCCAAGTAGCTTAAGTGGATGGAGGTGTGTGTGTGTGTGTGTGTGTGTGTGTGTGCGTGCGTGCGTGCGTGCGTGCGTGTGTGTGTGTGTGTGTGTGTGTGTGTGCATGTGTAATAATATGGCGCCGTGTCCTCTAGATATATACTGCGGGATCAGCTCCTCAGGCAGACACAGAGGACCAGGAGAGGACGGCTGCACTTGGCTGGAGAAAATTACTGATCCCTGTGGAAAGAGTAGGGCGGGCGATGGCGGGGAAAATTATTTCCTCCTCAGTGATTCACTATTGTAAGGGGCTGGTAGCCGCCGTATTAAAACGGGTCACTGCGTTATGGCAGGAAACCCACAGGAGTCACTCAAAAGTTATTTTCCCCCTCATCGCAACACTCTTACAGGGGCGACAGTGGCTCAGCAGGTAGAGCAGTTGGCTGGTAATCCAGAGGTTCCCGGTTCGATTCCCGTTCCTACCGGGCAGCGTGTCGAAGTGTCCTTGAGCAAGACACTTAACCCCTAATTGCTCCTGTTGAGCAGGTTGCCATCTTGCATGGTTGCTTCTGCCATCGGTGTGTGAGTGAATGGGTAAGATGTGAGGAACAAATTGTAAAGTGCTTTGGATAAAAGCACTATATAAATGCAGCCATTTACCATTTACCATTTACTCTTCAGTCTACCTTTGTACGTGTGTACGTCTACTACGACAGGGGTTCAATGATGAAGACGTTTTGTGTCTAGATTACTTCTATGGAGGCTTTAGAACGCCATACCTCCTCCCCTGGTTGCTCAACATGGATTCATGTGGGTTAACCCACAGTGTGGCACTGGGGTTGTGGGTGAACACACAGTGTGGCACTGGGGTTGTGGGTGAACCCACAGTGTGGCACTGGGGTTGTGGGTGAACCCACAGTGTGGCACTGGGGTTGTGGGTGAACCCAGTGTGGCACTGGGGTTGTGGGTGAACACACAGTGTGGCACTGGGGTTGTGGGTGAACCCACAGTGTGGCACTGGGGTTGTGGGTGAACACACAGTGTGGCACTGGGGTTGTGGGTGAACCCACAGTGTGGCACTGGGGTTGTGGGTGAACCCACAGTGTGGCACTGTGGTTGTGGGTAAACACACAGTGTGGCACTGGGGTTGTGGGTGAACCCACAGTGTGGCACTGGGGTTGCCCAGTATTGTGTGCCAAGGGGATGTCGGGAGCTTTCAGATAATTTCACAAACCAACCGATTCGACATGGCCCTCCGTCCACATTAAGTCAATGAGGTTTGTAATCTCGTTATCTGGTACAATGATTGTGACCAACTCTGGCAGCGACTTATCTGAAGTTTTCTTGTGCATGGTTGATAATGTGGTAATTTAATTTAGGTTGAATGTAGCCTATTATGATAATGTAATGTGTATCATAATCAACATCAATTAGGCCTGTATCCAAACTGAGCGTTGTTACACATGCTATTAACACTCACTCCCTGAGGGAAAACGAGGTCGTTTTGGGAATAATGCAATACAAAGAACAATGACAAGTCCCTTTTTTCTGAAATATTAAATTCATAGAAATAACACATTCTAAAGTGTTTTTGCAATACAACTTGTTTACAAGATACATGCCGGTATATGAGGGATTTCCAACAACAAAAATATTGTCTTAATCAGTACATTATTTCCACATTGTCACACTTTGTCGCCTCTCAGTTTGGCATTCTGTGAGAAGTCAATTCAGAACTCTCTTTATGTTCACGTGAATGAGATGCTACCATGCGTTTCTAAAAATAACCCTGAATGTTCCCCGTCATAGTTGCACCCAATGGACCATAGTCACACAGGGTGGTCGTTTTGCTCTTATGTCATGCTCGGGTTGGGATTGGCAGGAGTCCACGCAGCGCCCTCCCTGTTATGCCATTAATTATTGAAGCGCAGGCAGTTAAAAGGTTAAACTTCATCTCAGTACATGATGTTTTAATGTGGTCGTGCCTCGTTTCACTGAGGGATCTCTGAAGGTTCCACGTTTCCTGCTGCTGTTTAAGTACAAACACGCCGCCGCTGCTGCGTTGTGCGCCTGAATCCATTACGATAAGATACTGATTCAATTTGCTGTATTACTGCGGCTGTTTGTCTATTTTATGGCACACAGCGGTAAATGTGTCAGTTTTGAGACCTCATGAACTGAAGTTAGTAGCGTGTGTGGGAGACCAAATGGGAACAGCCAAAGACAACAGTGTTTGTATGTATCTGTTATCTGGATTAAACAAGTACTGTAGCATATCACCAGCGCATGTAATAATCATTATCCACAATTGACAGACTGAGCTGAGGGTTGTGGACTTAGGCAACAGACAGTGGAAGAGAGAGGGAGAGAGAGAGAGAGGGAGGGAGAGAGAGAGAGGGGGAGAGATAGAGAGAGAGAGAGAGAGAGAGAGAGAGAGAGAGAGAGAGAGAGAGAGAGAGAGAGAGAGAGAGAGAGAGAGAGAAAGAAAGAGAGAGAGAGAGGGGGGGGGGATTACCCTCTGTGCAGCTAACGTTGTCTGTGGAAGGGATACATGGTTTCCAAGAGCTCTTCAGCGTACTTAACAGCACTGCTGGACTCCGCTGTGCATCCGGAGAAATGAGCGACAGTAGTCTCAGTAGTAGTTTCCCTTGCGGCCACGCATGCTCCACTCTCCCCCAGAGAGTCGATCCCCTCTGACTTGACTCACTTCTCTTCTTGACTAGTGAAGTAATAGCTGTATTATTTTCTTTCCGATTTGGCCTCCCATCTTGCTTTCTCTGTCTCTCTCTCTTTTGCTGTGACGCTTTGTAAGTGTACCAGCTGCCTGGTGCAGAGTCCCATCATGTGGATGTTCTTGTTCCTCATCAAATATAAGATCCAAAACTTCTTGTACATTGTACTTCTCTTTTCCATTTAAAAGGGTTGCCTATTTCTAACACACCATCATCATCCTCCAGCCATCGACACCACAACATGCAGGCAAAAGGATGATCTATTTCTAACACAATATCATCATCCTATAGCACTTTGGATTCTGCTACTGGCACCTTTTTTCTTCCACAGACGCTCGAGCTGTTCCACAGGTAACATGGCCTATCAGCTGTTGTTTTGTTTTGGAGGTGGGTAACCCTTCCTGCATGTTGTGTAAATGCCAGATAAATGGCACCATCTGCAGGCCAGTCTTGCCTGTTACACCAGTGTCTTCAACAGGTGTCCAATCCAACACTAAATTCACGTGACCTGTGACGTGGCCAGATAGATGTCAACGCATGACAGTGTTCCGATCTAGCACACCGTATTGGTGTCTTAGAACCACATCTGTAGAGCTGCGTCTCTGACGACGCAAATAAAAAGCAACTTACGCAACTATTGGCAGCGATGGCCTAAAGGTTAGAGAAGCTGGGTCGTGACCGGAAAGTCGCTAGTTCAATCCCTCGGACCGGCAGGACAACTCTGGTTGGGAAAGTGAATGAATAACACTCTCCTGTCCCTCAATACCAACTGCTGAAGTGCCCTTGAGTACGGTAGTTAACCCCCAACTGCTCCAGTGGAGTTGCTCAGTGGCCAACAGTGTCAGACTTGTACTGGAATGTATGTTGTATTGGGAATAAGGCTGAGACCACTTATAGATTTATAGATAATTATCGACAACTGCATGAAATCGATTTATACAATACAATTTACATACAATACAATACAATTTATAAAAAAAATATTTATTGATAATTTTGTCCCGGTTTATCGATTCTTCCAAATGGCATATCATCTCAGCCTTAATTGGGATACTCACAAGTATGAATGTAAAGAAGCAGGGCATTGCTGAAAAAAAGCATACATGCTCAGCGAACCTACCATGGGTAAATAAAGGTTTAAAAGAAACAATTTTCTGGAGTGGCCACCATGTACTGTTATTACCTATGTGTGGAAATAAATGTCTTACTGAGCCATTCCAGGTGTCGCAAATGCACAGATAACCTCTGTAGTTAGATAGAACAATTGTCTCGTGGAGACATACAGGCTGATGAAAGTGCTTATCTTTAAGAGATGAAAATCAGGCAAAGGACTACTTTCAATATAGTTCTATATTGGCGTTGATGTTAAACTATGTTAAAACAATGACACCAGCTAAAAAACTTTGCATACTACACCAATACTTCTGCCTCTGTCTGGTTTTTAGTCCTGTATGTGAACTACATTGCTTTATTTGTCATTGCCACCATCTTTAGTGTTACATATTTCCCCATTCAAAACTACCACAGTGATCCTTCTCATTTTATAGTCGGTGGTCTCTGGATGTGATGGAGGAGTGCACTGCATATTGATTGCACAGTGTAGAGTTGCAATTCAACTGAATTTACATGAAATGGGGATGTTTTAACTAAAACATGCCACAAGACAGTATTTTAGTATAGTATAAGGTATAAAAAAATAAATACATACATATGAAAATATTGATATACACGCCACTTATCGATATCATGCAGTTATCGCCTTATTTAGTTATGAGCTGCTATTTATGGAATGTCCTCAAACATATAACTGTTTTATAAAAATAAAAATAACAGAGGAATACCAATGCCCAAAACAATGTATTTTGAAAATGTTATGTGAAAACGAGGTGCTTGGGATGCGAGACCACTATCAGACATCTCATCTCTCGTCTCATGTGACAAGCACCAACTGCCAATTCATTCAGAGCAAATGACACCATGCTCGACATATCAAGGTCAGAGTGCGAAGACTGAGATTAAGCTACAAACGTCAACTGAACTTCAAACAACCCAATGCCTAGGAAATGTACTTTCAGCTGGTGTTCTTTCAATCTGTAACACCTTTCCCTGAGATTGAGAAACCGACATATCAAGGGCATAGGGTGACTACAACAGCAGATTAGAGACTTCACTTTAAAGTGGCAATGTTGATTTCTGGGACATGCTGGTCGTAACCGGTACTGTCTCTGTGTTTTCAATACATTTCTGTTGCCTCAAAAAGAAGTACAGTTGCATGTATTTCATACAGTAGCATGACATCTTTCCAAAATTCAGTTGGATGTGGTGGCCATATGGTTTGGCATAGCAACATTGCGAATTACAGAAATTAAAGATATTCATCCCTAGATGCCACACGGCAGGTTTTGTGAGAATCGAGTGGACAACCTAGGAGTACCGGTGGAAAATCCAATATGGCAGACATGGGTGGTTTGACAAAGTTGAAGACCAAGGATAGCTGCATATCTGTACAAAATCGGATGTCAATTGGATTTACGTATACAATGTATAGCTTTGCAATGTTCAACGTTTTCACCTTTGATTATAGTGCTTTGTGACAGTTAAAAACTAGACCAACATTGCCGCCTACTGCTCAGTATGATGCCACCTTTTGTGCATACGTGTTTCTTCAACATTGGGGACTGTTATAGTCCACAGTCCGGCAAAACTCCAAGGGTTCCCCAATTAGTTGACAAATCAAGAGAATAGAGTCTAAATATTGAGAGGTAGTATAAGCAACTTCAACCTTGTTTGAATAAAATCAATGCTTTCTAAAAAAAAAATATTATGAATAAATACAAAAAGTAATACAATAAAGGGAAAGGTACAGTAGAGACGTCTTTGAAGCAATGTCCTTGCTGTTTCGAACACATCTCCCAGAGGTTGAGAAACAGACACATCAAGGCCAGAACATGGCACATTGGCACGGTGGGCTATTGAGATGTATTGCCTGTGCCAGGATGATGAAATCAGAACATCATGGAGAGAAACAGAATAAATTCTCACCCTGCAAACTCCTGGATGTGCTGCTAACTTTAATTTTATTATGTCTTGGTACTTTGCTAGAACTCTTTTTAGTTGTGTGTGTGTGTGTGTGTGTGTGTGTGTGTGTGTGTGTGTGTGTGTGTGTGTGTGTGTGTGTGTGTGGTGTGTGTGTGTGTGTGTGTGTGTGTGTGTGTGTGTGTGTGTGTGTGTGTGTGTGTGTGTGTGTGTGTGTGTGTGTGTGTGTGTGTGTGTGTGTGTGTGCGTGTGTGTGCGTGTGTGTGTGTGTGTGTGTGTGTGTGTGTGTGTGTGTGTGTGTGTGTGTGTGTGTGTGTGGACATAGATCCCAGTGTGTCTGTGGAGGCCACTCTTACTCATAATGACTGACAACACACTAAATCAAAGAGAATCCTCCTTGGACTAGGAAACAGACTAAAACTAGAAAGGAGCGCAGATCTCCACCAGCCGACAGCCACACATTTCTTCTCTCTCTCACACAAACAAACACACCTACAATAGTTAACAAATACAAGGACACTAGCCTACAAAGGACAGCTGACAGATAGTAGCCTACACGTTAGGTGGGGCTTAAAGCACTCTCGCCTATTACACTATTACACACTTACTGTACACTATCTGGTAAACAAGAATACCCTGAAGACTCTAGCAGGAGCACTCATTCAAGGGTACTACGACTATGCTTGCACCTCATGGTACCAAAGCACCTCAAAGGCGCTAAAAACAAAATTACAAACATCTCAAAACAAACTGGTCAGACTACTGCTTGACCTTACTCCTAGAACCCACCTCACCCCTGCCCACTTTGACAACCTAGGATGGCTTAGAGTAGACGACAGAGTACAGCAACTTGCAATGGCCTGGTCTACAAGATACACTACACGACCAAGGTACCCATGTACATGACTAAATACTTCCCAAAGGTCAGTGAATACCACGATCACAACACCAGAGGAGCTCCACAAATCATGTTAAACCCAGATTCGGCTCAAACAAGGGACTAAACACGTGCTCAAACAAGGGACTAAACACGTTTCGCAATTATGCCACATCAATGTGGAACGCCCTACCCAAAGCTGTAAAGGAATGTGAATCACTACCCACTTTCAAAAACACTCTCAAAAAACACCTAAGGGAGACTGCAACTCGAAACTGGCCCCTGTAAATGTCCGAACACAACCCCCGCCAATGTACAGTAAATTACCAAGTATGGTCTTGTCAATAATCCAATGTACAGTGTTGTTTGTACAGTTGTACAGTGTCCCCCACCCACCCCTCCTACCCACCCCACCCCCTCCTACCCACCCCCCCCCCCCACCCACCCAACCACCTCCAATGTACAGTCCAATGTACAGTCCCATAATCCAATGTACAGTGTTGTTTGTACAGTTATACAGTGTCCCCCACCCACCCCTCCTACCCAACCCCCCCCCCCCCCCACTCCTACCCAACACCCCCCCCCCCCCCCCCCCCTACCCCCCCCCCCCCCCCCCCCCCCCCCCAACCACCTCCAATGTACAGTCCCACCCCCACCTACCCAATCCAATGTACAGTTTCTACGCCTAATGTATACTACTCTTTTCTTTCTGGACTCTTTTTGTATCACAAATACAGTACTGTAATTGCAAATCTGGTATGTCATAAATGTATAGATGTAGCCAGTACTGTCTATCTGTATGTCATGTATGTCATATATGTTACGATGAATTGGAAATGGGGGACCCTGGTGGAAACAAGACGAAAGTCTTTCTCTGGTCTGCATCCCCTTAACAATTGTATGTATTGAGCTGTACTGCACTGTACCCATTCTGCAATCTGTTAATAAAGTTTTCATTCATTCATTCATTCATTCATTCATTCATTCATTCATTTCATTCATTCATTCATTCATCACGCTATTACACTAGCATACTATAGCATTACACTATAGCATTATTGCACACTATTATACTATTGCACTAGTACAGTATTACACAATTACACTATTCACTAATTTGTTTATTTGTTTATTGTTATTCGCACTTACAAACATACATTCTGGAATAAAATAAGTAAAAGGAAGAACAGTTAAAATGTGCAGTAAAGGTAAAAAAAACCAAGGGCTTATAAGCGCCCTCCCCTCTTAAACCTATATAGGATGACTACACACAAAAAAATCCCCCCCCCCCCCCACACATTATGCACAAACACATGCGCATATCCCTCTCTCATACACACAGATACATACAATACAGCATTATACAACTATTATAATGTTGGGTAAAAGATTTTAAAGCACTTTTGTTGCACCTTTTTGTGTTTATTTCATGTTTTGAAAGATTGCATATTACTATGATTTTTACATAAATCATAGTGGTTCAACATTTTGGGTCGCGACTTAATGACTAAGGAAAATGTTGGGTCCCGAGGCTAGACCAGTTGAGAACCACTGCTATAGACTACAGGATCTGTAGTTCTTTTTTAAGCTTACTTTTAAATATATTTAAAGTGGAACATGTTTCTATTAGATTTTGTATATCATTCCACATCACTGCACCTTGATAAACAAATGAGAATTTGGCAACACACTATTACACAGTATTACAGTGTAATACTATTACATACTTAAGCATGGGGGTGTGGTCCTAAACCAATGACAGTAGTAATCTGTACTGAGTTAATTGTCACCTCCCATAAGTCTCTACGATAAACGGTTCACAAGATATAAAATTAATTACTTATGTCAATGGACAATAATGGAAATTCATTCATTCATAAATGTTTGTAATGCATAGGTATAGCAACAACAATATGTTCATTATGACATGTCCATGTTGTAAACAGGGACCAGAGAGCTGATTCCCGGCAGCAGCCAACGTAGTTTTGCCATCTTTGCCAAAAGGTGTAACTTTATCCTGAATATCTATTTCAATGGACAATAATGGAAATTCATTGTTGACCGATTTACAAAATATTCCCTGGCCTGCTGTCAGCCTATGTGCAAAGTTTCATACACCTCGGCCTTGTAGTTGGCGATATTTGCTGCACACAGACACACAGACACACAGACACACACAATTATACAACCTCCCCCAGGCTTTCCTGGTGGAGATAACAACAGACTAAGGCAGAAGAGGCATATCTGGGGTTTGCTGATTATTCAGTCTCACATTATATGTATCTAATCCAGCTGTAGGTGAATATTCTATGGGTTGTTGTTAAAGATAGACTGCAGGTCCTGCCAAACAAGTACAACCTCATGTTGTAGGGAACGGCTACCTCCGGTCAATGGTCTCTAACTACACACCCACAAGACCCCTACGCTCTACATCTTCTGGCCGCCTCAGCCCCACTCCCATCCGAGCTCTAGGGGGGTCATCAAAGAGAAGCAGGCTATTCTCAGTTCTCGCTCCTCAATGGTGGAACTAACTTCCCACCATTCAGGACTGGCGAAACCTGCCTTCTTTTCCACCATCGACTAATAATAATAATAATAATAATAATAATAATAATAATAATAATAATAATAATAATAATAATAATAATAATAATAATAATAATAATAATAATAATAATAATAATTTAAAAATATATATATATATACTAACCTTCTTACTGTCTTTTACTATCATGCACTTTGCTACTAAGTAATCTACCTTTCCTATATTACTTCCTACTATGTGAATATGTCTATACTACAATGCACTCAAGACTGTAGCACTCAAGTTCAACACTGTTTGACGAACAATGTTACTTTCCCTTAGTTGCTGACTTGTTGTACAGAACTTGTAAGTCATATATATTGTGTGTGTGTGTGTGTGTGTGTGTGTGTGTGTGTGTGTGTGTGTGTGTGTGTGTGTGTGTGTGTGTGTGTGTGTGTGTGTGTGTGTGTGTGTGTGTGTGCGTGCGTGCGTGCGTGCGTGCGTGCGTGCGTGCGTGGTGCGTGCGTGCGTGCGTGCGTGCGTGCGTGCGTGTGTGTGTGTGTGTGTGTGTGTGCGTGCGTGCGTGCGTGCGTGCGTGCGTGCGCTACTCAATCTCTCTTTTTATTTGTCTTAAGAACTCTCCGAAGGCGACCCGTTCGTGGAGCACCATAAATTACGGCGGTGCCGACTCTCTCCCCCGGGGTGAGGGGAATATCCGTAGCCGCTGTCTGACTGTTTGTCCAAATCCCAATCCACTCCCCCAGGCCCCTGTGCGTCTGCATACAGATTACAGCTTCTTCTTCTTCTGCTCTCGCCTGATCTCCAGACACGGACCCAGGGACATGTGGGCAACCATATGGTTTAAAAACTACACCAGCAGGCTGCCGAGGAGGCCTACAAAATGCATAGCTGTTTTCCTTGTTGTCGTTTGTGACAAAATGGGCTTATTACGGATGTGTAGTCGTGAAAATTCTGAAAACCCCAGTTCGGCTCAGTGTAAAAGAACAATCCTGAAGTGAAGCATTCGAGAATGGACCGGACACAGTATGAACTGGACTAGGTTAATAATTCACACAAATGATAAAAAAAATATATGACATAGATCGATAACATTGATTCACCATTGATGAACTCCAGTATGATTAAGGACAATGACTGACGAATGAATGATGAAAATTTATTAAATGATAGTGCATTAAACAATCTCCTGTGAGACTGGAATAACATATAATGACAAGAGGACTAGCGTATCTGAGGAACTGACGTCCATTGACAGACTGAGAAACACGTAAGAGAAAAAAGCTACTCTTATCAAACTCCCAAACAGAGGAACAAACAGTCAAGAGGAGAAGTTAGTATCATCCATAGCAAGTGTCCTGGCCCCCCTGCAGTCAGGTTGCCTCACCCTCCAATTATCAGTCTCTGTCTTAGACCAGGGGTTCCCAAAAGGCGCCGCGGGGGGGGGGGGGGGGGGGGGGGGGGGGTCGCCAGATGATAAAAAAAAAATATATATATATATATATTTTTTTTTAATGCAGTCAGGCCACTGAACTTAGAAGCAGGCCAGGCCGCGTCTATTCTTATCCTAACGGATTTATGCTCCCGCATTCGCGTTTTGCAAATCTGATTGGCCACTGCCGTTTCTGGTGCGATCTGATTGGCCACTGACGTTTCTGGTCATGTGACATGTGCGCCCAATCGCGTGACGCGCCAATTTCCGCCTCGACCAGCAGCAAACTACCTAACGCCTAGTTTATCACTGGTTAAACTTAGGCGACTCTTTCGAAGTTGGTTAAGGTTAGAGTTTGGAATCAGGGCTGGCGTTCTATCGCCCTGCTCTAAGACAAACTCTAACCTTAACCAACTTCGAAAAAGTGCCTAAGCTTAACCGGTGAAAGAACATGCCGTCACACGATTGGCGCGACCAGAAACGTCAGTGGCCAATCAGAGCGCAAAACGCGAACACGGAAGCATAAATCTGTTAGGATAAGAATAGATGCGGCCAGGCCAGTGTTTCTAGTTGCACCAGCGCAATAGTTAGATAACCTAGGTGGGGAACAACCAGGAGATCACTGCAACTCACACAAGTTGGAGAACTATCTCTCTCTCTCTCTCTCTCTCTCTTGCTCTCACACACACACAAAGGGAGCCGCATGTGATTGGTGGAGGCGGGCAGGGACGCGGGAAGGGGGGGTGCGGAGGGTGCCCCCTCTCAATTATTGCAAAAAAAAAATATATATATATAATATATATATTTTTTTTTATGACAGTATTTATATATTTGTATATACTGTAACTGTATAACTGTAACACTGTATATTATAAGTTTATCCTGCTCAAAGCACGTCACCATTTTAATATTGTGTGTATTGAGCCGTACTGTATTGTAGCCATTCTCCAATCTGTTAAATAAAGTTTTCATTCATTCATTACACTACTGTATGTACACAATCATACGTGTAAAACCGAGTAGATTTTCGAGTGATGACAGACTGTCACAGACTGATTGAATGACAGGTGAAACAACTAATTGTATTCACCTCCCGTCTCCCGCCCTTCCCACGCGCCACGAACCACTGAGCTACTGTGATACAGTGCTTGCGCAGTCAGTCGATTTGAGCTAGTAGTCAGACTTTGCTAGCACAGAATGTCTCACTCGCAGAAAATAAAAATATCAGATTTATTTTCGAAACGTCCCGCCGGTCCCAGTGACAGTCCCACTAAATCTGATAAACGTCAGAGAGAGACAGAGACGACAGGTTCAGCCTCAGCATCAGGTATTGAAGAGTTAACTGAGTCTGTTCCCCTATACCCCCCCTCGGGCGCCAGGGGCTTCCACTGAGGGGTGATGCAAATAGGGATGGGGTGTTATGGCAGCTCATGATGGAAAGAGTGTGCACCGAGTCTGATCCCGAGTTGAAGAATTGGCTCCAAAAGAGAGACAACTGGATGTCCAACAACATCCAAAACGAAATCTTACAGCTGCTTGCCCATGATATTCAGCAACAAATTAGAGGCAAAGCATCCAAAAGCCCAATCTTTGGCTTGAGCGCTGACGGAACCACTGATGTCACTCACTGGAAAAGAACAATTCTCGTGTAATATACAGTTAGCCGATGACAACTTGGAAGCTCAGAACTTCTTTTGGGGTTTTTACAATGCCCGGCCCAGACACAATAGCCGAGACGCTGTTTTTGTGTATAAAATACTTTTACGCCTCGACCTGCCCATGGAGAGGCTGATAGGATACTGTTTTGACGGGGCCAGCAACATGTCTGGGGGGTACAGGCTAGACCAGGGGTTCCCAAACTGTTCAGGCCGCGACCCAAAAAAAACTGTGTCAGAGAGCCGCGACCCCCACTATTATAGGAGGTAAAAAAAAATATTTTAAATGGAAATGTATGGTTGAAACATGCAAACGTTCAAACGCACACACACTAATAAGCATTGGAGGCTTTTAACCAGGGCCGGACTGGGGAAATCATTCAGGCCAGGAAATATAGCCCCAGTCAGGCCACTTTTTAAGCAGGGGGTCTGGGGGTCCCCCACCAGGATTTTTTTTGTTACAAAGACTTAATTTCCTGCATTCTGGTGCAGGCATTTTTTTTATTTGTACCCTTTAAATGCCAGTGTTTGTGATGGCATCACAACTTATTGTTAAAAAACAGGCTAGCATATGTATGATTAGCAACAACACAGATTTTTATGGATTTTCAGTTTTTTGTAATTGATAAATACAATATTTTATTCAACTTCAGCCCTGATCATAACACCACATATTCATTTTATAATTCTAACCCTTTAAATGCCAGTGTGTGTGATGGCATATATTTGCAATATATCAAATGCAAAGTACATTTATCTGGGGGGGATTATTACAGGCTAGCATGTGTCAATGATTAGCAGTTTTTCGTAAGGATCCCGCCTCCACCAATCACATACGGCTCCCTTTGTGTGTGTGTGAGAGCAAGAGAGAGAGATAGTTCTCCAACTTGTGTGAGTTGCAGTGGTCTCCTGGTTGTTCCCCACCTAGGTTATCTAACTATTGCGCTGGTGCAAATAGAAACACTGGCCTGGCCTGCTTCTAAGTTCAGTGGCCTGACCGCAAAAAAAAAAAAAAAAAAAAAAGATTATCTGGCGACCCCCCAGCACCCCCTGCCGTTTTATAGTTCCCGCGTGCCTGGAGGCGGGAGAGAGAGAGAGAGAGAGAGAGAGACCACTGTCGCGGAGAGAATTACATTTGTTTTTCTTGGAGTTTTATTAAAAGTCACTCGCTCCTCATCTCCAGTAGGAAAAAAAATTCAACATTATCGCCACCCACCTGTCCCGATGGTCTGCCCAATTCTCAAAATCTGCATGTCACAGAAGTAGTCCCCGCAGCAAGTTGCTTCGCCTTCTTTGTAAAATCAAAATTGGTTAGAAGGCTTACTTCTTTGATATTCCGTTTAACTTTCGACATTATCCTGGATGCGTCTATTTGTGCCTGCAGAGTGCAGACTGCAGTGCAGCGCCGCCACGCTCCGAATGGTAAACGCAAGAATAGCATGCATGTTGCATGCGTATTACGAGTAGGGTATATCTGCAGTGCCGCAACCCCATAGATTTATGCTATTGTCTATTACGGTGAATTTGAGCGCAAATCATTAATACATCAAAATAGCCTAATTTTATTATTATACACGATGATGACGATACAGAAAATTACAGACAAATTTGAAATGCATGGCAAAAATAGCATTTATTGTCAGTATTTTAGAGACCCCCCAAAAATTCACAAATCATGTTTTCAGGGGAGCTGGTGTCTGATCTAAGGGAGCCATGGCTCACCGAGCTCCCCCATGATTCGCACCCTGAATATATGCCATCACACACACTGGCATTTAAAGGGTTAGAATAATAAAATGAATATGTGGTGTTATGATCAGGGCTGAAGTTGAATAAAAGATTGTATTTTTTTCAATTACAAAAAAACTGAAAATCCATAAAAATCTGTGTTGTTGCTAATCATACATTATGCTAGCCTGTTTTTTAACAATAATTTGTGATGCCATCACAAACACTGGTATTTAAAGGATACAAATAAAAAAATTCCTGCACCAGAATGCAGGAAATGAAGTCTTTGTAACAAAACATTTCCTGGTGGGGGACCCCCAGACTGCTTAAAAAGTGGCCTCACTGGGGCTATATTTTGCACTATATTTCCTGGCCTGAATGATTTCCCCAGTCCGGCCCTGGTTAAAAGCCTCCAATGCTTATTAGTGTGTGTGCGTTTGAACGTGTGCATGTTTCAACCATACATTTCCATTTATAAAAAAATAAAAATAAATAAATAAAGAATATTATTATTATTATATATTTTTTTATTGTTTTACTTCCTATAATAGTGGGGGTCGCAGCTCTCTGACACCGTTATTTGGGGGTCGCAGCCTGAAAAGTTTGGGAACCCCTGTCTTAGACCACCTAACCTTATAGGTGGTCTAAATAATAAATACTACATAAGAGCTTGTGGCATTCATTTAGATTAGATAAAATTAGATTTATTGTCATTGCACAAAGTACAGAATACAACAAAATGTTGTAAGTTGGCATCAAAGAGTACAAACTACAACATGCACTGCAGTCTACAGTATAACATATTGATATGTCAATAATAATATATACAGTATGACAAAGCCACAGAGTAAACATGTTTAAGGTAACACTATGTAGTTTTTCTTGAGTGCACAGGATTCCTTTGCCATCCAACAACAGCTAACATCAGTCAATGGTCGTGTGACTAAGGCCCCGTTTAGACGAGCGTTTTGTGAACAGAAACCGCAAAAGTCATCTTGCGGTTTCACTTTTAATTTTGCGTTTAGACGAGCGTTTTGGAGTGGAATTCTCCGTGCAGACGACGCTGTAACGACGGAGACCCGCTGTCACACGATTGGCGCATATGTCACATGACGTGCTGTGAAGACCCGCCCTACTCTGCCTCTGATTCGCAGACTGTGGATGGGGAATGTGATTGCACCAAAGCAGAGTCACTCACAGACAGTGGGTCCACTCACGCCGCGACAGATTCTTGTGTATTTAACCCTTTCACTGCCACACGACAGCCGGTGATAGTAAAGGGGTAACCTTCTGTCGTGTGGCAGTGAAAGGGTTAAAAGTACTGCCAATGTAGCCTTCAGGTGATCTCCGTTGATATAAGTCAGACATACTTGCTTTGTTTACGTCTCGGCTACTGGCGCATACCTGCTACCTGTGACGTAAGCAGTACGCGCGACCAGAGCCGTGACAACCCGTTCGTCATCGTTTTAACAGATTTATACGTTTTGATAGTTTAGACGAGATCGCAAAGCTTTTGCGTTTCTAGGAATTCCACCCTGGAAGGTAGTCTCACTTTTTTGCGGTTTCACCCCGTAAAAACGCAGTTTCCGTATAAACGAAAGGCACATCCGCAAAAATATTTTTGCGGATTCACCTGCTAGCGTTTCCGTCTAAACGGGGCCTAAGTCCCCCTCATGTATGGTTCATATGTTGCTCTGAAATGTTCCAGAGGAATGTATAGTTTTAAAATAAAGCCTGAACAGACAAGCCCACATTCCATACCAGCTGCACAACATAAATGACCCCTGCTGACTTCTGACCAAGATGACTTGAACCCTCAGAGATCGCCTTGTCTCTAAACCTCTTTATCTCTTATGAAGACTTTGGAGATGATGTGAGGCCAAGATGACACACCATAAGGATGGTGGAAATTAATCTCCAAATGTATTCTAATCAAACATGCTGCAGTGGTTGCACCACACTTGTATGTAAAAATGATATGCTTAACCTCACTCCATAATGTGTGATCGTCTCCCCAAGGCAGGTTCGCACAGGCCATCTCAGATACCATCGGTTGGCTCTTGTTCAATTTACAACCTGATACTTTAGCCAGAGATAATTGGGGCCCCTTCACTGCACGGGTAAAATGATCCAGCTACATGAAAAGGTGGACTAAAAAGTAATTAAACCTTATCAAAATGTGAATACAGATTATGTAATTATTTGGTGAACTGGGCCCCTTCATGATGTAACCCAGTGGTTGGAGTAGAGGTTGAGCATTCAATGATACACAAGTTTGGGTGCGGCTGGGTAGCACACTAGCACAGTGGACTAAGCACTCGCCTACCACCACAGAGACTCTGGGATCGAATCCGAGTCAGTGGTACCTCCAGCTTGGTCAGTCGTCCCTACTAACACAATTGGCAGTGTTAGCGGGTGGGAAGCCGGTGGGGTATGTGTCCTGGTCATCAGGGACGTGCACAGGACTTTAGAGGGGCAGGTGCTCAAAGGCTGAAAAGGGCACTACACTTGTGTGTATATATTAACCGAGCGCGCAGTGATCAAATATTGAATATTGAACTATAATAATCAGTGCAGGAGCTCACTTATCCTTGAAAGACACTTTTATCACTGACTTAAAAGGCCCATACATCTCCATAAATGTTCAGGGGGGAGGGAATAAGGGCTTACCCTACAGACCCCAAGAAGTGCTGTATATTCTGTATTGTTTAATATAAATGCATTTTTTATTCCAATCCCGATTTGTATTTGAGATTCCCAAATCCCATCGGACTTGACTTCTTCGTGTCCCTCAATGAGTGTAATACCAGCATTCAACTGTATGCGCCACAGCGGTTTCTATCACCACCCACGCTATGCATAAAATATATAGGTCCGCGGAGAGGCACGCTGAGGAGGCCGTGCAAACTGCAATGGAATATGGGGCATCTCTCTCTCTTTACCTAATATTTTGATTCTATCCTGACATTTTCAGTTGGAAGGGCAGTCTATATGCGTAACGGTAAAAAAAGAAATGTATAAAAAAAATCCAAAAGGGCACTTTTTTGACGAGGCTCAAAAAGGCAGGTGCTCAAGCACCTCTTGGCCTCTATGTGTGCACGTGCCTGCTGGTCATTGTAAACTGCGACTCATACTGGTCGGTCGGGGCGCCTGTTCAGCAGGGAGGGGATTTGGGGGAAATAGCATGAACCTCTGCGCGTGTTACGTTCCCCCAGTGAAACTCCTCGCTGTCAGGTGAAAAGAAGCGGCTGGTGACTCTACATGTATTGGAGACGGCATGTGATAGTTCTACACCCTCCGCAGGCCGCAACGACCAGGAAGGGAATTGGCATAACGACTAAATTGGGATGGGTGAAAAAATACAGAAAGCCCAAAAATAAATAGAATAATAATATTTGTGAGTTAGTGAAGGAGTAACACTTCCTATGGCGGAACCAACACTTGTCGAATTCTAGAAAGGCTTCACCCAGGGGTTAATTGGAAATGGCTAACTGCCGACCTCATCTCTTGGACTTTCAACAACAGAACCAAATCATTAGCTATAGCGTGAATACCCTTTCAGATAAACACGGTAACGGCACCACCATGCCCTGAAGCCTATCATAGCCAACGGTTGGATATAATAGCCACACAATGACAGCCTATCGCTGCTCCGAACAAAGCGCTGATTTGAAACACATGTCCAACCAAGTGGACAATCCCAGGTGTATTTAAACAATGTAATGTAGATAATTTTATAATCTATCACTCTACTCTTCTCACCTATTTTGCTCTGTCCGCTCCGCTGTGACGTCTAGTGAGACTCAACGTAGTGGCGAGATCTGATAGCCCACGTTCACGGTAGGGATGCCCCGATCGATCGGCCACCGATCGTTATCGGCCGATACTCAGTATAAATATGCAATCTGTGAATTCCGATAATGAGTCATATTCGCCGATAGCGGAAACCGATCAAGCGAAGCTCTCACTCGCTGTCTGTCTCAGACACACACGACCTGCAAACTGCCGCTGCTCCTCCTCCCTAGCCCCGCCCGCCCCCGTGTAGAGTTTGTAAACAAAGGAGAGAGGCGGCTCCTCTGCTCAAGTCTGTAGTGCATTCGACCTGCGCTAACGTTAGCTACCTAGCTATCGTTACTGTTTAAACAAAATTACCCAGTCAACTATTCACGTTTAGTAGGCATTGTCTAACGGTATTTAGCCGGCTAGCTACCGATAGCTCCTGATATCAACAAATGATCCAGAAAGTCTAGTAGTCCATGTTCATACCTCCGTTAGCTTGCGTTAGCTTGCGTTAGCTGACGTTAGTTTACTGTTCAAAACGAAATGCCCCATTGAACTAAAGTTCTGTCTTAACGTCATCTAGCCGGCTAGCAGTAGCTACAGATAGCTCTTGATATCAATGTCTTATAACATTGATTTAATGCGTATTCGAGCTGAGGGCTTGCTGAATGTGAAATGACCAAAGCACAGTACGTTACCAATAGGGTCCCGCTGCAGCGCCGGAGAATCCTTTTTGGAGCTGGAGGCTACTAGAGTACACACAGACAGTGGAGCTGTTTGCAGATAGCGAGCATTTTGACTTAAACGTGGTGGCGATGTCTTGCAGATAATACAAGTACAAGTCTAATTATATAATATATATATTTTATAAAAAAAAAAAAAAAAAAAAATGTATATAAAATAATTTTTAATTTCTTTTTAATCAAAAACAATCGGTATCGGATCGGTATCGGCCGATATGGCTCACGACGATCGGTGATCGGTATCGGTGGCAAAAAACGTGATCGGGGCATCCCTAGTTCACGGTGAAGGTTAATTTTACCGGCTGTGACATGTAGCTAGTAGGGCTGTCACTTTTTTTTCCTGAATATCAAACTATCGATTGAACCTGGCAAAATGTTAACCCTTTTCTCGCCAATGACGTTACCACGTCATTCCTCGCCATGCGTAATCTGCCAATGATGTTTTACAGCGTCTTTGAGATCAATATTTCAAATTTCTGTCATGGTATTCATATTTCACCCACGGATCCTTGACTGGTGCTGTAGATCTCTGCTCAACTCTCCAATGTTTCAATACCGCCACCTGGTGGCCGATCGGCGAGTTGCAACCGGATGTCGATAATTGTGACGCCGGTGTGTCTCCCTATTCGGTCCGGCCACTCACTGTCGCTCGCGGGACTCCATCTTGACACACTGGATAGCGATCCGTTGCCATAACTCAATAAACAACATTATTTGGACGTATATAGTACTATACAACCTGGAAATGGATCGCATAGATCAACATCCCATAATAGCAATCTTTTTGCTCCACGCTCATCACCCAACGCTACGAGGAGACTGGGGTGAGTTTCAGCCCTCAGTTTGTTTACCATTTTCGATACAAACTGCTCTGATCTATATATCACCCATACTACATGAATGATTTAACGTTGGCCACAGACTTATAAACGACCCCCCACCGCGCATGATGAGTCATAACGTCTGGGACCTTGTACAGTTGACATTTTTTATCTGGCGTCAATCGGTATCAAACTGCATTTGATGATCTAATATATGCATTTATGGCTATAACTCACGTTCTATGAAATACTGCAGAAAACGATAAAAACATATTTATACGCTAGACCAGTGGTTCCCAAAGTCGGGGTCGCGACCCAAAGGTGGGCCGCGAGCAGCCACGGGAGGGCCGCGAGATGATTAAAAAATAAATAAAAAAATCCAAAAAAAAACGTTTTTTTTATTTTTATTTTTTTTATGCCACTGAATTTAGAAGCAGGCCAGGACAGTGTTTCTAGTTGTATTCTAAAATTATATTCTATTGTATTCTAAAATGTGACTATATGGTTTTATATTAACTTAATAAATAAACAAAAACGAAAAATCTACTTATTTCAACGAACATTTCAAACTAAATAACAGATTATGCACATAAAACGCTGAAAACAACCGAAGCAACAATAGTATTTTAATGAGGCTATTATTATTATCATTATTATTTTGCAACAAGTTAGCCCTCTCATAAATAGCACATATAAATGAATAACTAACTTGAACTAACTTAATAGGATTGAAGTGATATTTGGCTTAAAAAATCGGTCGCCTGGCAAAATTTTTTTAAATAAAGCCTGGCGATGTGCATTGGGTCCCGGCCTGAAAAGTTTGGGAACCCCTGCTCTAGACCGTATTTTTGGATGAATGTGTGAATGAAAAAGTTAAACGTTCCTACATCCTGAACGATAGCTAATCGATGTTGAATGGGCCATAGTAATGTCAATTTAGCAATACAATTTAAAAAGTTATAGCCCTGCAAAGTAGGTGAACATCTCCATAGACAAATAGAGCTGGCAGACTGGCTACAAAGATGGATATAAGCGTGGCAGAGAAAGGGTTAATTGGCAGAATTGTAATATTATTCTAAATGTATATTAATTTATTAATATGAGGTCACAGCAGGTGCCTTGTATGTATCTATCCGTCTATCCTCTCTGCCTTACTGCTTGATTGACTGCTGAGCTCAGCAGAGGCGGGAACTGCGGACTGTAAGTTCATCCAACCTGATCAAATCATATGGGCACAAAACTCACCACAGGAGCTATATCCACCATTAAGTACCTCTCTCTCGGGTACGTGCTGTCCGGAGGCAATACGCAATTAGAACTATCCAAACCGCTGACAATAATTGTTTTTGGATTGCTTGTGGTTATGAAAAGGCATGGGGCTGCGGGCTAATAATAGTGGATTCTGATTACAGACCAGTTCAAATGACTTTGAACAAATTCTTGTTTACTTTAGATTAGTTCGAACTTGACTTTGGGAGTGACAGCCCTAGTGGCTAATGTCACGGCGTTACACATATTACAGCCAGGGTCCAGCAAACCTGTTCCACCCCCCAGGGTCGGTACCGACCCCTAAATTACATTATGATCATAGATTTTTCAGAGTGATGCAAAAAAATTTCGATTTTAAAATCAAAAGTTTTCAAGTATTAACATCACTAACATGTCACAAAAGCATGTAGAATGTATATTATCATCAATACGTTAGTTTAGCAATAGTTTAAAAGTGTTAAAAGATAGTTAAAAGACTGCGCTTTCGGAGCGCGTACGGCGTGCATCGCCAGACCGGCCCAGCTGCAGCGAGCCCAGAGAAGGGGACTGATCGTGGACACAGGTGCATCGTCCCATGTCATCAACGACAGGAGTCGGTTAAAGAACTTTGACGATACTTTCCACCCGGAGAGGCACAGCATGGAGCTGGCAGATGGGAGACGCACCTACGGATTGGTGCAAGAGAGAGGAGACGCACAGGTATGCCTCACGGACAGTAAGGGGCGCCGGCGTACGGTGACGTTAAAGAACGCTCTCTACGTACCATCGTTCCCACAAGGACTATTCTCTGTAATAGCTGCTACTGCAAGCGGTGCCAAGGTATTCTTCGATAAAGATAAACAATTTCTTGTAGAACCTGACGGTACACGGTTTGACATAAAGATGTACCAGAGAATATATTATCTGCAAACGGAGTGTAATGATAATAATGATATGTGTAGCGTGACGGCCAGTCACGATATTCAGACATGGCACGAGATTATGGGTCATTGTAATTACGAGGATTTACTGAAACTGCAAGTAGTGACAGAAGGTATGCACATTGAAGGTGAAAAGCGTAGACCTGACAAAAATTGTGCAGTGTGCAAAACGGGGAAGTTTACTCAACCGAGATACAGAAATCCCACAGAAAAAGTAAGGGTACCACTTGCATTAGTTGACACGGACCTAGCCGGCCCAGTAAGCAGCGAGTCCATAGGAGGCTTTAGATATGTACAGTCTTTTACAGATGTGTGCACAGGGGCAGTGTTTGTTTACTTTCTCAAAGCAAAGAGTGACACACTCCAGGCCACGGAGAAATTCCTGGCAGACGTAGCCCCTTATGGTAACGTAGGATGCTTGAGGTCCGACAACGAAACCGAGTTCACAAACAGAGAGTTCCAATCACTGTTGAGAAGGTACAAGATAAGACACGAGACGTCACGTCCATATCCCCCACACCAGAACGGGGTGGCAGAGAGGGAATGGCGCACCCTTTTCGAAATGGCTAGGTGTAAGCTAGTAGATAGTAACTTATAGGGCGGGCCATACTTTTTTTTTTTTGGAAAATCAATCGAGTGGGGTGTCTAAAATATGTGTTTTTTTGTGGGGAATTCAAATATGGGATAATTTTTCTAATCGGATAACTCCTACCTACATTGTTTTGGATTTCAAAATGGCCGATTTGACCATTTTTCACCCCTTGGCCATACATGGATGCCAACATGAATCTGAAGGAAATCCTAACATGCAAGGTGTCTAAATGATGTGTTTCTTAATGGGGAATTCAAATATGAGTTCATTTTTGGGATAGGATAACTCTAACCTACATCATTTTGGATTTCAAAATGGCAGATTTTACCATTTTTCACCCCTTGGCCATACATGGATGCCAACATGTATCTGAAGGAAATCCTAACATGCAAGGTGTCTAAATGATGTGTTTCTTAATGGGGAATTCAAATATGAGGTCATTTTTGGGATAGGATAAATATAACCTGCATAATTTTGGATTTCAAAATGGCTGATAACAGGTGCTTTAATAAGCACTCGGGTACCACCCCGTATACAGCGCTGACAGGAAAGAAGTGTAATCTAGCCAGAATGCACAGATTTGGATCAGTGTGTTATGCGTACCCGCAGGACAGGGGAAAGCCAGAGTCCAGAGGTGTAAAAGGATTTTTTGTAGGACACGACAAGGGAAGCCCCGCTTTCCTAGTTTATCATTCCGGTAACGGGAGAGTGCAGAAACACATGCTAGTCAAGTTTGTCACAAAGGCAACATGTGAGAGCGAGACACAGACAGAGGAGCCAGAGCTGGACTCCAGAGTAAGGGGTGTAGAAACAGAGACACATCAGCCCAGTGTACATAGTACGGTCGTGCAGGCAGACAGTCAGCAACCCCCAGAGGGCGATGACGAGGAGCACCTGAGGGTGACGTCAAGTGCCCCAAGCAGTGGGAGGTATCCCTCAAGGGAACACAAACCCCCAAAGTATCTGACAGACTATGCCAGAAAAGGGAGTGACGAGGAGGACAGTACACCTACCCCCGTTGATTACTACTACAGGATAGTCAGTGGGGTAACCCTGACCTTTAAACAGGTCACATTGTCCCCTGAAGAGGGCAGACAGACAGTGGGAGGGCAATGGTTGTATTCAACCAAGTTACCAGAGGGCAGACAGACAGTGGGAGGGAAATGGGTATATTCATTCCAGGAGGGTATTGAAGGCCACGACAAATACAAAGTATTGCTTAAATGCTGAAGGAGGGTACCCCATGTTTAAATACTGAAGGAGGGTGGCTACACTGCCTAGATGCAGGAGGATGATACTCTAGGTTTAAATACGGGAGGAGTAGAATCCAGGTTTAAATACCTGAATAAGAGTCCATGTCTAAATACTGAAATGGATCCTATGTTTAATTCCATGTTAAAGTACAGAGGTGTCCATGTCTAAATACTGAAATGGATCCTATGTTTAATCCCATGTTTAACTACAGAGGTGGATGACTTACCATGTTCTCAATGATGTAACTATGTGGGAAAGAACCTGGAACGTTTAGACATGTAAGAATGTAGATCAAGGGAAACACCATGTGATCAAAAACTAGACTATCAGGATGATGCTCAGAAATTGACAGATGTGAAAATGTACAGATAAGCTGTGGGTAGCCTCATTTATTTAACAGTGTGTACCCGCCCTGACCGATGGTTTGTAGTGAGTAGACTGTCACAGCATTTTGCTGACCCCACAGAGGAGCATTTGGATTACAGCCAAACATGTCTTTTGTTATCCTAAAGGTACAGCAGATAAACAACTGTGTTTCAGAAAGAGCAGCAAGGGTCTAGGGCTTAAAGCCCACAGTGATGCAGACAGGGCACTATCAACTTGTGAAGCCGAATATATGGTTCTAGCTATGACCATACAGGAGTGTATTTATCCAGAACAACCGCTAGAAGTGGTGGAGATAAGATTCAGAGTATATTGCTTAATATGTAATAGGTAATTGGACTGTATCCTCTATACCAAATAAGGTGGTTCTTGAAGATGAGGAGCGTTTTGTCAACATCATTTAAAAATGATGGACACTGTGTATATATGAAGGCTGTTGTTTATGAGGGCAACCAGGAAACCATTGTGATTGCTAGGAACCCAGTGTGTCAACATAGATGTAGACATGTCAATATAGAAAATATCATACCATCAGATCTGTCATCAGAGAAGAAAGGATGACACTGGTTTACTGTCCAACGGACGACAGGGTAGCAGACACTATGAGGAAACCTGTTCCAAATGAAAATTGAAGGGATTTGCAAGGGTCATGTTTAACACTTTAATCGCCGATGACGTGTTTAGACGTCATTCCTCGCCATGCTCATTCTGCCGAAGACGCCGTAACTCGTCTTTGATATCAATAATTCAAAAATCTGTGATCGAAATCATATTTCTCCTCCGGAGACATGAGATGTACTGGTGAGCTCCACTCAACTGTCTAACGGTTCGAGAGCGCCATCTGGTGGCCGATCGGCAGATCGGCCAAGAGGGAGGGGCGCGCCAAACAGGAAGTGCTCATCCATAATCCGTCCGGGCACTCGCGATCGGTAGCCGGACTCCATCTCAACACACTGGATAATCAATCGCTCGCCCTAACTCAATAAACAACGTTATTTGGACGTATATAGTATTATACAACCTGGAAATGGTTCATCAGGATCAACATCCCATAATCGAAAACTGTCTACTCCACGCTGATCGTCCAACGGCGCGAGGAAGATATGGTAAGATCCAGCGTTATTTTCTAACGTATTCTATACTAACTGATCTGATGATCATATGACCCACACTAGATGAATGGTATAACGTTGCCCACGGAATTATAAACGCCCCCTCGCCCATCCGGTCAATATCAGATGATACGTAGTAACTTCTAGAAGTACCTCCAGTTGAAATTTTTCATCTGGCAACGATCGCTACCAAACTGTATTTGATCATCAATATAATGCATTTGGAGCTATAAATCAAGTTCTGGAGAAAGCTGCAGAAAACGATAAAAACATACTTATACTTTAGACCATATTTTAGTATGAATATGTGAATGAAAAAGTATATCGTTGCTACACCCTGAACAATGGATATAGGACATTGAATGGGCCATAATAATGGCAATTTAGCAATAGAATTAAAAAAGTTATAGCCCTGCAAAGAAGGGGAACTTCTCCATAGACAAATAGAGCTGGCTAGGGATGGTAAATTATGAATTTGAACCATGGCGATCAAAGTGTTAATGTGTAAATATTGACTATCATACCCTGTTGATGTTTTGGATTATATTATTTCCTTTGTACAATGTTTTTCAAAGAAGTTATTCAGTATGCTAATACAAACCCTAAGTGGGAGTGTTGAGGTCAGAGGTTCTGTGTAGGATTGTTAGTAACTGTCTAACTGCATATATAATTGTTTCCACTAGTAACTGTCTAACTGCATATATAACTGTTTCCACTAGAGGGCGCTCTAGGCGGAGCCACTCAGGAACACCACCAGGTGGCGAGTATAAATAGAGATGTCTCCTCCCATTCTTTCTCTTCCCCCCAGCCTCTCAGTGAGAGGAGAACTGTAGAACTACTGCTCTGCCATGTGAATAAATAAACCACGCCAGTGTAAGGCTCAAGATAGAAACCATGCCTCTTGACCACATTATTGTCGCCCTATAGCCGGATTCTGTCAACAAGCTCTATCAGGAAAACCATCGCAGTATCGGGAAATTCAAATGACTAGCCCATTGTAGTTCTTAGGTACTGTAGAGCTATGTGTCATTATAACGTATACTGTAGCTCTACAGTACCAAATGATCACCTTCCGCTGCCGGGCAGAGATGGCTTTTCTCTACAGAGATGGAGAGGATTAAGCAGTTATGGCTCAAAATGATAAATTAGTTTAATGTTATTTTGCAGTGGGATTTCAATTTGGTTTATGGTAGCAAAGGTGCTTCAAAAGGAGCCAAATCCTGCATGTGTGAACACAGTCAGCACACATACTGTACACGCAACCACATGCACATGCATGCACACACTGTTATTGTTTGATAATGTTCAATAACGGTGCCAATACCGATTCCTGGGTACCGATACCAAAACAATACTTTTTTCATTACCTTACTTTGCAGAGTTAGCTGTGTTGTGTTATATCCTGGAACAAATGTGCTGTGCTGTGTTATATCCTGGAACAAATGTGCTGTGCTGTGTTATATCCTGGAACAAATGTGCGCACTGACACTGATGAGATGAATTACTTAGGTATTGAAATTTCAATACCACAATTATATTTTATACCCGATAGTATGGAAACAATTCGTGCAATTTGATAAAAGTATTGAAATTCAATACCCAGCCCTAGTTGGAGTTGTCCCTTTTCTTTATGGACACTGTTGCCATGGTAACCATCCATGTACATCGTACCTGCTGTTCTCCACCTCGGAATCTATTTTCCTCTCTGCTGTCCTCTTCTCTCTTTCATTCCTTCCCTGCGTAGTCACCCTCCTCGCTGTCTCTTACCTGACATTGGGTCTCATTCACCAACGGACTCACGACAAAAAGGGCTTTCTCTTAGGGCTATTTGAGACCTTTTCGGGCAAGACATGAATATAGACAATATATTATAATATAATTTATATTAATTATATATGTTTTATTGGGACGGTTGGTGAATCCCAAAATCGTCCCGATAAGGTCTCAAATGGCCCTAAGAGACAGCCTTTTTTGTCGTAAGTCCTTGGTGAATGAGACCCATTGTCTCTCTCTGTCTCTTACCTAACACTTACCTCATTCACCAACGGACTTAGGACAAAATATCTGAAAAATGTTGGTCTCAGCACCACGATTTTGGGATTCACCAACGGTCCCTTCTCCTGGATTCGATCCTAACTAAGAGCAGGATTTAGGAGCGCTGAAGGGCAGTCGTAAGTCGACAGACTGGTGTGCACCATGTTCTTAACTCATTCCCCGCCAACAACGATTATACTCGTTATTGGGCGCCATCCTTTGAACGCCAACAACGAGTATACTCGTTATTTGATAGTTTTTCCTTTTTTTCTATTTTAATATTCTATTCAATGTCACGGACCTGTAGGTTGCCGTTAAAAGGCATACTGGGACGCAGAGTGTGCAGTACCGGCCAGATCCTGCCAGGTGGCAGTATCGAGAGTGCAGTAAACCCTGTTCCAGACTGGGTGTTACGTTTAAACTGCTCCGGGCGCAGTTTTTTAGTACAGGGAAGCCTAGAGATTCACTCGGCCGCATTGAAACGGGTCCGGGCCCCTCGATGCATGTGTCGTGGACCAGATGGACATCAGATGGACCAGATGGCGATCAAACAATTGGAATATTATTTTTGGAATAAGCCCTGATCTAAGGTAAGGAACATCTGACGTCAATTTGATCCTGCAATGTTTTCATTCCGATCCAGCTGATCAGCTTGTGTAGTGTTCACAACGAATGCCGTTACTGACAATCAAAGCATCAGAAACGACCCCCCCCCCCCTTTCATGCATTTATGAGGAAACATAATACCTATTATATACATTTGATTTGATAATAGTAGCGTGTCCAGGGATGAAACGCCAATGCTTTTAGTATAATTCACGTTGCGCCCTTTATCTCAGCCTCCCAGAAATGAGCCCGGATCATTCCGAAACGATACTTATATTCACCACGGGATAACGCACGAACGTATTCATAAAATAAATTATAATTTTTTGCATCTTGGACAGAAGATAGTTACTGTCAAATGACCATAGTATTGTATCCATAGCTATATTATAGAATATAGATATAGCTCTACAAACAAGGTGACACACTCCTATCTTTTAAAGCATGGCCTAGCTAGAACAGGATGAGGCCAATAGCTGGCAGTCAATGGGTCTCATTCCCGAAAATCTTTCAAAGATATATTCTGGAAGACTTATCTTGGAACCACTGAGACATAATCAATGACAAGTTCACTCTGAGTCCTGAACGTGCTGGTAATATGTCTTAAGTGGCTGAAAAGGTCGCACAAATTATATGATCTGATATCTGCTTGGAGAATGGCATTCTGTCTTAAACTCGAAAGCGCGTTCCCGTTCAGGTCATTTGCATACAAAACAACACCTCCAGATCTCCTTATAAGGCAACTAGTGACGCAGCTGTGTGCAAATGGAATGGCGGAAGTGCTTTGCGAGTCTTGCGAGCCGCGTGATTACAAGTCAAGTCAAGAGTTTTAATTGTCACGGCATACAAGTATACAATGAAATGCGGGTGGTCTTGCCCGCGACGATGTGCAATACAGTGGTACAACATATAATAGAATCCAATACAAATACAGTGGTACAACATATAATAGAATCCAATAAAAAAACAACATTGTGCAATAAACAGGTAACAGGTAACATGGTGTGACATCTCGGTATCTGTACATAGTATTTACAGAGCATATAGGACATGCTAGGTAGCTTTAGTAGTGCAATACACTGTTCCTGTTGTTATACTAATTTAAAGTGGCCTTTCCTCTTGGCCATAAGTGTGCGTGTGTGCGGCATGAGTGTTACGAAACCTAGCGTCAGTCAGTGCCAATCAGAGAGCGTCTCCGAGAAATGCGGCTAGGTTTTCGTAATCACGCTTGCGCACCATCAAAACTAGATTAGATTAATGTATTGGCATCATATACAGCTCGCGGTACACCTGCCGCAGCGTGCGCGCACACACACACACACGCGCGCGCAGTACTGTATATGAATGAATGAATGAAATATAATATATATAGCCTACGGCGGGCGTAATGAATGAACGCAGTATGGCTTATTATTCCATAATTAAGCCTATAGGGTACTGTTCATTCGTAGGCGCACACAAGACTTGTTATGGAATATTAATGCAGTCTATTTCCACCGATTAGCTTTAGTTCTTATTTATTTATCCACTGTCATTTCAGTGTTGGTGTATACAATATAAGTTTAATTGATTAATGATTATTCGAAGGAATGCAGGTTTATAGCTATATCAACCCCCTCCAATGTACAGTAAATGACCAAGTATGGTTTTGTCAATATTCCAATGTACAGTTTTGCTTGTACAGTGTAACGGGACGGGCACACTGAACGCGCACGAAGTTCACGCGCGGCTCCCTCGCGGGATCGAGCGCCTGGCCTGGCACACAGAGTCCGACTTCTCAGAGCCCTGATAGAACCAGCAGCAGCACGAGCTCTCTCTCTCCCTCTCCCTCTCCCTCTCTCTCTCTCTCTCTCTCTCTCTCTCTCTCTCTCTCTCTCTCTCTCTCTCTCTCTCTCTCTCTCTCTCTCTCTCTCTCTCTCCCCCTCTCTCTCTCTCTCCCTCTCTCTCTCTCTAGAGAGAAAACGAGAAAGAAAGAAAGAGAGGGGGAGAAAGAGACTGGAGAGAGAGAAAGAGAGAAAGAAAGAAAAGCAGGGAGAATAAAGAGAGAGAAAAAGAGAGAGCTGTACTGTATTGTACCCATTCTGCAATCTGTTAATAAAATTTCAAATCAATCAATCAATCAATCACGTGGCGCACGCCTCCCGCGCCGCCTCGAATCCGATTGAAGCGGAAAAGATAGCTTGCCGCTTGGGAGCCGCCCGCGAGGCGCGCTCCCGCTTGCGGCCAGTGTGCACAGTAGCGTCCGTTAACATGGGAGCGGAAGTGAAGAGGCAGCCGCCCGTCCGTCCGTCCGTGTTCATTCGTGTGCAGTGTGCCCGTGCTGTAAGTCTATCCCCCACCCACCCCTCCTACCCAACCTCCTCCAACAGTTTCTATGTCAAATGTACTCTCTTTTCTGGACTCTTTTTGTATCACAAACAGTACTGTATTTGCAAATCTGGTATGTCATAAATGTATAGATGTAGCAGTACTGTCTATCTGTGTCGTGTGTGTCATATATGTTGATGAATTGAAAATGGGGGACCCTGATGTAAACAAGACGAAATTCTTTCTCTGGTCTGCAACCCCTTATGTAATTGAGCTGTACTGTACTGTACCCATTCTGCAATCTGTTAATAAAGTTTTCAATCAATCAATCAAACAAAGGTCTGTCCCATTGTATACCAATCAATGGGATACATTGCATGTTGACCTGCATTCTTTCAAATGTATATAATTAATCATTAAAACAGATGTGTAACAAATAAGAAATACAAATTCCACAGAAGGCATTAAATAATTATTATTTTCAATCATTTCACAATAATTGCATAATTGTGTTTGAATATCTGAGTAATTAAAGTAATTATACATTTGTCCAAAATAGCTGGTTCAGATATGGTTAAGCAGCTGCCCTGTGATCATCCATATTATTTATTTTTTCGACATCAAATGCGTAATTTCTTATCGTACAAATATTGTCATATTTATTTTAATGATGATTAAGTAATTAATTCCAAGGAGGCCTGTAGCGTTGATGTGAAGGAATCACTATGAGAACACAGTCTGTCAAGTTATAATGAAATTTTAAATTAGTCAATCATCATGAGATTTGATCGTGGCTGAGAGCAGATTTAAGAGTGCTCCTCAGCACTCTTAAATCTGCTCTCAGCCACGATCAAATCTGATCTCAGGAAAATTTGGGGACTCCCACTCCCAGCCCTGTCTTAAATGGGCCGAAATCTGGCTAAGACGACATTTTTTGTCGTAACTTCGTTCGGGAATGAGATGTGTTAAGGGCTTTATTTGGGAGGAATTGTGGTGATTTCGTTCATCTCAACTCTACAGGCCTCCTTGGAATTAATTAATCATAATTTAAATAAATATGACAATATTTGTATGATAAAAAATTACGTTTTACATTTACAGTCATGCCTCAAGTGATGTCCGAAAATAAATAATAGCACTACACCAACACTGCAAATGACAGTGGATAAATAAATAATAATTAAAGCTAATCGCGTGGATATATCTATAGTGGAATAGACTGTATTAATATTCCATATTTATACCGTCTTGTTGCGCGCTCCTGCGGCCACCCGTTCAGCACACACACGCACACTGTATAGCCTATGAATGAACAGTATAGGCTTATATTATTCTAATTACTTGTTTCATTAGTATTTAGTAGATGCTATATGCGCTGTCCTATATGTACAGTAAGTACAGTACACATCTTAAAACCTGTTAAGCTGCCAATTGGGGCACCCTGCTGTTTTTATCATAAATCGATCAATACAGACCGTATTAATTAATGTTGTGTTTCTTATTCAAATGTAGCCAAGAGTAAAGATTTTAATCAAAACAGCAGTCAAAGTGTATATTTTCAGGGGCGGCTAAGTGGCGCAGTGGGCAAGGCGCTCGCCACTAACGCAGGAGATGCTGGGTTCGAGCCCAGCTCTCGGCGTTGCTTCCGGCTTGGCTGGTCGTTCATACTAATACAATTGGCAGTATTAGGGGGTGGGAAGCTGGTGGGTGGGGATCGGACGTTGTGGACAGCGACTCCTACAGGTCGGTTGGTGCGCCTGTACAGCAGAATCAGGAAGCAACGGGGGCAGCGTGAGCCTCCCACGCGTTACTCCTCGCCGCTGAGAGATCTGTACAGGTGAAAAGATGCGACAGCTGCCTCCTCGTGTACCGGAGGGGAGTACACGTGATGCAAGGCTTGGTCCACATTGCAGCCAACCAGTGGGAGGCATGGTCTAACAACGTTCGAGACAGGGGTAGGTAGAATTGGATAATACAAAATTGGGATGGGAGAAAAATAGAAAATGGGGAGAAAAAGTTTATATTTTCAGCACTACGTTTGTTTACCGATGTTTTTAACACTTTGAGTGCCAGATGGCACTGTTAACTGTTACTGTTGAAAGGCCAGCGCCTTTTAACATGGGGATACGTGGCTGTGTTTGCAGGCCTAAAGCTATATTATATATTATAGCTATGGATCTAATAATATGGTTGATTGTCATTGAGTTTCTTCCAGTCAAGATGCAAAAAACAGATCATTTTTCCATCCATACATTTTCATTTTATACCGTCGTGAATATGAGTGTAGTTTCAGAGCAGTCTGGTGTAATTTCCAAAATGCTCCATAATGGCCGGCAACGTGTATTCACGCGTTATTGTTTCTTCCCTGGACTAGCTACTGTTCTCAAATCAAATTTTTATTATTGGTATTATGTTTCATCATGGATGTATGAAAGGGGGGGGGGCCTCCGTGCTTCGATCGCCACCAACGGAACATGCCACACACACACACCACACACACCACACACACGCCCCGATCAGCATGAAGGAATTATCGGATCAACGCAAGATTGATAGCATATAGTCCTTACCTTGACCAGGATCTGTCCCGAAAAGAATATTCCAATTATCTGATCGCCATTCCAAGTACTGATGTCGATCAAGGTGCCAACGTAATCCAGCATTGAACATGAACGCCCGAGCCTCATCGATGCATGTGTTATAACCGCTTGCCTTGCCTGGCTAGTTAGACCCCGCCTGCACGCCGCAGCTCGGCCCAGACACCAAGCCACATCGTTTCAAATGGAGTGCAATAGCGGCCGCAATGCGTTAGGCGGCGGTATTGGACTTTTGCGATCTCAGACCCATCCCCAGTGATAACACAAGCTGCCGGCATGTTTTTATGAATGAAATATCGAATAAAAGAAATAACGATGAAAACCCGACTATACTCGGGTTTTCGGGGGTCCTGGCGCTCAACTTTCGGCGAGTTAACCCGACTATAGTCGGGCCCGGCACTCAAAGTGTTAAGATTTACCGAAAATAAGAATTTATCAGAAAAATGCTAATTCTATCTCTCTTTTATCGTAAAAAACGTGAGGAAATTACTAAATCCAGATTTACCACTGCCATTGGAAAGATGAGCTTTTTCCCTATTCATAGGTGTATGATTTGGCCATAATAATCTCAATGACTTGTCGTACAGAACTTGTAAGTCGCTTTGGATAAAAGCATCAGCTAAATGTAAATGTAAGGTCAAGTTCAAGGTCAAATATGAATTTATAATTCAAATGGATTATTATTTATTACTGTATCTACAAATCCTTTTGTTTAATCATCTTCCCTTTATTAATTTGCTTAGATTTTTGTGTACACTTGATCTCAAGAAGTTGGTGAATGAGCTCATTGAGCGAAATCAGAAGAACCTCAATGTTTTCATGGTGTTATTCACCGGCAAAGATGCAAAAGATTCATTACGCACGTAGACTATTCAGTGGCGCGCACGCACGAGTGTGTGTGTGCATGCGCGTGCTGCGGCAGGTGAGAAGCCAGGAGCGTGCAACAAGATGGTATAAATATGGAATATTAATACAGTCTATTCCACTATAGGTATATATTGTGCTGTGTGATGACAATACATTTGAATCTAATCTAATTATGATCCATCGCAAAGCGCTTCCTCGCTACCTGTTGAATACGGGGCAATGCCGAACCTCTATTTCCACACGGTCCTCGCATTATAATGAGCTGGACAAGCGTGTAGTATGCAAATGAAGTTAACGGGAACGCATGTTCAAGTTTGTCAATGAGTGACGTATCTCATTCTGGGCATCGCAGCTGTGATCATTTTGGCGAAAGACAGAATATCCACGCATTGGTGAATCCGGGTGTAATTGTCGTCGACTTTCTCTTATGACCTTCCAAGGTGGTTGTTGTCGTAAGAGAAATCTTATGACAATGTTGGTGAATGAGGTCCATTGTATCTCTCTCTGTCTCTTACCTAACATCGTCTCTCTCTCTGTCTCTTACCTAACATCGTCTCTCTCTCTGTCTCTTACCTAACATTGTCTCTCTCCGTCTCTTACCTAACATCATCTCTCTCTCTGTCTCTTACCTAACATCGTCTCTCTCTCTGTCTCTTACCTAACATTGTCTCTCTCCGTCTCTTACCTAACATCGTCTCTCTCTCTCTAGCTCTCTATGTCTCTCACCTAACATTCTCAATCTTTCTGCCCTCTCACCTTCCTCAAGGTCTACCTCCTTTTCGCTCTCCCTCTGTTGTGCAATTGCTCTCTACTCTTTCTCTGGGCTCTCTTTCTCCTAAGTATCCTGTGCTCTACATCGCCTCTCTCCTTAGAAATGACAAAGCAAACAAATCAATCAACCCATGTTATTTCTTCCTTCCTGAATTGAAAATGGGGGACCCTGATGGAAACAAGACGAAAGTCTTTCTCAGGTCTGCATCCTCTTAACAATTGTATGTATTGAGCTGTACTGTACTGTACTGTACCCATTCTGCAATCTGTTAATACATTTTTCAATCAATCAATCAATCAAGCGGCGTGGGCACTGGTATGGATACACTGAGAATGGACTTTTATATAATCTCCTCTTACAGCATCTTACAATTATAATACCTGCCTACGTATAGAGTACACCCTTCATCATGCATTCCACTGCTGGATTTAACAGTGCAGGATACATCGACTAAACAAAGGGGCCTGAAATGTTCATCTGAACATTTTCAGAGTTTGAAATGGATTCAGTGCACCCTTCAGAACTAGCCTTTGCTTCTCTTAAAGGGGAATACCAGCCATTTTGAGAATGCTTTTCAATATTTTATGTCCAATATTTTATGCTCCCTGTGTCAGCTGAGGTTTTGTTTCCGTGCTTTACAGTTCGCTTTTGTTTGTACTGTACCGTATAACGTCTATCCTTGTTTACTTCTGCTCAAGTAAAGCCTGTTATCTGCAACGTCGACTCGTGCCTCGTCTCTCTCACTCATCTTTGCCCAGCGCTTGAAACCTACACTCTCCCAACACCCCCCATTACAACAATTTTACTTACTTTACGCTACTCTACTACAAAACATAGGGCATTTTCTTTAAAAAATTTAAATTAAATTCTCACTTTTCTCTGTATTTTGCTCCCATCCCAATTTAGTTGTTATGCCAATTCCCTTCCTGGTCGTTGCGGGCATTGTCCCACTGTCGGCCTGGGGAGGGTGTAGAACTACCACATGCCTCCTCCGATACATGTGGAGTCAGCCAGCCGCTTCTTTTCTCCTGACAGTGAGGACTCTCACTGGGGGAAATGCAACGTGTGCGAAGGTTCACGCTATTTCCCCCTGATCCCCTCCCTGCTGAACAGGCACCCAGACAGACCCGTAGGAACCGCAGTTTACAACGACCAGGACACATACCCCACCGGCTTCCCACCCGCTAACACTACCAATTGTGTTAGTAGGGACGACTGACCAAGCCGGAGGTACAGCTGACAGCTGGATTCAATCCCAGAGTCTCTGCGGTGGTAGGCGAGTGCATTCTCCACTGCGCTACCCAGCTGCATTTTCCTTTGAAAGGTTATCATTTGTTACAGGCCGCCATGTTGGAAGAGAGACACTAGACAACTAACTGGTGCTATGTAAACTCTTCTCCCATGACTATTAACACTTTAATCGCCGCAGCGTCTTTCCCCGCCATACTTATTCTGCCGAAGACGCTGGACAGCGTCTTTGATATCAATATTTCAAAAATCTGTGATCGAAATCATATTTCTCCCCCGGAGACATTATATGTACTGGTGAGCCCCTCTCAATTCTCCAACGGTTCAAGAGCGCCATCTGGTGGCCGATCGGCCGATCGCCCAAACAGGAAGTGATGCGGATGAAGTGGTGCTCACCCATATTTCGTCCGGGCACTCGCTATCGTTAGCGAGACTCCATCTTGACACACTGGATATCGATCGATTGCAAATAACTCGATAAACAACATGGAAGATACGGTAAGATCCAGCGTTATTTTTCAACGTGTTCTTTACTAACTGCTCTAATGATCATATCACCCACACTTGATGAATGATATAACGTTGGCCACGGAATTATAAACGACCCCCCGCCCATCCGGTCAACATCAGATCATACTTAGTAACTCCTAGAAGCACGTCCAGTTGACATTTTTTATCTCGCACAGATTCCTATCAAACTGTATTTCATCATCAATATAATGCATTTGGGGCTATAAATCAAGTTCTGGAGAAAGCTGCAGAAAACGATAAAAACATACTTATACTTTAGACCGTATTTTAGTATGAATATGTTAATGAAAAAGTATAACGTTGCTACACCCTGAACAATAGATATAGGACGTTGAATGGGCCATAGTAATGTCAATTTAGCAATACAATTTAAAAAGTTATAGCCCTGCAAACTTCTCCATGTTAAATAGGGCTGGCGAGGGATGGTAAATTATGAATTTAACCACCCTATATTTTAAGGAATCTACTTCAGAAATCTACAAATATAAATACATCTACTTTAGAAAACATCTAAAACTAGATGAAAAAGATAAATAATTTCATTTCACAGCATTTGTGCTGCCATGTTTAGTCACCTGAGTGTGTCACGACACATCCAGAAAGGTAGTATAGTGTCCTTATGCAGACAAGCTAGTCTGTTTCCTTTTCTGATAACTGTATTACTGCACAGCTCAAACATAGTCAGACAAGCTGTCAACGTGTCCAATTGGCTTTTTAACCACTATTTGCTGAAATTGGCACTATAGCACACAGTAGAAGGAAAGGAGTCCACAGGAATTGTGTATCACAACCAGCACGGTGGTGCACTGGAGACGTGTAAAGATGCCCTTGTGCTTCAAATTGATAGGGCTATACAACGTTACTCTAAGTCTAACAAGCTAACCGCCTGTTAATCAAAGGAGGTCAGACTCATTACAACTTCCCAAATGGCGGAAATATACTTTACTGTAAGATGGTATGAGGTTTCGTCTTGTTTACATCAGGGTCCCCCATTTTCAATTCATAATGAATTGTAAATAAGGGTGCAACTTGCTCCGTGCAATCCATTCTTTGTGGATCTAGCCCTAGTGTACCGAAAATGTCTAAAACCATGAACCCAATACACAGAGGTACATAATAGGGGTGTAAAAGTACACATATCCATACCGAACCGTTTCAGTACTGGACCTAAGGTTCAGTACGGGTGTGTACCGAACGAATACAACGGTACGTTAACCACTAACAAATGCAGAACTTTTGTTTGCGTGCAGAATTTAATTCAAAACTCGATTATTAATTTCAATATAGAATATTCATGGAGCTAAGTGGCGCAGTGGGCAAGGCGCTCACCACTAACGCAGGAGATGCTGGTTCATACTAATACAATTGGCAGTATTAGGGGGTGCGAAAGCCGGTGGGTGGGGATCAGACGTTGTGGACAGCGACTCCTACAGGTCGGTTGGTGCGCCTGTACAGCAGAATCAGGAAGTATCGGGGGCAGCGTGAGCCTCCCACGCGTTACTCCTTGCCACTGAGAGATTGCGCTGTGCAGGTGAAAAGATGCAACGGCTGCCTCCTCGAGTACCGGAGGGGACACGTGATGCAAGGCTTCGTCCACATTGCAGCCGGCCAGTGGGAGGCATGGTCTAACAACGTTCGAGACAGGGGAGGGTAGAATTGGATAATACGAAATTGGGATGGGAGAAAAATAGAAAATGGGGAGAAAAGTTAGATCAAAAAAATATATAGAATATTCGTTGACAGCCATACAAGTACAATTAGTTACTGCACACTACATCACCCCTGAGTGGAACATGGAAAGCCAAACTTTCCCCCACTGTACCGAAAACCTGTACCGAACCGTGACTTCAAAACCGAGGTACGTACCGAACCGTGGTTTTTGTGTACCGTTACACCCATAGTACATACTGAAGCGAGTCATTTCAGAGTCATTCCATCTCCTAGTATGTGTGTAGGCGAATATTTAACACACAGCACATCGCTGAAAGGAGCCCCATTAAAGCCAATTAAAAATAGCTTGAAAATGTGCTCTTATGCTGTTACATTAGTAAGTGGCAATAATGAAGAAGTCAGTCTCCACGGGGATGAGCAGGCGGGAAGTAGAAGAAACACCTGAAGCAGTGAGTTACTCATGCGTTGGCTGATTAGTGCTCTTAAAAGAGACAGGGTAGGGCGGCTACGTGGCATAGTGGGCAAGGTGCTCGCCACGAATGCAGAGACGCTGGGATCGCCTGTTCGATCCCAGCGCTCCACATTGCTTTCAGTTTAGCTGGTCGTCCGTACTAATACACATTGGCCGTATTAGGGGGTGGGAAACTGATGGGTGGGGATCGGGCGTTGTGGACAGCGACTCCTACAGGTCGGTTGGTGCACCTGCGCAGTAGAATCAGGAAGTGTCGGGGGCAGCGTGAGCCTCCCACGCGTTACTCCTCGCCACTGAGAGATCGAGCTGCGCAGGTAAAAAGATGCGACTGCTGTTACCTCAAGTACCGGAGGGGACTTGTGCTATGTATGACTTAGTCCACATTGCAGCCGGCTTGTGGGAGGCAAGAAACAGCGTTCGTGACAGGGGAGGGTTGAAATTGGATAATACGAAATTGGGATGGGAGAAAATATAGAAAATGGGAGAAAAAGTGGATAAAAAAAAATTGACAGGGTAAAAACTGTCTTTCTGACTGTCAACCTCCCATTGGCACAAATTAGCAAATCCTTAATGATGGCACATTAGAAAATGTGCTGACAACTGAATTTTATTCAACTTTCTTTCTCAACCTCTTTTCGCCAAGTTGAAGAAGGTGAAATTGTAATTAAATCCAAATGATCTGCCTTTTTTTTTTTTAAGTAATTAAGAAATTTGACACCCTCTTAGATATTGATATGATACAATAGTGATTCTACCTAGCCTACCTACAGTATATACCCGTCTATACCCAGTTCATGAATGCTTTTATATTTGCTGTTCTTGGCTGTTCTAAACAGTGGTGTCTGGTAGGACATCACCAGGTAAATCACAAAGTGATGTGTTTTATGTCACCAGCAGCAACAGCAATTCTATTTCATTGTTCCTGACCGCCAAATGCAGTGCACATGCGCAGGTCGAGTATTTATACCAACACAGTCACATGTGACCCCTGATGACCAGAGCTACGGTATATCTTCTGGCTTCACCAGCGGCTCTGTTCCTTCTCATCCTCTCGTTTCGCAGTTACCTCGTTCCGCAGAAACTCCTATTGGATAATGGATATGGCCTCCCCTCATCCAGCCAATCTAGCCGCTCCAAGCATCGATCTGAAGTGAATATGGGGTGCCCCCTCGAAAAGGAGGGCTGAGTCTGACTGGCTTTCTAGTAGAGTAGATCAGCTAACTACTGAACTAAAGTCTCTCCTTATCCCACCATTCTGATGCTGATGCAGTGAATGTCGATGTCTGTTTCAGAGGAGGACATTGTTTTAGTGGCAACTTCAACCACTTACTTTAATGACTGTGTGGAAGCCAGGCTCTCGTTCTGAATCATGGCTCGTACCTTGTAGCTCATTGGATGGTATAGAATAGAGGATAGTTCCTTGAACCTCCTACGGCTGGATATACCGCAGTCAGCACCAGCTCATGCGAGTGCTTTCTTCAGCCACAGTCCGATTCCCACCACCTATATACATGCTGAGTGGACACTAGGGTTCACTCCCATCCCTTGACTGATCCAAACCCTGGCAGCCATGCAGGATGCTGCAAGGTTTGGTCTTGACTAGAGCCATATGAAATTCGCGTTCACGGAATCGCGGAATTGACCAATAAAAATGGAATCAACTGTAAAACGTGGAATGTTGCAGAATTTGCCCTAATCTAATCTATTCAGAGCAGAGCAGTATCCTAATGACTTTTATGCCTCAGTCGATAAGGTGTTTAGCAAATTCTGTCAACATACTATGGACTGGACCCGCAAAAACATGTGTGAAGATCACTTCAAAAGCCATGTCAGGAACAAGGAAAAACCCAAAACACACCAACTCTCTAACGATGATCTCTGGTGATCACAATAGATACAGCTGGAGGGCGAGCTATGTAACGTTACAGTACATAGGAGATGGAAATGATAGCTCCTTGCTAAATCTGGTGCACCCATCTATTTGCAAATGATTGTCAGTACACACTGCCCTTTATAAATTAAATAAACTAAAGGTGCATAAATTATGCATTACTATATTCCATAACAATATAATAGATATAGCTAGGCTACTGACATTGTGATAAAAGTAGCTAGCTGTATCTATTGTTTACACTTTTTTATTTTGTCACAATATTATTTGAAAAATATTGTGTAAAATGTAATTGTATTTCTGAGTTGCAGCACTTAAGGCGAGACACCCCAGGTGAATAGGCAAATATACTTTTTTTTGTTGATTTTGAGATTTTGTTATATTTTGTTTCCTAAACATGTCTTCTATTAAACTAGTGACAATAAAACGTCAATAACACACATTTAGTTGTTTATTTTACTTCATTTTGCCTTATTGCATCCATAAATGTGCACATATATAATGGGGAAGTGCCTCATTTGCATATATAAACATAAAATTCAGAAAACTTGCAATATATTTTTTCTTAGTTTATATGTACATAACAAACTGGGAAAGTTTCATAGTGATATCTATTCAAATATTTTTGCCTATTAGGGGGTACTACACTGTACTACACTGTTTGTAGCCTGTGTGTAGTTCTGTTCAGTTCAATAACATCATTATTATTATTATTATTATTATTATTATTATTATTATTATTATTATTATTATTATTATTATTATTATTATTATTATTATTATTATTATTATTATTATTATTATTATTATTCAGTTATCAGGCATGTGTTTAGGTTGTCTATTACTAATGGTTTGATTAGGTATTGTGTTTGTAAATATCTGTTTAAAAAAAAAGTATGGCATTTTACAATACAGAACTTTTCCCAAAAATGAGTTTTAATGAGTTTTTCCTCATACTCTGAGCCAGAAATCTCCACCTCAGTAGCACTCACATACACCAAACCACCCAGTTCTATTCATATCTATGTTCTGAAGGTATTTACAGAAGGGTTTGTTGATATAGCATTCATACCCTGATTTATATCACATTTTATTCCTAAAAACACATAACATGGAGTGATACAAAGAGATATCCAAAATCCCCTCTCTAATAACCTTTCGCTCTAATATGTCAACAAAATGAAACTATAATTTTGAAAATGGCTTTATCCAATGTTCAGATTTCTGTCCTGGAATTATATGCAAATTAGTGCATATTTAAGTAGATCATGCCTCATTTGCATATTTAAACATACAATTTCAACTTGTAATACAAAAAAGTCTTGTCTTAATATAAGTAATCAACTGGGGACGTTTCATTGTGATATCTATTAGTTAAATTTCTTACCCTATTCACCTGTGTCTTGCCTTAAAAACATTAAATGGACTGTTATATCTTATTAAATTGTGGCCATTTATTCATTCCCACTTATTAGACACTACTTCTGATGGTAAAATGGGCGTAAAAAGCAAAATACAGAATTCTGAAATATTAAAAATGGAAAAAACGGAATTTGGGAAAAAATATAATGGAATTTGGAAAATAATAAAATGGATTTAATATGGCTCTAGTCTTGACCACATGCCAACTATTGAGCCTACTGTTGCTTCCCTCATAGTGTCTCCTGAGGAGGACAGATGCCAGGTGCCCCCAATGTCGGGTCACAGACGACCTATCTGTCTAAAGCCTATGTTACAGCGACGTGCATGGGGCATATTGCAGGGGGTTGCAGACTTCCTCTCCCATCACAAGCCTCCACCAGGGTGACTTCATCCAAAGGTTGTGTGCAGCTGGAACCTCTTTGGCAGGGCAGACGTGGATATTTTTGCCTCGACCCACTGCCCCTCTGGTTCTCCTTGATGGAGGAGATCAGCCCTCTCAGGATGCCCTGGGTCACAACTGACCTGAAGGTCTTCTTTACACCTTCCCACCCATTCCTCTGATATTTCTAACACTTCAGAGAGATCTTCAGCAAGGCCATAGGTATCTGCTGGTGGCCCCCTTCTGGCCAGTGAGGCCATGGTTCCCTCTGCAGCACAGGCTCTGCCACAGCCCACCGTGGTACCTCCTAGACCACGAAGGACCTCCTTTTATCCTTGTCACCTCCAGCTGTGGGTCTGGCCTCTGCTGAGCAACTGCATGGAGCCTGTTAGGAGGACTATTCTGAATGACAGGGCACTCTCCATCCGCTTACAGTGGTGGACGTTATTCTCTGAATGGTGTTCAGGCTGAAATCAGGAACCAGAACACTGCCATTCTGGAGTGTTTACAATCCCTCGACCTTGAACATGTATGCAACTGCTATTGCATCTGGTATGGCCCAAAGCACAGGAAAAGATGCAAAAGAAAATGTGTTGCATGTACAGTAATTAAATATCACTCCAGGGGGCATATAGCACTAGTTTATTATTACACACCACTGTATGATAAGAAGCTATAACTAATTTAAAAAAATCTGTTTGCCATCAGCAGTGCAACAGCCACCGCAGTAGGCCTGTCCTTCACTAAAATAAAAAGATATTAAATAAATATAAATATATAAAAAATTAAATTAGTCTATATTAATATTTTAGTCATATGACAACTCGCTGATTTCATCTACAAATCTGTAAAAACTTAGATTTTCCCACATGCAACCATGCAGAAGGACCTCTTTAAGTCTACTTTATAGAGGTGCTTATAGATGTTCAGGAATTACAGGGGGGTTACAAATGGTAAATGGTAAATACCACTAGTCTTGTCTATAGTGGATTATAGAATAGTGCAACTCCCTACTCATCTTGGAAATGCTTACTTATTCTAATGCTGGATACACCTAAGAAGACAGTGTCATCAACGCCAAATAACTATGTTACAATCTTGCTATTGCAATATATAGTATTATTTATGTCCTCTAACTAAAAGGATGGTTGAGATCAATAAAGTGCTTCCATTAATTACCACAACGTTTGCTAATATAACAGGTTTTCGGTGCATGCGTCACGCACTGTGAAGAGGGATGGCTTAAAATGAGATCTATAACTTAAAATGTTGAGTCATGATTTCTGGAAATAAATGATTCATTGGGCTGAGAGGCGGGACAAGCATTTGACTTGACAAGTGTGCACACGTGGCCCATAAAGAATCGTGGTCTCAACAGTTGCCAAACTTTTGCATGGTTGTCAGGAGAACCTGATTGTTTCGTTTCTCAGTCTTGGACTGAGAAGAGACATATAGCTGTGACAGAAATGTGTTTGGAATGCCGACTGGCTCCGACACCGTGCTAGGTGGTTGTTGTTATTCATTTTGACCAGCAGCAGCCCCAAGGCCAGAGAGGAGTTGGTTGGTATTCAGCTGCTGCCCCTCTCCTGTGTTCCCTCTGAGCTCTAGAAATATAATGGATAGAAAAGACCACTTTGTGGAGCATCACAGTAATTTCCCTTGAATAGGAATGCCTGTTCTATCCGTCTAAGTTCTGTGAGCTGGTTGATATTCAGCGACTACCTCTGCGCTAGCGTTGCCTCCTCCGAGCCAGAAGATTCAAATGGATATTAAAAAAGACTTTGTAATGCATCATGTTTCAGTGCTTTGTTGATTTGAATAGACGCTCCATTCAAGCTCTGTCTGTGAGTTGCTTGGTATTCACCCGCATGCCTCCATCCTCGCCTCGCCTTCCTACACACGTAGGACCAATGTCTCAATGCAATGCACCACCTGATTCCAGAGCAGATAGAGATATAGAATTGCTCTCCCAGAGGGGCTAACTGTATTACCTAACCACAGCAGGAGAATATAATATTATGACATGATACCAAAATTGGCTTCAGGACGGGTTCCCTGACACAAAATTGTGTTGCACTAATATTTACTTTCCGTCACAGAGCGTACAGTATGGGGGAAATGTTGAACTTCAGAAAAGTAGACAGTCAGACACACATGCAAGCACAAGCGCATGCGTGAACCAGGCACGCGGGAACTATAAAACGGCAGGGGGTGCTGGGGGGTCGCCAGATAAAACATTTTTTTTTTTTTTTTTTTTTTGGTCAGGCCACTGAACTTAGAAGCAGGCCAGGCCAGTGTTTCTATTTGCACCAGCGCAATAGTTAGATAACCTAGGTGGGGAACAACCAGGAGATCACTGCAACTCACACAAGTTGGATAACTATCTCTCTCTCTCTCTCTTGCTTTCACACACACACAAAGGGAGCCGCATGTGATTGGTGGAGGCGGGATCCTTACGAAAAACTGCTAATCATTGACACATGCTAGCCTGTAATAATCCCCCCCAGAAAAATTTACTTTGCATTTGATATATTGCAAATATATGCCATCACACACACTGGTATTTAAAGGGTTAGAATTATAAAATGAATATGTGGTGTTATGATCAGGGCTGAAGTTGAATAAAATATTGTATTTATCAATTACAAAAAACTGAAAATCCATAAAAATCTGTGTTGTTGCTAATCATACATATGCTAGCCTGTTTTTTAACAATAAGTTGTGATGCCATCACAAACACTGGCATTTAAAGGGTACAAATAAAAAAAATGCCTGCACCAGAATGCAGGAAATTAAGTCTTTGTAACAAAAAAAATCCTGGTGGGGGACCCCCAGACCCCCTGCTTAAAAAGTGGCCTGACTGCGGCTATATTTCCTGGCCTGAATGATTTCCCCAGTCCGGCCCTGGTTAAAAGCCTCCAATGCTTATTAGTGTGTGTGCGTTTGAACGTTTGCATGTTTCAACCATACATTTCCATTTAAAATAATTTTCGTTTACCTCCTATAATAGTGGGGGTCGCGGCTCTCTGACACCGTTTTTTTTGGGTCGCGGCCTGAAAAGTTTGGGAACCCCTGGTCTAGCCTGTACCCCCCAGACATGTTGCTGGCCCCGTCAAAACAGTATCCTATCAGCCTCTCCATGGGCAGGTCGAGGCGTAAAAGTATTTTATACACAAAAACAGCGTCTCGGCTGTTGTGTCTGGGCCGGGCATTGTAAAAACCCCAAAAGAAGTTCTGAGCTTCCAAGTTGTCATCGGCGAACTGTATATTACACGAGAATTGTTCTTTTCCAGTGAGTGACATCAGTGGTTCCGTCAGCGCTCAAGCCAAAGATTGGGCTTTTGGATGCTTTGCCTCTAATTTGTCGCTGAATATCATGGGCAAGCAGCTGTAAGATTTCGTTTTTGGATGTTGTTGGACATCCAGTTGTCTCTCTTTTGGAGCCAATTCTTCAACTCGGGATCAGACTTGGTGCGCACTCTTTCCATCATGAGCTGCCATAACACCCCATCCCTATTCGCATCACCCCTCAGTGGAAGCCCCTGGCGCCCGATGGGGGTATAGGGGAACAGACTCAGTTAACTCTTCAATACCTGATGCTGAGGCTGAACCTGTCGTCTCTGTCTCTCTCTGACGTTTATCAGATTTAGTGGGACTGTCACTGGGACCGGCGGGACGTTTAGAAAATAAATCTGATATTTTTCTTTTCTGCGAGTGAGACATTCTGTGCTAGCAAAGTGTGACTACTAGCTCAAATCGACTGACTGCGCAAGCACTGTATCACAGTAGCTCAGTGGTTCGTGGCGCGTGGGAAGGGCGGGAGACGGGAGGTGAATACAATTAGTTGTTTCACCTGTCATTCAATCAGTCTGTGACAGTCTGTCATCACTCGAAAATCTACTCGGTTTTACACGTATGATTGTGTACATACAGTAGTGTAATGAATGAATGAAAACTTTATTTAACAGATTGGAGAATGGCTACAATACAGTACGGCTCAATACACACAATATTAAAATGGTGACGTGCTTTGAGCAGGATAAACTTATAATATACAGTGTTACAGTTATACAGTTACAGTATATACAAATATATAAATACTGTCATAAAAAAGTTTTTTTTTTTTTTGTGCAATAATTGAGAGGGGGTGCTGCAGCCCCCCCCGCACCCCCCTTCCTGCGTCCCTGGCATGAACACACACACACACACACACACACATACACACACACACATGTTCTAGGCCACCCTGATTACAAAACTCCATATTTTCTCCCCCGAAAAACAGCCCTACATATCACAGCTTTTAATTTGTATGTCCTTTTTAAGTAGGTATTTTAAACTGCCCCTTTGAACAGATATTAGCATATGCACTTCACTGCGCCGAGCGCTTCATTTGAGTCAGATAAGAATTTGCCTTTGAGTGTGATGAGGACGAGGGTAGGATGGGGACACACTGACCAGATTCACATTCAGAAATTCCCTGGCTTTTGTAGAGACTTGGGTGGTAAATATGCTAATGTAGTGAGTTTCACAGAGGTAGAGATGAGAAATATATTGAATTGATCTTGCAATTTGAAAGGACGCAATATCCATATTCATATCCATATCCATTTCCAATTTTCAAAATGCACATAATGAAAGCGAGGAAGTGAGCTTGAGAAGAGACACTTATTAGGTCCTTACAATCAGGTCCATAGGGATGCCACGATATGAGAATGTGCTGGTATGATTATTGGCTGAGGAAATATCATGGTTTCACGATTATTATTATTATATGTACTTTTGTATTTTTTTTTAACATTACTAAAATCAATTATTTATATTATTTATAAGAAGAAATACAAGTTACAAATCAGTATCTTCCTTTTGAATAAAATAGTCACAGGCTAACTAACTATTGTTATTTTGGGCCATTCCAGTCCTCCTCACTATAGAGCTATAATATGATCAACACAAAATTCTGACTTGAAAGAAAGAAAGTAAACAAGCATAAAGGACTTCTCCGCTCACTGTGAACTGTTCCAGGGGAGTTGTAACAGTTTTGGGCCAGCTCAGTACATTAGCTAATTACAGGGCATACAGGCATGGCTGGTTATGTCCAAGATGTTGGAACATGTTAGATTAGATGTTGTCGCACGTCTCCGTCTTCTTCAATAACCCCTGTGTCATTTTTTAGATGTGCAAAATGCTCCCACACTGCCAATGTACGGTGCTTTTGTGGCGGATATAAGCCTGGGATGTCAGTTCCTTCTAGTAAGGGAGTTACTAATGTTAACTTTAGCACAAACTATAAAACTTTAAAAAATGTATTGACATTGAACTAACATTCAACACATTAGGGTACAGACTTTTAAATCCCCAAAGCCTCTCTCTCTACCTGTGGTGGTCATTTTACATGAGATTTTAAGCTCCATTGTTTTGTGTCATGTAACGTGTTGCCAAAACGTGTTGGTTGTAATTATATGACTGAAGAACATTATTTTTAGAACATACAAGGCCTTTTACTCCCTTAAGTGTTGTTTCCAGTTCATGCACCTTGGGTGAAAGACAAAGTTGCGACAGATCTTTTTGTTTCTCTTGTACTAATGTTAGTTCCCTCTGCCGTTCACAGCATGCCTCTTCTCAATTAACATTTCATGGTGAGTGTGGCACTCACAAACACAAAACGAACCACCATTCACACCGCACACACACTCTTGAGATTTCACTGCACACAAAAGAACGTGAGTCGCGAGATTCGTTTTCACAGTGCAATCAAATCAGTGCAGGACACCATAGCTATATAGTGTAGTCTAGCTTATACAATTCTTACTGTTATGAAACTGTGATGTTCTTTAACCCCCCGGTTATAGCAAGGCCTGCAGAGGTACTGGTGAGACTAAGACAACGGGCTGACCGCCCTTTGCTTCCCAGTATTCACACACTAAAGTTATTCTGTCTTCCAGACCTATAATTTTTCTGGCTACCGAAAGAGTTTACAGGTATCATATAGTGATAGTAGCGTATATTGCAGCCAGCACTGATACTGACTAAGCACTTAAAGAACTGCATGTAGGGATTAGCAATACAGACAATGCACACTCATTGTGACTGGAGACTTCAACCAAGCGTCTCTGCACAAAAACTATTGCCAAAGGACTACCAACACATTGATGTAAACACATGAGGGAATAAAGTGCTCGGCCGCTGTTATTCCACGCGTTGGGGTGACGACAAACCCCTTCTCCGCCCACCGTTTGCCAAATCAGATCACTCGTCCATCCTGCTACTACCCATATGTACAAACTGAAACTGAAACCAACACCGCCCACTGTGAAGATAGTCCACTGCAGGCGAATCAGACGCTATGTTACAGGACTTTTTTGATCATGCGGACTGGGAGTTTTTCCCGGGATTCATCAGACAACATCAAAAAATACACGGAGGAAGGGCGCCAGGGTGGCACACCACGTAACTGAGCTGCAATGCAACGCAGCCGTCCTGGCTCCGACTCCCGGACCCGGAGACCTTTGCTGCACGTCTTCCCCCCATATATTCTCTCATCCTTCCTCTCTGTCGGGCCTGTCCGAAATAAAGCATAATATGCCAAAACATTTATCTTAAAAAAAATTCAAAATACACGGAGGGAGTCATGGGATTTATTCAGAAATGCATTGAGGATATTGGGTCTCATTCTCCAACATTTCTCAAAGACTTCTCTTAGGGCAACCATCTTGGAACCGACTGAGACAGAATCAACGACAAGTACAGCCTGATTCCCCAACGCGTGGGGAAGCTGTCTTAAGTGCCCCAAACAATCCCAGCTGGGATGCCGGCGATGAGGAATGTCACTATGAACGCGCGTTCCTGTCTAGGTAATTTGCATACAAGACACGCCTCGGAGAGCTCCTTATAAGCCAGGCTCTGTGCCATGTGAAAATGAAATCGCAAAAAGTCAAGATAGACACACCTGTCCAGCTCATTAAATGCAACTGATGCGATGCAGCCGTGTAAAAATGGTGCACACACACACACACACACACACACACACACACACACACACACACACACACACACACACACACACACACACACACACACACACACACACACACACACACCCACACACCCACACACACACACACACACACACTCGCAGTACTGTATAGTCTATGTGCGTAATGAACTAACGCAGTAGGCTTATATTATTCTAATGACTTGTTTTATTAGGAAATCACAGATACTGCGCTGCCTATAGTAGTACAGTCCACCAGTCCGCTGCCCGACTCTGGCGGCCTTAATATGTGTACTGTACTTACTGTACATATAGGGCAGACTGAGCATATAGTATCTAGAGATGTTCCGATACCATTTTTCCCTTTCCGATCCGATTCCGATACCTAAGCTTTGGGTATCGGCCGATACCGATATTTATCCGATACCAGTGCATAAAAAAATAATTAAAAAAAAATTATATAAATTATACTTTTTTTTTTTTTTTTTTTTTTTTCAGATACTGTTATACTGTTTTTTAGTAATAACTAGAACGTATGGTATTTATTCAACAACAGGTGATTGTATAGATTTGTATTAGTATCATTAATCAATGAGTATGGGCTGCAGCACTGCAGATATACCCTACTCCAATGATCCACACGGACATTAAACGGTGTTGCACTCGCTACTCAGTGGCTCTGCAGATATACCCTATTCAGTCTGTAAACTAGTGGCAGATAGAACGTTCATGTTGTGATTTTTGATGCAAAATAAATATTCAACATTCTCTTTTGAAACTCCACCTCAGACTCTTATCCTTTGGCACTTGCTGTACTTTGCTTGCAGGTCTGCAGCCATTATTGCTGGATTATGTGAATAGCACCAACTTTAGACACGGTAACGTTATCAAGCTAAGCTAACTGACCTAGCTCGCCTTCCCGCATTGACATTAAGATAACGTTAGTAATAGTCAGCTAACGCTATTCCGTAGCTACTTAACTTAAATACAATTCACCGTGGGTGCATTATTGTTGATAGACGGTCACGGACAGTGTTAGGTCCTGGAGAAAGGACAGGCGATCATCTGATTTGATGTAACGTTAAAAGCGGATGTTGTTCCAACTAGCTATCTTTCCAGCTAATGCTATCATAACACCAGCAAAACACATCCCGATTCCCGTCCGAGCTCCCCGTCACATCGCACTGTCGGGGACAATGGAATTTAAGAAAGTGTATCTGCTGTTAAAATGACACAGCATCACACTTTAAAACATGTTCATTTTATAATCCTCACTCTCCGCAGGACTCGGCAGGAGATAAATTACATCATGGGATCGGAGGCTAGAATTTACGTGTACTCGCCGATACCGATACCAGCATTTTAGGCAGTATCGGCGGCATTTCCGATACTAGTATCGGTATCGGAACAACTCTAATAGTATCTACTAAATCCTAATTAAACAAGTAATTAGAATAATATAAGCCTACTGTTCATGTATTAGACACGTAGGCTACATAGTGTATTCCAATATCTGTTTAATTGATTAATGATATATTTGAAATAAAATAATGCAGGTTATAGCTATATAAAACAAATGTCTGTCCTATTGTACCAATCAATGGGATATATTGCATGTTGGCTATAACCTGCATTATTTCAAATATATAATTAATCAATAAAACAGATATTTAACAAATAAGGAATACAAATTCCACAGAAGGCATTAAATAATTATTATTTTCAATCATTTCACAATAATTGCATAATTGTGTTTGAATATCTGAGTAATTAAGTAATTATACATTTGTCCAAAATAGCTGATTCAGATATGGTTAATCCAGCTGCCCTGTGATCAGATGAATCCATATTATTTATTTTTCCGACATCAAATGCGTAATTTTTTATTGTACAAATATTGTCATATTTATTTTAATTATGATTAATTAATTAATTCCAAGGAGGCCTGTAGGGTTGACATGAAGGAATCACTATGATTCCTCCCAAATCATACACGGAGCACAGCTGTCTGTCAAGTTAAGTGTGCTCCTCGGCACTCCTCCTAAATCCTGCTCTCAGCCACGGCCGAATCCAAGCTTAGGGACGGTTGGGGAATCCCACAACAGGCCCTAAGATGTCTCAAATGGCCTGCCCCTGAGAGCAAATGTATTGTCGTAAATCCGTTGGAGAATGAGACCCATTGTCCCCAGATAGACAATCTGGGTATTCCCCATTTTCCGCCATTTTCCACAGTGACATCTCCTTAGCAAATTATCTCAATTCCTTCTATGCGAGGTTTGAGGCAGTGAATAACAACACCAGCCTACAAACCACGGCAATGGGGGGGGGGGGGGGGGGGGGGTCTGCTGATGAAGACTCAGTGTTCAGGGTAACAGAGCATGAGGTGAGACGGATCTTTAAAAAAGTGAATATCAGGAAGGCAGCAGGACCGGACGGCATCCCCGGCCGCGTCCTAAAAGTATGTGCCGACCAACTGGCCCCGGTATTCACTGACATCTTCAACCTGTCCTTGGAACAGGCTGTCATCCCCACCTGTCTGAAGAAGTCCACCATCATCCCTGTACCCAAAAAATCTACGCCCGCTTGCCTCAACGACTACCGCCCTGTAGCCCTCACCTCCATAGCCATGAAGTGCTTTGAGAAGCTAGTGAAGGGCTACATCTGTTCCTCCCTCCCCATCAACCTGGACCCTCTGCAATTTGCATATCGCCCCAACAGGTCCACGGAGGACGCCATAGCCCATGTGCTGCACACAGCAGCATCACACCTGGACAAGAGGCAGGGGAACTATGTGAGAATGCTGTTCATCGACTACAGCTCAGCATTCAATTCCATAGTCCCCTCCAAACTCATAGCCAAGCTCAGGGACCTGGGCTTGAACTATGACCTCTGCCAGTGGGTCTTGGACTTCCTGACGGGCAGACCCCAGGTGGTAAGAGCAGGCAACTGCACCTCCTCATCCATCACGCTCAACATAGGGGCCCCCCAGGGCTGTGTTCTGAGCCCCCTCCTCTACTCCCTGTACACACATGACTGCGTAGCACAGCGGAACAACAACACCATCATCAAATTTGCTGATGACACAGTAGTGGTGGGCCTGATCTCTGCCAACGACGAAAGGGCCTACCTGGAAGAGGTAGAGAACCTGTCACAGTGGTGTCAGGAGAACTGCCTCTCCCTGAACGTCAGCAAAACAAAAGAGATGATTGTGGACTTCAGGAGGTCGGGGGTCAAGGACTACAGCCCCCTCAGCATCGACGGGGCACCGGTTGAGAGAGTGAACAGTTTCAAGTACCTCGGAGCCCACATATCCGAGGATTTGACATGGACCACACACATTGACAGTGTTGTGAAGAAGGCACGACAACGCCTCTACTTCCTCAAGCGCCTAAGGAAGTTCCAAGTCAGTCAGAAGATCCTTAGGAACTTCTACTCATGTACAATAGAGAGCATCCTGACTGGCAACATCACCTCCTGGTTTGGGAATAGCACTGCACAAGACCGTAGCAGACTACAAAGAGTGACACGTTCAGCCGAACGCACAATTGGAGGGGGGCTTCCCACCCTCCAGAACATTTACAACAAGCGGTGCAAGGGGAAGGCTAAGAGAATTATTAAGGACTCGAGCCACCCGAACAACTGCCTCTTTGAACTGCTGCGGTCAGGCAAGCGATACCGGAGTCTTAAGGCGAGCACAGAAAGACTCAGAAGAAGCTTCTATCCCCAGGCCATCAGGCTGCTAAACGAACAATAAACACTATGCAACAACCATCAAATGCACACAGCACACACACCCACACGCACACACTCACTTAAACAAACAACACACTGCAGCACCCACTCTCCACACTTTAGATCACACAAACACACTTTATATTTATTGATAAAGGATTTGCACTACAACTCGTACACCTACTGTAAATTGTACCTAAATTGCACCTCATCCCATTTCTGCCTTGCACTATATAGTATTGTATATTAGTACACTGCACAGTATTGTATATTATATGGTAACTCAGTTACGTCTATTCTGCATCGAACATTGTACATATGTCTATACTGAACACTGTGACCTCATTTTAATTTTTTTTTTTTTACTTCTAATTTACATGCTATACTATGTTATTTTATTTCATACTTATCTTGTCTTGCACAGTCTCTGGAGCGTAACAGTAAGAAGCATTTTGTATAAAAGTATTCTGTACTTCTGTATGACAACTATTAAAGAAACTTGAAACTTGAAACCCTACCAGAAACATTGGATTAATACTTATGTGCATGCGGCCCTAATGGAAAGGGACACTTCTTTTGCCTGTGGAAACAAGGAGGAAGAGAAGAGAACTAAATGCAATCTCTGCAGTGTAATTATCACAGCAGCCAAAACGGGAATACAAGGAGAAAATAGAGACACAACTAAAACACCAATGACTCACGTAGCATGTGGAAGGGACTATACGATATAGGACCTCAAAGGGAAACCCAGAAGCACAGCTAACATTGCCGCCTCCAGATGAGCTGAACATCTTTTGTGCCCGTTTCAAGGTTAGCAACAGCAACCTCCCAGGGGAAGGGGAATTAAAGGGAGGATTATTCTGTAGCAGTCAGTCTACTGACCATCACCAAAAAAGTGATTTGCCCACCAATTTCCCTACCGGAAAAACAATAGCTACAACACTCCATAGCGCCCTCAATCAACTTGAGGTTGTGGTAATGACAACAGTAGTGATATGTTTGTGATGTGTTTCAATCAGCCTGGCTCCCACAATAAGAAAAATGAAATATAATTTGTGTCCCAGATTAAAAGAAAATGGGGTTACAAACAAGTTGGTTACAAAAGTGTGTGTCCCCCCCCCCCCCCCCCCCCCAGTGGGCACACACAATTTCTAACTTAAAATAAATATCAGTGTCATGTGAAGTTGTTTTCATGATATTATTAAGTTATATTACCAAATACTAGGGGTGGGGGGGGAAATCGATACATAGTAGGGGTGGGCATTTTAAAGAAAATCCAGATCGATTGATCGCATGCTATACTCGATTGATCGTGTATTACTCGAAAAGGGGAAAAAAACGTAAATTTTAATTTTTTTACTTATTTTTGTTCATTCACGTATATATGTTTAAGGAAACCAACAGTTATAATCTTACACATGTGAAAAGATATGTTAAAAAAATTCGATTTTTTTTTATATATTTTTTTCTCATAGCTACGAGTAATCGATTAATTGATTACTCACGCCCATCCCTAATACATAGTACTATCGCGATACTTCATGGCGATACTGTATCGATACAGGGACACCAAGTATCGATATTTAATTTAATTTTTTTTGTATAAGGATCTATCTAGGTCGTCCTCGGACGGGCCCTCCATCGGTGCTTCCAGTCATCCCGATCCTCCATGCATCTGGCTAGCTCGCCGGTGCATTCTGTTCCCGCATCTCTCCTGAGTACGTCCACGTAGGTTAATGTGGGACGTCCTCGTGATCGATGCCCGTGTGTTGGTTCCCACAGCACAAGTTTGCTGGTTGGCATCTCATGATGTATCTGGCAGTGACCTGCCAGCCTCATTCTCCTGACTGCCACTTTCTCGCTCTCCCTTATCACCCCCCCATATAAGTTTGCATTAGTGACATGCTCATCCCTGTTGATGTTGAGCACCAGTGCACCACACGCATCATTCTGGTGTAGCATCCATCCAAGGACTTCTGCAGGGTGGGCTTCAAGGTCCAGCATTCACTGCCATACAAAAGGACAGACTCAACTGTTGCATGAAAGAAGTTGAGCTTGATTTGAAGGGGGAGGTTGGATTTCCACACACTGGTCATGCCGTTCAGAGCCCTCCATGCAAGCGCCTTCCTCACTTTAAGGTCTTGCTCGGAAGGAAGTTGCATTGTTCATTTCAATACCTGTAATAGTACAGTAGTCAACATATGCACACATGTGCATTCAGTTAAGTTGGAATATGACTGTAATACAAACAGTTCAGTTTGGCAGGTACATGCAACACAGATTACAGTGTTTACATCTGTCTGCTTGAGAAAATACCATGTTCTGCAATACAAATTATTGAAGTGAGATGAACAGACTGAACTTTATTTTATTAGATAAAGTTGACAAAGTTTCACTTTGCAGTTGAAAAAAGGTAATAAATTGCAATATATAGCAATATTAATATCGCAATACTCAGCATATCACAATATATTTGGTATCGCAATACTATCGTATCGTGACTCAAGTATCGTGATAGTATCGTATCGTGAGGCCTCTGGTGATTAAATACCCCCCCCCCCCAAAGCCACATGATAATTGGGGGAGGTCCCATTTTAATGTTCACTCAAATCAACTTTGGATTCCTGTCTTTGAAAACATGATACTGTACAAGGACACAGCCACAGGCTAATATATTGTTTACAATACGCAATGCAATAGCAATACAACAACAACAATCCTGAATATTATAAAGCATTTTAGAGTAAAGCCATTGAAGTATGTAAATAAAGACAAGCACAACAGGAGGAAGAGGGAGGACAGCTGTTCCCTCCAAGATTCTGTGAAATCGAAACAAATTGGCAGCAATTTGTTGATTTGACAATTGTATACAGAGATATTGCAGCGCAGAGTAAAGTTGTAAGTTTGTGCAAATACTGCAGAGCTAGGTTAAATTTGCATCAGGCCTACCTAATCCTTGTGCTCACAAAATTGTGACAGGAGGGACTTAATAATAACAGAGCAAACATGAGCTAAAGACAACCAACGCATGCACAAACTCAACCCAATATCCATCTCATTTACGTTTTAGAAATGTTGCCTTTCCCGGTTAATTGCTGCATTATTATCAAATACTGCCACAGAATTTCAACGTAAATTGGTCTGGGTTGCTGACAAGGCTTACACAACAAGTGTTGGTTCTAGTTAGTAATTCAGTGCTGACACCCCTTGTTTTACTCTGGAGGGTTGTCAAAGAAATGCAATAATAAAAAGCTGCAGCTGCTCAGGCATTTGTGCTTGGGTGAGGGCAGACTTGAATTAGCAATGTGAAATTGTGTAGAGCTCCCATGTGTGCATTTTCATTAAAAGTTCTCTCTACTGGAGTACAATACTTGGTAAATTAAATGTCACTCACAAATGCACACCTAATTAATATGCCATTCCAGATCTAAGTACTGTTTTGGTACCTTATTTACCTTTGTTTATTTGCCTCTTCCCAATAATGAACTAAGTGTTGTCCAATTAACAATTTAGCTGCTTAATATTCCAGATAATCTGTGCATCATCAGACAAATAATATAGCCATAAACAAATCCCTCACTCATCTTAAAATGGTAATGAGGCAACAGTGGTTCAGGAGATAGAGCGTTGTCTGGTAATGGGATTGTTCCTGGTTAGATTATGGCTCCTCCCGGCAGCGTGTCGAAGTATCTTTGAGCAAGACACTCAACTCCTAACTGCTCCTGATGAGCAGGTTGGCACTTTGAATGGCTGAGACCAACATTTGTACAATAATTTTAATTTAATTTAATTTTTAACTTTTTCTGTATTTTTGCTCCCATCCCAATTTAGTCGTTATGCCAATTCCCTTCCTGGTTGTTGCGCGCATTCCCCCGATTTCGGCCTAGGGAGGGTGTAGAACTATCATTCAGTTGATAATAGAAAATAATAGAATAGAAAGAGTATATGAAAATAAATTCCTGGGTGTGATTTTAGACCATAAACTCTGCTGGAAACCCCATATAGAATATGTGAGGGCTAAGATGGCAAAGAGCATCTCAATTATTAGTAAGGTGAGACATGTACTCAATCCCAACTCATTGCACACTCTGTACTGTGCAATGATCTTGCCTTACCTGCATTACTGCACAGAGGTATGGGGTAACACATACAAAACAACCATAAATACATTGACTATCCTACTAAAAAGAGCAATAAGAGTAATAAACAATGCAGGATATCGGGACCACACACACACACACACACACACACACACACTGTTTCTACAATCACACATTTTGAAGTTCATTGATATGGTAAACTTTAAAACTCTGCAAGTTATGTACAAAGCAAGAAATAATCAATTACCGGTAAATGTAAGAAGCAAATTGAACTTCAAAAAACCTGTGATGAAAACCAACCTGAAAATAATGTGTATATCCTCTTACGGAGCCACCCTGTGGAATGGGCTAGACTAGAGGATGAACTAAAATATTGTGAAAACATAAATCACTTCAAATCTAGACTAAAAAAATCTATTTTTGATAGGTACAGAAGGGAAGAAGAGCTTTAATTGCATATAAAAAATAAAAAATACATATGAGACTGTACTGTGCGCTATATCATATCACATTATATAATCATATTATAGTTAATTTGTATATTATATTGAACTATATTTGCAGTATATGCTATTATATTATGGTACTATATTATATTGTATATATCATGTACTATATATCTCACATCACATTATGTATGTATGTGCTGTATACACTATTATGTACTATATACTATTATACAACGGCATTTGTATAATACGGTTTGTCTTTAGAGCAGGGCGATAGACCACCAGCCCTGGTTCCAAACTCTAACCTTAACCAACTTCGAAAGAGGGCCTAAACTTAACCAGTTGGAAACAAGGCGGACAGTAATAAAATTAGCAATCAATCAATTCAATAACCCACGCTCACTTAAAACAGCGCACCTCCCAGCTGCTTCTATAGAAAGTAGGTTTTTAAAAAAATAAATAAAATAGGGCAAAGAAAACTTTTTTTTCCCTATAGGGCAAAGAAAACTTTTTTTAATTTGTTTTACCAACTTTCTATAGAAGCATCTAAGAATGAAGTTCTATAGAAAATAGGTTAAAAACTAAAAAAAAGTTGGATGTGTTAGTTTGTTGGATGTCTAGGTGAAAGACAGTTGGATGTGTTAGTTTGTTGGATGTCTAGGTGAAAGACAGTTGGATGTGTTAGTTTGTTGGATGTCTTAGTTGAAAGACAGTTGGATGTGTTAGTTTGTTGGATGTCTTAGTTGAAAGACAGTTGGATGTGTTAGTTTGTTGGATGTCTTAGTTGAAAGACAGTTGGATGTGTTAGTTTGTTGGATGTCTTAGTTGAGAGACAGTTGGATGTGTTAGTTTGTTGGATGTCCTACTGAGAACAGTTGGATGCACTTCCGAGCTGCTTCCACATGGAGGCAACTTCTCTTTTTTTCTTTTTTGGGAACAACTTTTTCTGGCGGATGGTTTTTTCAATAAATCTTCAATTAATGTGTGTTTATTGTATAGCAATAAGGTTGGATGAATGTGCCAGTTGTATAAAAGCATTACACCACTTGTAGTCATGGATTGTGAAAATTAGACCATGCCTAGGGGGGTCTAACAACCCTCGGCTGCGCCTCAGGCCTAACGACCACCCCTAGGCATGGTCTAATTTTCACAATCCACTCCTGCGCGTGATGTAATGCTTAATTATATACTGCAGGTATACTATACTGTAATGTGTACTGTAATGTGTACTATATGTGTGTACTGTAATGTCTACTATGTATGTATGTAAATGAAGAAAAAAAAATTATAATAATGAAACGTAAGTCTTGAGGGGTAGGGCCCGACAAGCCTAGTGCTTCTCCCTAGCCCGTTTCGGACAATTGGACAATGCTGCAATAGCAGCTGGTAAAACTTTAGTGATTTATAGAATGACCGTTGTTATGTGTCCAAAGCCCGAAATAAAAAATAACTGAACTGAACTGAACTGAACTGAACTACCACATGCCTCCTCCGATACATGTGGAGTCAGCCAGCCGCTTATTTTCACCTGACAGCGAGGACTCTCACTGGGGGAATGTAACGCGTGCGGAGGTTCACGCTATTTCCCCCCGATCCTCTCCCTGCTGAACAGGCGCCCCGACCGACCAGTAGGAACTGCAGTTTACAACGACCAGGACAAATACCCCGCCGGCTTCCCACCCGCTAACACTACCAATTGTGTTAGTAGGGACGACTGACCTAGCCGGAGGTACCGCTGACAGCTGTATTCGATCCCAGAGTCTCTGCGGTGGTAGGCGAGTGCATTCTCCACTGCGCTACCCAGCCGCTCCAATATATTCAATATACAATTGAACAATAATATAATATCTATATCACAAAGGGTGTATTATGAGCATTTGTATAATAACATTGAGTGAAATAGTGATATAGAAGCAATTCTAGAATATAAAGATATTGTTGAGTAGGAAGTCCAATTGGAAGTATTATTCAATACTGTTATAGAGCTACTAAAAGTGTTATATTAGTATAGGTAATAGTTACTTGAAACTAAACTGTAGGCTAGGGCAATTTACTGTTATAAACTAAAATCGCAATCTATGTTAGCCATATCATACCGCCCCAATAGAAAGAGTGACGATGCAGCAGAAATGTAATTAAGCAATAGAACAGGAGTGTGTTCATCAAATCATCATCATAGATCATCAAATCATAGATAATCTCAGCCATGATGCTATTACTAACACACATCGAGTGTTTGCTACCTCTGCCAAGGATTGCTTTTACCAACATGTTGTCTGTCTGTTTGTCTGTGAACAACATATTTCAAAAAGTTATCACCAGATTGCCATACAATTTGCTGTGAATGTTCATGACCCCTAGAGAAATACTACATGACCTTTCCTCTAGTGCCTCTAGAGCTTATCTCCTGACCATAGTCATACTATCACAGAAATGATACCCAAAGATGTGGCTTCTCATGGACACATGTGTCATAAGGACATGGTGTCCACCATAATGGATTTTTACTCATCCTATGCTGTTCACCTGATCTTGTTCTCCTGACACTTGCTGTGTGGCATCTATGGGACCAACATCTTTTAAATGTAAGCTATAATTTAGATCAGCCCTTCCTAAACTGATGGTCGCGACTAGGGCTGTAAAGGTACACGTATCCATACCGAACCGTTTCAGTGTGTACCGTACCGTACCGAACGGCTGTGTACCGAATGAATACAACGGTATGTTAACCACTAACGACCACCCACCATGGGCTGTTTTTTTCACAATCAAATATAATTATTATTATATATATTTTTTTACAAGTTGATTATTAATTTCAATATATAATATTTGTTGACAGCTCTACAAGTACAATTAGTTACTGCACACTACATCACCCCTGAGTGGAACATGGAAAGCCAAACTTCCCCCCACTGTACCGAAAACCCATACCGAACCTTGACTTCAAAACCGAGGTACATACCGTACCGTGGTTTTTGTGTACCGTTACACCCCTAGTCACGACCAATGTTTGTATTGCTTCGCCAATTGGCAGAGTAAAATGCATAACAATTCCATGATATGTAAATAAATGTTCCTAATTCAAATAGAAGAAGAGTGTTCTCCATTAGATAGATGTAAGTTTCAGTCTTTGTTTTTGTATAAGTAAATGTTCAAAAGAGAGAGAGAGAAATGATACTTTGTAGGTCAGTTGCCTCTCCACTGGCACAGTCTAGTTCAGCACCACAGAGAGTGGCATTGCCCCTTGAACACTCACTGTTTCTGTGTGAGCCACTGTTAGCCACTGCTAACAAGCAGAGAGGAGACTTGCTGTGATGTCAGAGGGAACTGACATCCCAGCCTCATTATGTGCCAAGAAATGCCTTAGTGTGAGAGCATTTTGGATATCTCAAAAAATTTCCAGGGGGTTGTCTCTTCAAGATCATCCCTGTTTTCCCAAGTCAAGGTAAACAACGTAACTAAACATACTACGTTGGCCCAAAACAGTTGCAGTAACCTCACCCTGGAGCAGTGCATAGCAGATAAGTCCTCCTTTCATTCAAGTTGATCTCCCGTACATTCTGTATATATTCCAATTTAACCAACCATTATGAATGATTGTTCAGTAGCCAAACATTAACTATAACAACTAACTGGATAGTTGATGAGGATAATAGTTCAGTGCATTAGCTATATTAGAAATATTCTAAAATCATTAAGTTTGCTAATAGGCCCGTGCGCCTGTGTGTGTGTGTGTGTGTGTGTGTGTGTGTGTGTGTGTGTGTGTGTGTGTGTGTGTGTGTGTGTGTGTGTGTGTGTGTGTGTGTGTGTGTGTGCGTGCGTGTGTGGTTTGTGAACCCCTGATTTAGATAGTTGATAGGCCAAACTGTATGATCCCCAGATCCAATCGTATTTTGAATAAATGCAAAAAAAGTGATATGATACTCATGAACGTTAAACTAGGCCTCATGTATAAATGCACCCCTTATCTTAACCCTAACCTTAACCAAAGTCTCTCTCAAAAGAAGTCTGCTCACTCTGCCGCCATCTTCAGATCCTCATCATTCAGATCACAATTGAAAACCCATCTGTTCAAACTCGCATATTCACTATAACCTCCATCACTGCCCAATACCCCTGCTGTTTGTTTGTCTGTTATTTTAACTTCACTGTTTTTTATACTTCTTGTTGTTTATCTTATTCTTTTCTTAACCTTGTCTTTTAACTGCCTTGCTTACTGGGCATACTCACTATAACTGCACCCTGTGTGTCATTGTTTTATATTTCATATGTTTACATTGTTTGTCTTGTTTTTAACTCCACTGACACTTTTGCCAAGATCATTATTTTAATCTTGACTGTTCTGTTGTTATGCACTGTAAGGTGACCTTGAGTGTTTTGAAAGGCGCCTCCAAATAAAATGTATTATTATTATTATTATTATTATTATTATTATTATTATTATTATTATTATTATTATTATTATTATTATTATTATTATTATTATTATTATTATTATTATTATTATTATTATTATTATCTTGATAACGGCAAATAAGCCCCTATGGCCCGCAGATACAATTGAATTTCTGACAAATGCATGCTTAACAGGAAGTGATGTGTTACTTGTTGGTTTCCGAGAGAAGAGGACCACTGTGGCCCAGATCTTGGCCTTGAGGAGAATCGAGGAGGTGAAGAAGAACAATCTGACAGCGGTACTGTGCTTTATCGAAAAGGCATTTGACTCGATACACAGAGCCGTGATGATGAAGATACTCAAGGCCTACGGAGTTCCTCCCAATCTACTCTGGGCCATAGGGACCATGCACATGGGTACAAGGGCCAAGGTGATAAACCCAGACAGCAACAGTGAAGAGTTTGACATCCTGGCTGGTGTGATGCAAGGGTACACCCTTGCCCCCTTCCTTTTCATCATAGTCCTCGACTATGCGCTCAGGGAGGCCATCAATGGATGGGTGCAGGAACTTGGTCTCACAATAACCCCAAAGAGATTGAGACGACACCCCGCTGTAGTCCTAACAGACCTGGATTACGTGGACGACATCAGCCTGCTCTCTGACCGCATAGAGCAGGCACAGGAACTCCTGTGCAGAGTGGAGACGGAGTGCGCCAAGGTTGGCCTAAGGCTAAATACCAAGAAAACCGAGGTCATAATGGATAATGGATCATCCACCTCTAACAACAACAGGAGGCACTGCTCTAAAGGAAGTCAGTGTCTTCAAATACCTGGGCTTGTGGGTCAACTCGTCTGAGCAAGACCTTAATGTGAGGAAGGCGCTTGCATGGAGGGCCCTGAACGGCATGACCAGTGTGTGGAAATCCAACCTCCTCCGTCAAATCAAGCTCAGCTTCTTTTATGCAACAGTTGAGTCTGTTCTTCTGTATGGCAGTGAATGCTGGACCCTGAAGCCCACCCTGCAGAAGTCCCTGGATGGGTGCTACACCAGAATGATGCGTGTGGTGCTTGACATCAACAGGGATGAGCATGTCGCTAATGCAAACTTGTATGGGGGGGGGGGCTAAGGGTGAGCGAGAAAGTGGCAGTCAGGAGAATGAGGCTGGCAGGTCACTGTCAGAGCCTTGGCAGAGGTGTGCACTTATTTAGTTAAAATATGTATGTATCATTTGTATTCATCATTATATTTATTTATCTCATTAATTATATATATATTTGGGGGGGTCATTGATTGATACTTAAGAAATACAGATCATTCGGCTACATCTTCTAAAATGCGACTATTTTGTCTGAAGTTATTTAAAAACGTCAATATAGAGACTTCAAGGCTTTGCATTTTTTTTTATGATAGCAATCATTTTGCAAGAGCATTTTTAAATGGTGTAGGCCTATACATATTTAATTTTACAATAAAGCATGTATGAACTCCCTTTTTGAATCAAGCAACCCAGGGGGTCATGTTTACTGACTTCCCCTGGTGTGCAAACAAGTCATTAACCTCCACTGCTCACATTCAAATGTTTTACCAACCAATTACTCATAAAGCATACACTTTCAGTGGAATGCATTTGGACGAAATGATGGATTGGGTCAAGCATGCACGGCTAGCCTATTACACTCTTCTACAATCTATCAGGGGGGGGGAGAAATACTTGTCACACATCTCTCTCTCTCTATAGAGAATGTGTGTCCACTCTAAAGATCATCGCCTTTTCAGAAGCATGGACAGTGGACAGCAGGGTAGTTCTACAATCTAAAGAAACTTTCCATGCAGCCTTTGGTCAGACATTCTATTCGATAGAGCAGTGACATTTTGTCAAGCCATGTAGGCAATATTAGCAATAAAATCACAGGGATGAATTGAAGTTAAAGAGTATATACTTTATAAATAGTGGTTTACTGTTTACTGTCTTCCTCCTCGGGTCATGAATATGCAAAGAAAGGTTCATGGCAATACAGCCGTTACATTTTGAGATATCTCATTTGCAGGACTTACAGACATACAGTACAACAAATGGGACTGATTACAGAACCTCCTTTGCAGAGGAAATTCACGTGTAATAAGTTTTGATTGGCCTGAGTGTATTAGATATACATGAATTTACAATTGTGTCATTGAAATAAATTGTATCATATCAGGATCATATTGTGATGAAATTATAAGGTTGTGATATAGTTTATCTAAATCAATGATAATAACCACATGTTAACTAAAATGCTCTCAAAAAGGGATCTTCGATGTTTGAGGGGATTTAGTTTGATATCACACTTTACATTACCATGCAGTTAATTGTGATGATCAGCTATTTCATTATTTCTCTTGAACAGATATTGTGAGATGATTATTGTGATTATATGAATTCCTTACATATCACCCAACCCTACTGGGAAATGCATAATATTCCTTCCCTTCTACACATTATCAGATCAAAAACATTATGTTAGCTAGGTTCTAATTAAAAACAAACCAAATAGACAGCAATACCTTTAGTCTGTTTTATCTCTTTTTTCAGATGGATCAATGAGCCAAGGATTGTTGGCTGTGATCCAAGAGAATGAAGAAGTTGGATGCAGAATCTCCCATCAGTAGGTAGGTAGGTACAGATTCAGAGCCAAGTAGGAGGAGTATACAGACACATTTGAACTAAAGAGGGCAGGTGCTGAGCAGAAAGTAAGCCAATACTGAAAATAAACACAAAATAAAGAGCTTGCACACTGCAGGGCTTCAATGTCCACGTATGTATTACACTAAAGTAGTAACGTTTCAAACACACCTGTTCTTCATTAGACCAAAGATATGGTCTGATGAAGAGCAAGTGGTGCTCGAAACGTTACTAGCTGGATGCAATAAGTGGACATCAGAGCCCTGCTGTTTATTTTGTGTTTATTCATAGATTTAGAGGCACCCTTGGTGTGTGTGTGTGTTCTCTAGCATGGCCTGTCAGTCACCCCTGATGTGTGTGTGTTCTCTAGCATGGCCTGTCAGTCACCCCTGATGTGTGTGTGTTCTCTAGCATGGCCTGTCAGTCACCCCTGATGTGTGTGTGTTCTCTAGCATGGCCTGTCAGTCACCCCTGATGTGTGTTCTCTAGCAGGGCCTGTCAGTCACCCCTGATGTGTGTTCTCTAGCATGGCCTGTCAGTCACCCCTGATGTGTGTTCTCTAGCATGGCCTGTCAGTCACCCCTGATGTGTGTTCTCTAGCATGGCCTGTCAGTCACCCCTGATGTGTGTTCTCTAGCATGGCCTGTCAGTCACCCCTGATGTGTGTTCTCTAGCATGGCCTGTCAGTCACCCCTGATGTGTGTTCTCTAGCACGGCCTGTCAGTCACCCCTGATGTGTGTTCTCTAGCATGGCCTGTCAGTCACCCCTGATGTGTGTTCTCTAGCATGGCCTGTCAGTCACCCCTGATGTGTGTTCTCTAGCCTGTCAGTCACCCCTGATGTGTGTTCTCTAGCCTGTCAGTCACCCCTGATGTGTGTTCTCTAGCATGGCCTGTCAGTCACCCCTGATGTGTGTTCTCTAGCATGGCCTGTCAGTCACCCCTGATGTGTGTTCTCTAGCATGGCCTGTCAGTCACCCCTGATGTGTGTTCTCTAGCATGGCCTGTCAGTCACCCCTGGTGTGTGTTCTCTAGCATGGCCTGTCAGTCACCCCTGATGTGTGTGTGTTCTCTAGCATGGCCTGTCAGTCACCCCTGATGTGTGTTCTCTAGCAGCATGGCCTGTCAGTCACCCCTGATGTGTGTGTGTTCTCTAGCATGGCCTGTCAGTCACCCTGATGTGTGTGTGTTCTCTAGCATGGCCTGTCAGTCACCCCTGATGTGTGTTCTCTAGCATGGCCTGTCAGTCACCCCTGATGTGTGTTCTCTAGCATGGCCTGTCAGTCACCCCTGATGTGTGTTCTCTAGCCTGGCCTGTCAGTCACCCCTGATGTGTGTTCTCTAGCATGGCCTGTCAGTCACCCCTGATGTGTGTTCTCTAGCATGGCCTGTCAGTCACCCCTGATGTGTGTGTGTTCTCTAGCATGGCCTGTCAGTCACCCTGATGTGTGTGTTCTCTAGCATGGCCTGTCAGTCACCTTGATGTGTGTTCTCTAGCATGGCCTGTCAGTCACCCCTGATTTTTCAGCCCGACTTGTCAGTCACTACTAGATAGTAAATATAATCTCCATACCCACATTATTCTCTATTCTCTAGTCTTAGGATGACCAGCCTGAGGTGTAAAACCCTGATGTTTATCACTAACATGTATGAGAAGGCCTATCGGGAGGAGGTTGATGAACTGGCACGCTGGTGCCGGGATAACAGCCTACTCCTGAACATTGGTAAAACCAAAGAGATGATCGTGGATTTTAGGAGAATACAGCAGCACGCCATTGTGGATAAATGGGGCTATCGTGGACAGGGTGAGCAGTTTCAAGTACCTGGGAGTCCACATCACAGAGGACCTGACATGGTCAACACACATAGATTCTGTGGTGAAAAAGGCGAAACAGCGCCTCTATCACCTGAGACAGTTAAGGAAGTTCAGAGTATCGGGGAAGATACTCCACTCCTTCTATTCCGGGGCTGTAGAGAGCATTCTGACTGGAAACATCACTGCCTGGTTTGGAAATAGCACGGCCCAGGACAGGAAGGCCCTACAGAGAGTGGTGCGCTCAGCAGAGCGTACTACGGGTATTGCACTACCACCCCTGCAGGACTTATATAACAGGAGGTGCAAATCCATGAGCCTGCAGAATAATGAAGGACCCTCACCACCCCAACAACAGCCTGTTCAAGCTGCTGTGGTCAGGCAAGCACCTACGCACACACGCTACAAAAACAGAGAGACTTCGGCTCAGCTTCTTCCCTCAGGACATCAGAACACTGAACACTGAACTCTCCACACACAAGTACACATGAGCACACACAACACACATGCTGCAATTGCTTTAAACAAATTTTCACTTTAAACTAAATGGAAAAGTCACTTTAAAGGAATGAGGAATATAAAAGTAACTTTAAGGAAAGAACAGATGTGGTTCTTGTATAGTATAGTTTAGATATAGTAAGTATAGCATAATGATGGAGTTAAAATTGTATATTGTATAGTAGTGTACATATGAACCAGTGCCCTCTCATGAATTTAGCATGTCTATTTTTATCATGCACATCTTATGTCTTATGTCTTCTTATTACCTGTTTTTTTGTATGTCTATTTTTATTATTGTAGTATTGCACAATCGATGCAGGCATTTCACTGTATGCCCTGGCATGTATGTGACAAATAAACCTCTTGAATCTTGAATCTCCTGAATCTTCTATTGAGATTCAATCTAAACAGAATACTATAGAATCATATCAACACATGTACTCAATCTAAGCACATTGCACATTGACTTAATAGCCTGCTCTACACATATTGCAAATGCAACCAGACTCAAAATCGATCAGAATTGAACTAAATACAAATGCTGAAAACAAATATTCTGACAAATGTAATATGACATTTTACACTAGTATAGGCCACTGCAGTCTAACCCCTAGACCATACAGTATTCTACAACATGGCTGGGGTCAATGCCCATCAATCAACCTGAATGGAGTGTTCTATCCAATATGTGTGTTTATTTGTATTTTGAAGAAAATGCATGCCCCAAATTGCTTGTGTGCTCGTGTGTGGGGGGAGGGGGGGGGGTGTAGGAATTGAACACAGATGAACAAGATGAAACACAATGTAACAAGGCAGACCATTACTCAAAATGACTGCATGTGCATGTCAGAACTATGGCAGCAGTGTTCATTTAGATCAGCGCCTTTTCAGAACCATGGACAGCGGCCAGCAGGGTAGTTCAAACTAAAGCAACTTTCCATTCGATAGAGCAGTGATATTTAGTCGAGCCAAATGAAATGTTGTGATGCAAACTGTTGGCGCCAATGAATTACAAACACGATGCATACTAGGCTATATTATAGCAATAATAACATTCAGTTAAAGAATATCTACTTTGTAAATAGTGGCAGTGTTGCATGCACCTGTTACCATGTGTGGGTTAGTTGTCACTTGTGTTTCACTTACATGTGTCACAGGGAACACATGCGTATGTATAATACATGCTTTACATATCCACATAAATAGCTTTAAGATAGCTTTGATAAGTGGGGTCTCATATAAATGTGGATATTGCAAGGGGAAATACATGGATGCTGTTAGCAGCAGGATGCTATGCGGCCTATATGCTACTAACTGGCTTGTAGCACAGCACAAAGTTGTCAATACAGGGCGCTAGGCCAATTAGCAGCATTGATTCGTTTATTACACAATCAAACAGTGGTGGTTGTATCAGGGATAATCGTTAATTGTAATAGTGCGATACGGCACAATGGTAAAATGGAGTAGAGTGGCAACAGACAATGTTAGCCGGGCCTATAGGCTATCAGTTGGAGAAAGATGCTCACTTTGGGAGAGCTCAGGTGTAATAATAACAAGTCGGCAATCATCCCAAACAAGCAGCCGCCGTACGACCCGCGGCGATTTGAGATAGAAACAGCGGGTGGTATCAAATGGAACAACTCACCTAACACGAAAAACGGGAGCTCTGTGTTTTCCAAGTCGTCAACTACCACGATCTCTCCCGGAAAATCATTTCGGACCGAAAACAGCAGCTTGGGCTCGGAGGCCGACGGGCTATGCATGATGCTGAGGTCGTTCTCTCTCAGAAACGGCAGCGCCGACACCGTCACGCTCTTCATCTTGCATTCCATGTCTTGACCATGGTCTTCGTGGCCGTGCAGACCTTGAATTTGTCCGGCTTCGAAAGATAGAAGGATCCATGCGACCGACAACAACATTGGCCCCATGTCGATGCTGCTCGCCATCATCGCCGATGCTTGCTCCGTTTCCTACAGTATAGCCCCGCTCTCGCTCTCTCTCGCACACACACACTCTCACAGTAGTGGAAGCAGCTTCAGCACCACAGCCAAGCGGAGAGGAGGGCGACAGCGGCGGAGCAGATACGCGGGTTGCGGCGTGTCAAAGATACTAAGCGGCTCTCAGTAGGCTAGTTCCTCACACATCTCCATCATCTCTCACACGAAAATGCTGTTTTTGTTTTGAAGATAATAACGTAGTTCAAATGGCACTGTGGCGTTGACTTCTAATTATTCCAAGAAAAATAAATTAAGACTTTGGCTTCTGTGTCACTATTTTCCATTTACTACTGTATCTATGTATCCATATATCTATCTATCTATCTATCTATCTATCTATCTATCTATCTATCTATCTATCTATCTATCTATCTATCTATCTATCTATCTATCTATCTATCTATCTATCTATCTATCTATCTATCTATCTATCTATCTATCTATCTATCTATCTATCTATCTATCTATCTATCTATCTATCTATCTATCTATCTATCTATCTATCTATCTATCTATCTATCTATCTATCTATCTATCTATCTATCTATCTATCTATCTATCTATCTATCTATCTATCTATCTATCTATCTATCTATCTATCTATCTATCTATCTATCTATCTATCTATCTATCTATCTATCTATCTATCTATCTATCTATCTATCTATCTATCTATCTATCTATCTATCTATCTATCTATCTATCTATCTATCTATCTATCTATCTATCTATCTATCTATCTATCTATCTATCTATCTATCTATCTATCTATCTATCTATCTATCTATCTATCTATCTATCTGTCTGTCTGTCTGTCTGTCTGTCTGTCTGTCTGTCTGTCTGTCTGTCTGTCTGTCTGTCTGTCTGTCTGTCTGTCTGTCTGTCTGTCTGTCTGTCTGTCTGTCTGTCTGTCTGTCTGTCTGTCTGTCTGTCTGTCTGTCTGTCTGTCTGTCTGTCTGTCTGTCTGTCTGTCTGTCTGTCTGTCTGTCTGTCTGTCTGTCTGTCTGTCTGTCTGTCTGTCTGTCTGTCTGTCTGTCTGTCTGTCTGTCTGTCTGTCTGTCTGTCTGTCTGTCTGTCTGTCTGTCTGTCTGTCTGTCTGTCTGTCTGTCTGTCTGTCTGTCTGTCTGTCTGTCTGTCTGTCTGTCTGTCTGTCTGTCTGTCTGTCTGTCTGTCTGTCTGTCTGTCTGTCTGTCTGTCTGTCTGTCTGTCTGTCTGTCTGTCTGTCTGTCTGTCTGTCTGTCTGTCTGTCTGTCTGTCTGTCTGTCTGTCTGTCTGTCTGTCTGTCTGTCTGTCTGTCTGTCTGTCTGTCTGTCTGTCTGTCTGTCTGTCTGTCTGTCTGTCTGTCTGTCTGTCTGTCTGTCTGTCTGTCTGTCTGTCTGTCTGTCTGTCTGTCTGTCTGTCTGTCTGTCTGTCTGTCTGTCTGTCTGTCTGTCTGTCTGTCTGTCTGTCTGTCTGTCTGTCTGTCTGTCTGTCTGTCTGTCTGTCTGTCTGTCTGTCTGTCTGTCTGTCTGTCTGTCTGTCTGTCTGTCTGTCTGTCTGTCTGTCTGTCTGTCTGTCTGTCTGTCTGTCTGTCTGTCTGTCTGTCTGTCTGTCTGTCTGTCTGTCTGTCTGTCTGTCTGTCTGTCTGTCTGTCTGTCTGTCTGTCTGTCTGTCTGTCTGTCTGTCTGTCTGTCTGTCTGTCTGTCTGTCTGTCTGTCTGTCTGTCTGTCTGTCTGTCTGTCTGTCTGTCTGTCTGTCTGTCTGTCTGTCTGTCTGTCTGTCTGTCTGTCTGTCTGTCTGTCTGTCTGTCTGTCTGTCTGTCTGTCTGTCTGTCTGTCTGTCTGTCTGTCTGTCTGTCTGTCTGTCTGTCTGTCTGTCTGTCTGTCTGTCTGTCTGTCTGTCTGTCTGTCTGTCTGTATTATATTATATTGATCTATCTCTGTCTTTTGTCTGATCGTGTTGATAAAGTTTTATGGAGAGAACTAGGCCACAGTTGAAAGCCAGCACTATGGTTTCTCAGCCTTTGCTATAAAAAAAAAAAAAGCAAACCGTCAGTGACAAGGGGCAGACAGATAAACAGCTCAGACTCCGACACGTTTATTATTGATGAGAGAGCAATAGTTCCCAGAGACTTGGATGAGAGAACAGTCATCAATATTAAAAGATAATAAAGCATTCTGTGCAAGTTTCTGCTTTATTGGATGTTATAGTAGTGATTGACAGGGAATACTTTTCTTACTGTTAGACTATATACCAGAGTCAGACGTTATTGGTCAACATACATGTATGGCCCTCCAAACTGTTTCAGAGAGTGAACATTTATTATTCTATTTTTGTATTTGGGATGAGATTTTGAAAAAAACAGACATTAGTGTTTGCCTGTTACATTACACACAAATGTACACAAAATACTGACTGAAGCCAACTGAAATCTACTTTGTGTGCACTGTGGAGTAAATTTCAGGTAGCTTCAGTCAGCAAGTACAGACGGGAGCTTGACCCCTATAAGGACAACCGAACAACAAAAACATGCCAGTGAGGGAATAATGGTATGAAGCTCTTTCCAACGCGTGGTGCGTGTTGATAGTAAATGAGGTATTCTCCTTGAGTGCATTTAAAAGTTTTATTTTCGCTTGCAGAGTGGAAAAAGCAAAGCATAACAAACTCGGTGTTTAAACTGTAACCTAAACAAATTACTAGTGTTGCAAAATAAACCTGAAAAATAACTGAAAACAACTGAAAACAAACAAAACACGCACGCTTGAAAAACTGTGTGGCTTCCCTGTGACGGTTCCCCAATTCCCTCCCGCTGCGCACCTGTGACACACATACAAATAGGCTGTACCCGAGAACATCTGAGCCCCACCTCCATGCCCACTGCCCAGCTAATTAGTCAATAATCTCAAGACACTTTCACAATAACACAGCACCTTCATACAATAAAGTAACCACGGTAAAATCATCAAATTGGCTACAACAACCCCATTGACTTTGCATTCGTTTGTGGCCAAACGCATCCGCCCGCCTGATTTTCAAACGAATCCGCTTCAAGGTCCTCAACCTGGCATATCACGTAGTGAAGGGAATGGCTCCTGCCTACCTCCGGTCAATGGTCTCTAACTAAACACCCTCAAGACTCCTCTGCTCTACATCTTCTGGCCGCCTCAGACCCACTCCTATCTGAGCTCCGGGAGGCTCATCAAAAATAAGCCGCCTATTCTCTGTCCTTGCTTCACAATGGTGGAAAGAATTTCCCACCACAGTTAGCAACAAGTTTCACCGTCGCCTAAACACACTTTTTCAATCAATATCTGAAATAAAAAATAAAAAACATTTTACATTTAAAAAACACACTAACCTTCTTACTGTCCTCATACTATCATGCACTCTTCCTAATATACTAATATGTCTCTTCTACTATGCACTCAACACTGCTGCACTCAACACTTGTTTCAACACTTTGATGAAAATTGTTACTCAGCTGAAAGAGTTGTACCCTTCCTGCTGACTTGTCGTACATCACTTGTAGGCCTACAGGGTAATACAGTAATTTTGCAGTTTTGCAGTGAGGACCCAACTACTATAATCCCTCCATTAGCTGCCATAGCTCACAACTGGAATGCATCCTCCTGTCGGCACTTGGGATTGGACCAGTGATCCTTCAGTTTGTGAGGATTCGCCTGTTCCCTGGACCTTTTTTTCCCTGTCTCCTCACCTCACCAGCCCCCACCCTTGCGATGATTTACTCTCCTCTACTCTTCACCAGCCCCCACCCTTGGACATCCTTGATCCTCTACCTTCACGCACCTGTTGGGAGTTTGCAATCACCTCGGGAGAGTACATAGGTTGCAGACTCCCCTCCAGTCCTGGTCGGGTCGTTCTGTGTTCTGGACTCTGTGTTCGTTCGGTATCTGTATCTGTGTACACTCTGTGTTCATGGAGTTCTGTACGTTACCATCCTGTACGTTACCATCACCTGCCGCGTCTCCGGCGTGAGACGACGTGCCAGCCATCACCACCTGTCGCCGTTTGCCTGGAGTGGGACACCGCCTTCGCTCTCTAATTCTCTACGGGAGGTTTTCCAGTGTTCCCACTCCAGACGTCAAGCCGGCTCGTCATCGCTCCCGATTCCACGGGAGGAAGGCGTCTCTTCGTGATCCTCGTTCCTGGGGGTGAGGCTCGTCGTCACTCCCTAGTATTCCACGGGAGGACGGCGTGTGCCCATCCCGTTCCCCTTGGACCCAGGCTCGTCGTCGCTCCCTAGTATTCCACGGGAGGATGGCATGTTCCCATCCCGGTCCCCTGGGACCCCCTTTGTTCTGCGCTGCCCGTCTGCAGCATCCGAAGAGGAGGAGGAGGATCTCCGTGCCAGGCCCCGCTGTCGGGCCCCTGTTACCGTGCCAGGCCCCCGCCGTCGGGCCCCTGTCCCCGTGCCAGGCCTCCGCCGTCGGGCCCCTGTTCCCGTGCCAGGCCTCCGCCGTCGTGCCCCTGTCCGGATCGGAATCACGGCGTGCCCGTGGGACACTTTTCCGTTTAGGCGAGTTTATTCCACGCTTTCGACTTTCCTTTTCTAAGCATTTTCGGGGCTACATGTGAATGAGTAAAAGTTGCGGGACGCCCAGATGTTTCCACGATAGAAAGCTCGCGTGGATCCCATAATAGGCTCACTTAATACAGCGTTTTTAAAATCACGCAACATTTTCAGGGTCGCGAGCCGACCTTTTCCCCTCGTTTTCGATGATGGAAGTGATTTAGGAAAAGCTTCGGCACGCCGAGAGGTACCCGTGGATTTAATCTCGCGAGGATCGGGGAAATATTCGGCCCGTGGGAGCAGTCACGGGTTAATACAATTTTCAGAGTGCAGAAGGGAGGTGTGCAGAGGGGATGCCAGACTAATTATTCTGCTCACAGCCCCGTTTTAAACTTTTAAGGTGTGGCAGTCAGCTCGAATCTGATTGGCTAGTATCGGTTTTGGACTCTACATACATGAATCACATGGTTGAGGCTGGAGAAAGACACCTACCCCCTGCCTCTCCTCTAGCTGCAGTGAGCATAGTGAGTCTGACAGTGTGTTAGACTAGAGTGAGTGAGAAGGAGAAGAGGGAGACATTTAAAAAAATAAAAAATAAAAAAAATTATAACATAAATAAATATAAATATATATATATTTTTTTTTCTTCATATTTCATATTTGATATTAATTCATATTTTGATAGGGAGGCCTGGCTTCCGTTGGCTTCCATAAGGATTCGCCACTGGTCTCAGCTGATCTCCTGAGCTGAGGTCTGAGCTTGTGCCACATGATGACTCAACTAGATACTCGTCCATCCTTTTCTGCTTCCTCCTTTGGCTGGTAGTATGTTCCTCAATCCAAAGGCCATTACATATGGCCTTTGTCGTGTCATACATGTCCACTGCCATCTCTGAGGTGCGATAACCTTTGAGTGTGTCCTGCACTATGCTTTTAAATAGTACAGATAGGTATTGAAGATGTGCAATTTAACGCAGCAGCACCTTGAGCCATCCATACCCATGTCCAGTGTCCACTGACAAAGACATGCTCACTACTGTGATAAACTATAATAAGCTTTAATCGAACCCTGGTTCATTTCCTTGGATAGTCCGGTTGGTTTGGGGTGGTGTGAAAGCTCATTCACTCTTGCAAGTGAACCCTGCTGCGGTTCATTTGAGATGTGAATGCAAAGCGGACCAAAGGCAGGAAAAGACCCAAAAATCGAATATCTTTTTTATGAGAAGACTCAAACATATGTATATAATGAAACACACAATACAGTTTTTTTTTATTGCTTAAAGCCCAACCTCTAGGTTAAACCCTACTGATCAATTATGGGTAGTTTACATCATTGGTATATAATTTCATTATTTATTTTTTTCCATTTGACACCGGAAATGCCACTCTGAAAGAGTTAAAAAGGTCCACGCACGAATAACATGCACGCGCGAATCAAAAAAGCGTATCAAACGCCGACGTCACAACAGGTGTGGCTTGCATATTAATGAGCCTAATCTAATGTTGCTTTTCCACTAAAATAAAGTACTCAGTTTGTCTCCGTGTGGGGAGGCAGGGCTGCTGATGATCAGCATGAGAGCTCCAGAAATGACACGTGAAAAACTGCAGACCACTGATTGGTCAGAAGAGAGACACGGTGATGTCACTGTTTGGGGAGTCTGAACGAAAACAGAACGCCGCCATCTTTGATGTCTCGCGTAGGATGTCTTTTGTATGTTTGCAGCAAGAAACAAGTGCAATAAAAAAGGATACAGTCACTGTGTATTCTGCCTCATTTATTGATGAAACAAAACAGACATCAACACAATTTGCCACCGAGCGGAGAGTTTAGTCTGACAAAAAGATCGCTGATTAGTTACGCTTGTTGTTGGGGGTTAGGGACGTAACGTTAGTTAGCCTAATGCTAACGTTAGCAGATAGACACAAGAGGCTATCTGTGTAGAATAGACACAATGAGGTAACGTTAGCGTTAGCATAATAGACACAACGAGAGTCTGGTTAATGTTGTTATTGATTGATTGAATGAAAACTGTGTTTTACTCTGGCTTGCCAAGCTCATCATAGCCCCTTTCGTGACTGATGCACCGAGTGAAGCTTGTGGACTCGACAACAGCAGCGCTAGTTAGCTCATAGCTATCGTGTAACACTAGCCTTAGCGGGCTCGGGCGCTCTGCGGCTGCCGCCGCCGTCGCGTCCATGGGCCCCCCGGCAGGGCACCCGTGGGGACGGGTCGGGGTGTACAGAGAGGAGAGAACCATTTTGGGTCGGCCGTTCATGCCGGCCAGCAAGCCGGATGTCGGGATATGTTGTTAGCACAATAGCTACCAAGCTAAGCTATGTTATCTACTAACGTTATAAACACTATGTGTACAACGACACAATGATTTACATTATTACAAATATGGTAACGTGGTTGTGGCTTTTACAAATAGTGGTTAGCTTTAGAGATGGATGGATGGCTATAATCACGGAGCAATAGTGAGGTGAAACAGATACATTTCCATTCGGCTAGTAGTAGCAAGCATATATCTATGGTAGCAAGGCTCTCTGCCTGCCACTAGCTGTGTGACTCTCAGCGCCCCCTGGTGAGCCCCCTGTTGACCAATACCTGTTGTGACGACATTACACACGCACGTTATAAACCATTGATTAAAATATGCATGTGCATGTTGATTGTGTTGGGCAGACAAAATGTTTTGATAAAAACGCTAAAACTGGGTCAATTTCAATACTTATTTTTTCCCTTCTTCATGAAAGCCACTGTTGGCCTAGTCCACATTGTTTATTGAACAAAAATACAACGTGGAGGTTGACCTTTAAGCATGATTTTGAAAACGGGGCCCGGTGTTTCAAAACACACACGGGCTAGATCCACAAAGAATGAATTATGAATTGAAAATGGGGGACCCTGATGTAAACAAGATGAAAGTCTTTCTCTGGTCTGCATCCCCTTAACAATTGTGTGTATTGAGCTGTACTGTATTGTACCCATTCTGCAATCTGTTAATAAAATTTGCATTCAATCAATCACAGTGCAGATTGATTAATTGAATGAACATTTTATTAACAGATTGCAGAATGGGTACAATACAGTACGGCTCAATACACACAATTGTTAAGGGGATGCAGACCAGAGAAAGACTTTCATCTTGTTTACATTAGGGTCCCCCATTTTCAATTCATAATGAATTGTAATTAAGGGTGCAACTTGCTCCGTGCGCTCCATTCTTTGTGGATCTAGCCCACAATTAGCACAACCACACACACAATTATCAGAACACCTCAGATCCTTTGCTAAATTAAACACTTGTCAAAACCATACACTAATTTATTAAAACTACACTTTGTTACCATATAAAACACACGTTTCATATGACTTAATTCTGTTTGAACCAGTTACACATACTGCTGTGCTTAACCTAAAACACATTTAGCAATTCTACTTCTCAGTGATTAGAGTACTGTAAGTGAGGTACGCAGAGAATGTGCAAATATACAATAAATTCACCAAACACTACACAAGACCAATGCTGTAGACTGATGAAAATATAATTTATTTATCTACATATACCCAAATCAATGATGCAGACTGATGAAAAAAAAAATTCTCTCCATATACCCAAATCAATGATGCAGACTGATGAAAATATAAATGTTCTCTCCATATAACCAAATCAGTCAACATTTCAACATGGAGAATCACAACAAAACATGTCCCAGTTTTCATGCTACTATGTGCATATAACACTGTAAGCTGAGCAAATATCAGACAAACATAAAATACTGTATCCAGTACAGGTTAAAATGACAGTAAAACAAAAACAATTTTAAATAGAGTACAGAAAATACTAGACATTATCTCTTTGCCTATAGCTGGATCTGGCAAGAGCATTTTTTGTTGTGATTCTCCATGTTGACATGTTGACTGATTTGGGAAAATGGGAGAAAATGTATATTTTCATCAGTCTGCATCATTGGTTGTCTTGTGTAGTGTTTGGTGAATGTATTGTATATTTTCACGTTCTCTGTGTACAGTACTTCACTCTCCTTCCATTTTGGTTGGTGAACTCACCTACTGCATTTTTATAGTGCTTAAACCTGATTGGTGTATCTACAATTAAGCAATGGTGTGTTTGTGCATCTGTTGGCTGTGTTTAACCAATTGGCTCATATGTGTGGTAATTTGACATTCTGTGTCTAATGTAATGCAAGTGTGTTTAGTGTTTTGCAAATCACTGTGTGTATTGTTTTGCAAAAAGTGTGAGGCTGACATTGTGCTTATAGGGGTGCAAATCTGGGCCTATGTTTTGCTCCTTGAGTGTAAGGTTTTGATAATTGAGTAATACCTTTGATTTGAGTGTTTATGCAATTGAAGAAAACTGTAAAGACTAGAGATTAACTGTTTATTTCTTTTGTACATAGGCTGTGCATATGTTTGTTTGTTTTATTTGCTTATGTGTATGATTCGTAACTGTGTTTTTATTTTGTTATTGGTGTATATGTGTGTGTATGTATGTACAGTATATGTATATATATATATATATATATATATCTTATATATATATATATATATATATGTATATATATGTGAATATATGTGTATGTATATTTGTACTCCTGTTGGAGCCTCTTGGACCAGATCAATGTTTTATCTGGCTAAATAAAGGTTAAATAAATAAATAAGAAACTGATGATTTGGTCCTGTTAACTTAGAATTTTATATGGGGACTGCCCAGATCCCTCTCATGGGCATGGACCTCACTTTGAGAACCTCTAATGATTCTAGTTCTTCAGTATTCATCTCTATAATTACTATACAATTGCGTATTTCTGTGTTTAAAAAAAAGAAAATAAATACATTGGGGGGGGGGGGTCTTCATCATCAGGGGATGGGATACAGCTGTGAGGAGTGAGGTGCCTGACAGCGTGTGAATCAGGGGATGAGGTGCAGCTGGGTTGAGTGACGGGAGGTGAAGGGGTGCTGTTGACCATATAAGGGCGTGAGGCTTCCGTGGTGGATGGAAGGGAGGATGAAGAGGAGTGCGTGGTGAATGTGGATGGAAGGGAGGATGAGGAGGAGTGCGTGGTGAATGTGAGGAGAGAAGGAGGAGGGGTGAAGTACGCTCTCGCTGTGATTATGACAGAACAGGGCTGTACAATTGTGCAGGATGGTTGTAGAATATAATATATACATTCAATTAGAATAAAAATACAGTGGAACAGAATATATAACTGAGCTGTGCAATTGTGTAGTATTATGCAAAGAATATGAACAGTGTCATGTTCAGATGCTCACAGTTTTGATTATACTGTATGTCACACGCTGTCACTGCCTGACTCTCTCTCTCTCTCTATCTCTCTCTATCTCTCTCGTTACCAGGTATGGAGTTCAGGTGTGCTGGAGTCATGGGAGCAGCTGATTGATGTCTGTGGGCTGATTACGTCAACTATATAACCCCGCCTCAGATGTCATGATGCTGTCAGATCGTAACTTTGTGTTTTCCCAGTCAGTCATAGTTTATTGTGCGCTTGTGAGTGATCTATTTTGTTGTTCTTTAACCGTGCATAACCCTGTGTTGACGTTGTCCTCCTTTCCAGCAGTCCGATACCTGGCTCTTCACCCTGATCTCGTGCTTGGATACCGTGTTCTGACCTCTACCTGCCTGACCATTCTCCTTGCCTTTTCCCGGAACATAGGACCTGAACCCGTGTATGACCCTTCGCCTGTTGGACTACCTTGCCCCTGCCTACTCCCCCTTATTACCTGAGTACCCGTTACGTTATCGACCCCTGCCCATCTGACTACCCTGCCCCACACACTCTCCCTGGACTGTACGATATCCCCCTCGTGTCACTTGATTCCTGCCCGGATACCTGACTACCCCTTTTCTAAATAAATACACTCGTGCTGGGTTTTAACAAGACCTGTCTGCCTTTCTGTGTCCGCATATTGGGTTTAAATACGCTCGGTCCTGACAGTACGATCTGGCCATGGAAACAAACCCGGCGAACATAGAGATTAGACAGGCTCTCCAGAGAATATCCTGCCCAATTTGAAAGGATCAATAGGCTGTTTTGGCAAAGATTTTAATTATATCTCAACAGTAATCGTTGGTACTCCAAAAATACAAGACGTTTGACACAGAAATGTTCCGGTAAGGGGCGGCAGCAAACAAACGACCAGTGTGTTTGACAGTGCTGACGGGACGTGCTATCTGTGCACATGGTAGACAGAGATTTGCATAACTCAAATCCCTGTGTACCATGATATGGTTTTGATGAGGTCATATGAAGAATGCACTTGTTAGGTTATACAAGGCAATGTTATTGTATTCAGACAGGCAGGGAGAGACTCTGACAGGCTCCCAACAAGCTCGGGACACAGTACGGACCATTACTAGCTTGGGCATTGAGCGTCCCCAGCATGCTGCTTATTCTAATAATAATAATAATAATAATAATAATAATAATAATAATAATAATAATAATAATAATAATAATAATAATAATAATAATAATAATATTATTAATAATAATAATAATAATAATAATAATAATAATAATAATAATAATAATAATAATAATAATAATAATAATAATAATAATAATAATAATAATAATAATAATAATAATAATAATAATAATAATAATAATAATAATAATAATAATAATAATAATAATAATAATAATAATAATAATAATAATAATAATAATAATAATAATAATAATAATAATAATAATAATAATAATAATAATTAATAATAATAATAATAATTAATAACTTAATAATAACTTAATAATAACTTAATCATGGTGCAAGGAGAGAGGAACGAGGACAGAGATGAGGTGGTGTCGATATGTCTGCCATTGATTTTACACAGTTGCTCTGCTGTTATCACAAGGAGGTGGTGTATACGGTGGCTCGTATAGACAATAGTCAAACTGGATAATCATTTAGCCAATGATCTAAGAGAGAGCAAATGAAAAAAGTCGGGCGAAGTTTATGCACATGAAAGAAAGTGCGTGCGTGCGTGCGTGTGTTTGTGTGTGTGTGTGTGTGTGTGTGTGTGTGTGTGTGTGTGTGTGTGTGTGTGTGTGTGTGTGTGTGTGTGTGTGTGTGTGTGTGTGTGTGTGTGTGTGTGTGTGTGTGTGTGTGCGTGCGTGCGTGCGTGCGTGCGTGCGTGCGTGCGTGCGTGTGTGTGTGTGTGTGTGTCCGTGTGAGTGCATGCATGCATGTGTCTGGGATTGAGAGTGAGGAAGAAGTGGAATTACAATGGAGCTACTGGTATGCCTTCAGCTGTGGGTGTCTGCTCATAATCAAAGGGCAATGCGGGAAAAGAGCAGAGAGAAAGCTAAACGAAGATATTCAGTGAGTCAAGAAAGAGTAGTGGGGTGAAAAGAAAAAGAGATGTGAAGAGAGAGAACGTGGAATGAGAGTGAAAAAAGAGACGGAGGGAGGGAGAGCGACAGAGAGAGAGAGAAAGTGCATCTGGTGCTGTGACTCACTAGCAGGTGCAGTGGGGGAGGGTGGGCGTAGGGTCTGTTCAAAAGAAAGATCTCACTGTTTAACCTTGAGTCTCTTCCAGTGCCCCGGCTAGCAAGGCTTTGTCCCGGCTGTAAGGTTGTTTTGTGATTAGAAGCCGGCACTTTTGATTACAGCCTATAAAAGAGGGGCATTTTTTTTTTTTTTTTTCAATTGCCAACAACTGTCTTGCTGTCTTCAACTAAAGGAATTGGTACTCGTAGCTAGTTGTCGTAGACAAATCTGTAAAGTAGCGTTTTACTAAATTCAATCATAGTGCTTACTAAAGATGTGCTCAGTTTTGTTAAACGTTACTTCCTTGACATGGACAAAATAATGAAAAATTACTATTCGACTAACACATCTTAGACTAAGACCATAACTACCTATTATAA